>NC_064840.1:35778236-36143972 GCF_024166365.1 Elephas maximus indicus
ACGGACATGCGTTCCTGTGGGGAAGCCCACGGCTGTGCTAGGATTTCTCTGGGCAGTGTGTTTTCCCTGGGCCTCAGCGTACCCACACTATCTCGTCAGGGCAACACTGCATGGGACTTCCTCTGCTAGGAGACAGCTGCTGCGTCGTCCTTTGGGCTGGGAAACCTTGCTTTGGCCAGTGTCGACGAACCGAATTCAGGCCGAAAGAAAAGAGACTAGGAAAAGGCCTTCTCTCCCCGGCTGCTTTGCCAGTCTCTTCCTAGAAGCTAAAACTCTGTCGTTGCTCCTCTGGAAGGAGAGCTGCACCGCGATATAGTTTTTCAGAAGAAACCTTGCGTTTCCGAGAACAAAGCAGGACTGCATGCAATGCGGGCAAGGGGATGGAAGGGAAGCTTCTCTCCCCCTGCCTGCTTTTGCTCAGAGGGCTGGGTGAAGTCAGGGAGCTCTCCCCTTCACCGAGAAACGTGCGGGCTGCTGTTGCCTGTGCGCTCTCTTCTTTGGAAAAGAGTCTGCAGTTGCACACTTTGCACCGTGGAAAGGCAGCGGGGTCTGCTAAGATATCTTCCCCAGGCGCGTTGCTCTCCCTGGGCCAAAGCGAGCCTTCACGATAGCTGAACGCTAACACTGCATACGCGTTTCCCTTGCAGAATGGGGCTTCCGCCAGGCAGTTCCCCGGGGGAATACGTCCCTTCGCGAAGGGCCGTTTGGCCGAGCTCCCTGCGGGAAAGCGAAAGCAAAGGACGCTTTTCTCCTTCTAACTGCTTTCGTCAGAGGAACGGGAGAAGTCACAGCCTTCTTTCTCTCCCTGAGATACACACAATCTGATGTTGCCTCCGAGCTCCGTTCTCGGCAAAGAACTGAAACGGACATGCGTTCCTGTGGGGAAGCCCACGGCTGTGCTAGGATTTCTCTGGGCAGTGTGTTTTCCCTGGGCCTCAGCGTACCCACACTCTCTCGTCAGGGCAACACTGCATGGGACTTCCTCTGCTAGGGACAGCTGCTGCGTCGTCCTTTGGGCTGGGAAACCTTGCTTGGGCCAGTGCCGATGGACCGAATTCAGGCCGAAAGAAAAGAGACTAGGAAAAGGCCTTCTCTCCCCGGCTGCTTTGCCAGTCTCTTCCTAGAAGCTAAAACTCTGTCGTTGCTCCTCTGGAAGGAGAGCTGCACCGCGATATAGTTTTTCAGAAGAAACCTTGCGTTTCCGAGAACAAAGCAGGACTGCATGCAATGCGGGCAAGGGGAAGGAAGGGAAGCTTCTCTCCCCCTGCCTGCTTTTGCTCAGAGGGCTGGGTGAAGTCAGGGAGCTCTCCCCTTCACCGAGAAACTTGCGGGCTGCTGTTGCCTGTGCGCTCTCTTCTTTGGAAAAGAGTCTGCAGTTGCACACTTTGCACCGTGGAAAGGCAGCGGTGTCCGCTAAGATATCTTCCCCAGGTGCTTTGCTCTCCCTGGGCCAAAGCGAGCCTTCATGATAGCTGAACGCTAACACTGCATACGCGTTCCCCTTGTAGAATGGGGCTGCCGCCAGGCAGTTCCCCAGGGGAAAACGGCCCTTCGTGAAGGGCCGTTTGGCCGAGCTCCCTGCGGGAAAGCGAAAGCAAAGGACGCTTTTCTCCTTCTAACTGCTTTCGTCAGAGGAACGGGGAAGGTCACAGCGTTCTTTCTCTCCCTGAGATACACACAATCTGATGTTGCCTCCGAGCTCCGTTCTCGGCAAAGAACTGAAACGGACATGCGTTCCTGTGGGGAAGCCCACGGCTGTGCTAGGATTTCTCTGGGCAGTGTGTTTTCCCTGGGCCTCAGCGTACCCACACTATCTCGTCAGGGCAACACTGCATGGGACTTCCTCTGCTAGGAGACAGCTGCTGCGTCGTCCTTTGGGCTGGGAAACCTTGCTTGGGCCAGTGCCGATGGACCGAATTCAGGCCGAAAGAAAAGAGACTCGGAAAAGGCCTTCTCTCCCCGGCTGCTTTGCCAGTCTCTTCCTAGAAGCTAAAACTCTGTCGTTGCTCCTCTGGAAGGAGAGCTGCACCGCGATATAGTTTTTCAGAAGAAACCTTGCGTTTCCGAGAACAAAGCAGGACTGCATGCAATGCGGGCAAGGGGAAGGAAGGGAAGCTTCTCTCCCCCTGCCTGCTTTTGCTCAGAGGGCTGGGTGAAGTCAGGGAGCTCTCCCCTTCACCGAGAAACGTGCGGGCTGCTGTTGCCTGTGCGCTCTCTTCTTTGGAAAAGAGTCTGCAGTTGCACACTTTGCACCGTGGAAAGGCAGCGGGGTCTGCTAAGATATCTTCCCAAGGCGCTTTGCTCTCCCTGGGCCAAAGCGAGCCTTCACGATAGCTGAACGCTAACACTGCATACGCGTTCCCCTTGCAGAATGGGGCTGCCGCCAGGCAGTTCCCCAGGGAAAAACCTCCCTTCGCGAAGGGCCGTTTGGCCGAGCTCCCTGCGGGAAAGCGAAAGCAAAGGACGCTTTTCTCCTTCTAACTGCTTTCGTCAGAGGAACGGGAGAAGTCACAGCCTTCTTTCTCTCCCTGAGATACACACAATCTGATGTTGCCTCCGAGCTCCGTTCTCGGCAAAGAACTGAAACGGACATGCGTTCCTGTGGGGAAGCCCACGGCTGTGCTAGGATTTCTCTGGGCAGTGTGTTTTCCCTGGGCCTCAGCGTACCCACACTATCTCGTCAGGGCAACACTGCATGGGACTTCCTCTGCTAGGGACAGCTGCTGCGTCGTCCTTTGGGCTGGGAAACCTTGCTTGGGCCAGTGCCGATGGACCGAATTCAGGCCGAAAGAAAAGAGACTAGGAAAAGGCCTTCTCTCCCCGGCTGCTTTGCCAGTCTCTTCCTAGAAGCTAAAACTCTGTCGTTGCTCCTCTGGAAGGAGAGCTGCACCGCGATATAGTTTTTCAGAAGAAACCTTGCGTTTCCGAGAACAAAGCAGGACTGCATGCAATGCGGGCAAGGGGAAGGAAGGGGAGCTTCTCTCCCCCTGCCTGCTTTTGCTCAGAGGGCTGGGTGAAGTCAGGGAGCTCTCCCCTTCACCGAGAAACGTGCGGGCTGCTGTTGCCTGTGCGCTCTCTTCTTTGGAAAAGAGTCTGCAGTTGCACACTTTGCACCGTGGAAAGGCAGCGGGGTCTGCTAAGATATCTTCCCCAGGCGCGTTGCTCTCCCTGGGCCAAAGCGAGCCTTCACGATAGCTGAACGCTAACACTGCATACGCGTTTCCCTTGCAGAATGGGGCTGCCGCCAGTCAGTTCCCCGGGGGAAAACGTCCCTTCGCGAAGGGCCGTTTGGCCGAGCTCCCTGCGGGAAAGCGAAAGCAAAGGACGCTTTTCTCCTTCTAACTGCTTTCGTCAGAGGAACGGGGGAAGTCACAGCCTTCTTTCTCTCCCTGAGATACACACAATCTGATGTTGCCTCCGAGCTCCGTTCTCGGCAAAGAACTGAAACGGACATGCGTTCCTGTGGGGAAGCCCACGGCTGTGCTAGGATTTCTCTGGGCAGTGTGTTTTCCCTGGGCCTCAGCGTACCCACACTATCTCGTCAGGGCAACACTGCATGGGACTTCCTCTGCTAGGAGACAGCTGCTGCGTCGTCCTTTGGGCTGGGAAACCTTGCTTTGGCCAGTGTCGACGAACCGAATTCAGGCCGAAAGAAAAGAGACTAGGAAAAGGCCTTCTCTCCCCGGCTGCTTTGCCAGTCTCTTCCTAGAAGCTAAAACTCTGTCGTTGCTCCTCTGGAAGGAGAGCTGCACCGCGATATAGTTTTTCAGAAGAAACCTTGCGTTTCCGAGAACAAAGCAGGACTGCATGCAATGCGGGCAAGGGGATGGAAGGGAAGCTTCTCTCCCCCTGCCTGCTTTTGCTCAGAGGGCTGGGTGAAGTCAGGGAGCTCTCCCCTTCACCGAGAAACTTGCGGGCTGCTGTTGCCTGTGCGCTCTCTTCTTTGGAAAAGAGTCTGCAGTTGCACACTTTGCACCGTGGAAAGGCAGCGGGGTCTGCTAAGATATCTTCCCAAGGCGCTTTGCTCTCCCTGGGCCAAAGCGAGCCTTCACGATAGCTGAACGCTAACACTGCATACGCGTTCCCCTTGTAGAATGGGGCTGCCGCCAGGCAGTTCCCCAGGGAAAAACCTCCCTTCGCGAAGGGCCGTTTGGCCGAGCTCCCTGCGGGAAAGCGAAAGCAAAGGACGCTTTTCTCCTTCTAACTGCTTTCGTCAGAGGAACGGGGGAAGTCACAGCCTTCTTTCTCTCCCTGAGATACACACAATCTGATGTTGCCTCCGAGCTCCGTTCTCGGCAAAGAACTGATACGGACATGCGTTCCTGTGGGGAAGCCCACGGCTGTGCTAGGATTTCTCTGGGCAGTGTGTTTTCCCTGGGCCTCAGCGTACCCACACTATCTCGTCAGGGCAACACTGCATGGGACTTCCTCTGCTAGGGACAGCTGCTGCGTCGTCCTTTGGGCTGGGAAACCTTGCTTGGGCCAGTGCCGATGGACCGAATTCAGGCCGAAAGAAAAGAGACTAGGAAAAGGCCTTCTCTCCCCGGCTGCTTTGCCAGTCTCTTCCTAGAAGCTAAAACTCTGTCGTTGCTCCTCTGGAAGGAGAGCTGCACCGCGATATAGTTTTTCAGAAGAAACCTTGCGTTTCCGAGAACAAAGCAGGACTGCATGCAATGCGGGCAAGGGGAAGGAAGGGAAGCTTCTCTCCCCCTGCCTGCTTTTGCTCAGAGGGCTGGGTGAAGTCAGGGAGCTCTCCCCTTCACCGAGAAACGTGCGGGCTGCTGTTGCCTGTGCGCTCTCTTCTTTGGAAAAGAGTCTGCAGTTGCACACTTTGCACCGTGGAAAGGCAGCGGTGTCCGCTAAGATATCTTCCCCAGGTGCTTTGCTCTCCCTGGGCCAAAGCGAGCCTTCACGATAGCTGAACGCTAACACTGCATACGCGTTCCCCTTGTAGAATGGGGCTGCCGCCAGGCAGTTCCCCAGGGGAAAACGGCCCTTCGTGAAGGGCCGTTTGGCCGAGCTCCCTGCGGGAAAGCGAAAGCAAAGGACGCTTTTCTCCTTCTAACTGCTTTCGTCAGAGGAACGGGAGAAGTCACAGCCTTCTTTCTCTCCCTGAGATACACACAATCTGATGTTGCCTCCGAGCTCCGTTCTCGGCAAAGAACTGAAACGGACATGCGTTCCTGTGGGGAAGCCCACGGCTGTGCTAGGATTTCTCTGGGCAGTGTGTTTTCCCTGGGCCTCAGCGTACCCACACTATCTCGTCAGGGCAACACTGCATGGGACTTCCTCTGCTAGGGACAGCTGCTGCGTCGTCCTTTGGGCTGGGAAACCTTGCTTGGGCCAGTGCCGATGGACCGAATTCAGGCCGAAAGAAAAGAGACTAGGAAAAGGCCTTCTCTCCCCGGCTGCTTTGCCAGTCTCTTCCTAGAAGCTAAAACTCTGTCGTTGCTCCTCTGGAAGGAGAGCTGCACCGCGATATAGTTTTTCAGAAGAAACCTTGCGTTTCCGAGAACAAAGCAGGACTGCATGCAATGCGGGCAAGGGGAAGGAAGGGGAGCTTCTCTCCCCCTGCCTGCTTTTGCTCAGAGGGCTGGGTGAAGTCAGGGAGCTCTCCCCTTCACCGAGAAACGTGCGGGCTGCTGTTGCCTGTGCGCTCTCTTCTTTGGAAAAGAGTCTGCAGTTGCACACTTTGCACCGTGGAAAGGCAGCGGGGTCTGCTAAGATATCTTCCCCAGGCGCGTTGCTCTCCCTGGGCCAAAGCGAGCCTTCACGATAGCTGAACGCTAACACTGCATACGCGTTTCCCTTGCAGAATGGGGCTGCCGCCAGGCAGTTCCCCGGGGGAAAACGTCCCTTCGCGAAGGGCCGTTTGGCCGAGCTCCCTGCGGGAAAGCGAAAGCAAAGGACGCTTTTCTCCTTCTAACTGCTTTCGTCAGAGGAACGGGGGAAGTCACAGCCTTCTTTCTCTCCCTGAGATACACACAATCTGATGTTGCCTCCGAGCTCCGTTCTCGGCAAAGAACTGAAACGGACATGCGTTCCTGTGGGGAAGCCCACGGCTGTGCTAGGATTTCTCTGGGCAGTGTGTTTTCCCTGGGCCTCAGCGTACCCACACTATCTCGTCAGGGCAACACTGCATGGGACTTCCTCTGCTAGGGACAGCTGCTGCGTCGTCCTTTGGGCTGGGAAACCTTGCTTGGGCCAGTGCCGATGGACCGAATTCAGGCCGAAAGAAAAGAGACTAGGAAAAGGCCTTCTCTCCCCGGCTGCTTTGCCAGTCTCTTCCTAGAAGCTAAAACTCTGTCGTTGCTCCTCTGGAAGGAGAGCTGCACCGCGATATAGTTTTTCAGAAGAAACCTTGCGTTTCCGAGAACAAAGCAGGACTGCATGCAATGCGGGCAAGGGGAAGGAAGGGAAGCTTCTCTCCCCCTGCCTGCTTTTGCTCAGAGGGCTGGGTGAAGTCAGGGAGCTCTCCCCTTCACCGAGAAACGTGCGGGCTGCTGTTGCCTGTGCGCTCTCTTCTTTGGAAAAGAGTCTGCAGTTGCACACTTTGCACCGTGGAAAGGCAGCGGGGTCTGCTAAGATATCTTCCCCAGGCGCGTTGCTCTCCCTGGGCCAAAGCGAGCCTTCACGATAGCTGAACGCTAACACTGCATACGCGTTTCCCTTGCAGAATGGGGCTGCCGCCAGGCAGTTCCCCGGGGGAAAACGTCCCTTCGCGAAGGGCCGTTTGGCCGAGCTCCCTGCGGGAAAGCGAAAGCAAAGGACGCTTTTCTCCTTCTAACTGCTTTCGTCAGAGGAACGGGGGAAGTCACAGCCTTCTTTCTCTCCCTGAGATACACACAATCTGATGTTGCCTCCGAGCTCCGTTCTCGGCAAAGAACTGAAACGGACATGCGTTCCTGTGGGGAAGCCCACGGCTGTGCTAGGATTTCTCTGGGCAGTGTGTTTTCCCTGGGCCTCAGCGTACCCACACTATCTCGTCAGGGCAACACTGCATGGGACTTCCTCTGCTAGGAGACAGCTGCTGCGTCGTCCTTTGGGCTGGGAAACCTTGCTTTGGCCAGTGTCGACGAACCGAATTCAGGCCGAAAGAAAAGAGACTAGGAAAAGGCCTTCTCTCCCCGGCTGCTTTGCCAGTCTCTTCCTAGAAGCTAAAACTCTGTCGTTGCTCCTCTGGAAGGAGAGCTGCACCGCGATATAGTTTTTCAGAAGAAACCTTGCGTTTCCGAGAACAAAGCAGGACTGCATGCAATGCGGGCAAGGGGATGGAAGGGAAGCTTCTCTCCCCCTGCCTGCTTTTGCTCAGAGGGCTGGGTGAAGTCAGGGAGCTCTCCCCTTCACCGAGAAACGTGCGGGCTGCTGTTGCCTGTGCGCTCTCTTCTTTGGAAAAGAGTCTGCAGTTGCACACTTTGCACCGTGGAAAGGCAGCGGGGTCTGCTAAGATATCTTCCCAAGGCGCTTTGCTCTCCCTGGGCCAAAGCGAGCCTTCACGATAGCTGAACGCTAACACTGCATACGCGTTCCCCTTGCAGAATGGGGCTGCCGCCAGGCAGTTCCCCAGGGAAAAACCTCCCTTCGCGAAGGGCCGTTTGGCCGAGCTCCCTGCGGGAAAGCGAAAGCAAAGGACGCTTTTCTCCTTCTAACTGCTTTCGTCAGAGGAACGGGAGAAGTCACAGCCTTCTTTCTCTCCCTGAGATACACACAATCTGATGTTGCCTCCGAGCTCCGTTCTCGGCAAAGAACTGAAACGGACATGCGTTCCTGTGGGGAAGCCCACGGCTGTGCTAGGATTTCTCTGGGCAGTGTGTTTTCCCTGGGCCTCAGCGTACCCACACTATCTCGTCAGGGCAACACTGCATGGGACTTCCTCTGCTAGGGACAGCTGCTGCGTCGTCCTTTGGGCTGGGAAACCTTGCTTGGGCCAGTGCCGATGGACCGAATTCAGGCCGAAAGAAAAGAGACTAGGAAAAGGCCTTCTCTCCCCGGCTGCTTTGCCAGTCTCTTCCTAGAAGCTAAAACTCTGTCGTTGCTCCTCTGGAAGGAGAGCTGCACCGCGATATAGTTTTTCAGAAGAAACCTTGCGTTTCCGAGAACAAAGCAGGACTGCATGCAATGCGGGCAAGGGGAAGGAAGGGAAGCTTCTCTCCCCCTGCCTGCTTTTGCTCAGAGGGCTGGGTGAAGTCAGGGAGCTCTCCCCTTCACCGAGAAACTTGCGGGCTGCTGTTGCCTGTGCGCTCTCTTCTTTGGAAAAGAGTCTGCAGTTGCACACTTTGCACCGTGGAAAGGCAGCGGTGTCCGCTAAGATATCTTCCCCAGGTGCTTTGCTCTCCCTGGGCCAAAGCGAGCCTTCATGATAGCTGAACGCTAACACTGCATACGCGTTCCCCTTGTAGAATGGGGCTGCCGCCAGGCAGTTCCCCAGGGGAAAACGGCCCTTCGTGAAGGGCCGTTTGGCCGAGCTCCCTGCGGGAAAGCGAAAGCAAAGGACGCTTTTCTCCTTCTAACTGCTTTCGTCAGAGGAACGGGGAAGGTCACAGCGTTCTTTCTCTCCCTGAGATACACACAATCTGATGTTGCCTCCGAGCTCCGTTCTCGGCAAAGAACTGAAACGGACATGCGTTCCTGTGGGGAAGCCCACGGCTGTGCTAGGATTTCTCTGGGCAGTGTGTTTTCCCTGGGCCTCAGCGTACCCACACTATCTCGTCAGGGCAACACTGCATGGGACTTCCTCTGCTAGGGACAGCTGCTGCGTCGTCCTTTGGGCTGGGAAACCTTGCTTGGGCCAGTGCCGATGGACCGAATTCAGGCCGAAAGAAAAGAGACTAGGAAAAGGCCTTCTCTCCCCGGCTGCTTTGCCAGTCTCTTCCTAGAAGCTAAAACTCTGTCGTTGCTCCTCTGGAAGGAGAGCTGCACCGCGATATAGTTTTTCAGAAGAAACCTTGCGTTTCCGAGAACAAAGCAGGACTGCATGCAATGCGGGCAAGGGGAAGGAAGGGGAGCTTCTCTCCCCCTGCCTGCTTTTGCTCAGAGGGCTGGGTGAAGTCAGGGAGCTCTCCCCTTCACCGAGAAACGTGCGGGCTGCTGTTGCCTGTGCGCTCTCTTCTTTGGAAAAGAGTCTGCAGTTGCACACTTTGCACCGTGGAAAGGCAGCGGGGTCTGCTAAGATATCTTCCCCAGGCGCGTTGCTCTCCCTGGGCCAAAGCGAGCCTTCACGATAGCTGAACGCTAACACTGCATACGCGTTTCCCTTGCAGAATGGGGCTGCCGCCAGGCAGTTCCCCGGGGGAAAACGTCCCTTCGCGAAGGGCCGTTTGGCCGAGCTCCCTGCGGGAAAGCGAAAGCAAAGGACGCTTTTCTCCTTCTAACTGCTTTCGTCAGAGGAACGGGGGAAGTCACAGCCTTCTTTCTCTCCCTGAGATACACACAATCTGATGTTGCCTCCGAGCTCCGTTCTCGGCAAAGAACTGAAACGGACATGCGTTCCTGTGGGGAAGCCCACGGCTGTGCTAGGATTTCTCTGGGCAGTGTGTTTTCCCTGGGCCTCAGCGTACCCACACTATCTCGTCAGGGCAACACTGCATGGGACTTCCTCTGCTAGGAGACAGCTGCTGCGTCGTCCTTTGGGCTGGGAAACCTTGCTTTGGCCAGTGTCGACGAACCGAATTCAGGCCGAAAGAAAAGAGACTAGGAAAAGGCCTTCTCTCCCCGGCTGCTTTGCCAGTCTCTTCCTAGAAGCTAAAACTCTGTCGTTGCTCCTCTGGAAGGAGAGCTGCACCGCGATATAGTTTTTCAGAAGAAACCTTGCGTTTCCGAGAACAAAGCAGGACTGCATGCAATGCGGGCAAGGGGATGGAAGGGAAGCTTCTCTCCCCCTGCCTGCTTTTGCTCAGAGGGCTGGGTGAAGTCAGGGAGCTCTCCCCTTCACCGAGAAACTTGCGGGCTGCTGTTGCCTGTGCGCTCTCTTCTTTGGAAAAGAGTCTGCAGTTGCACACTTTGCACCGTGGAAAGGCAGCGGGGTCTGCTAAGATATCTTCCCAAGGCGCTTTGCTCTCCCTGGGCCAAAGCGAGCCTTCACGATAGCTGAACGCTAACACTGCATACGCGTTCCCCTTGCAGAATGGGGCTGCCGCCAGGCAGTTCCCCAGGGAAAAACCTCCCTTCGCGAAGGGCCGTTTGGCCGAGCTCCCTGCGGGAAAGCGAAAGCAAAGGACGCTTTTCTCCTTCTAACTGCTTTCGTCAGAGGAACGGGGGAAGTCACAGCCTTCTTTCTCTCCCTGAGATACACACAATCTGATGTTGCCTCCGAGCTCCGTTCTCGGCAAAGAACTGATACGGACATGCGTTCCTGTGGGGAAGCCCACGGCTGTGCTAGGATTTCTCTGGGCAGTGTGTTTTCCCTGGGCCTCAGCGTACCCACACTATCTCGTCAGGGCAACACTGCATGGGACTTCCTCTGCTAGGGACAGCTGCTGCGTCGTCCTTTGGGCTGGGAAACCTTGCTTGGGCCAGTGCCGATGGACCGAATTCAGGCCGAAAGAAAAGAGACTAGGAAAAGGCCTTCTCTCCCCGGCTGCTTTGCCAGTCTCTTCCTAGAAGCTAAAACTCTGTCGTTGCTCCTCTGGAAGGAGAGCTGCACCGCGATATAGTTTTTCAGAAGAAACCTTGCGTTTCCGAGAACAAAGCAGGACTGCATGCAATGCGGGCAAGGGGAAGGAAGGGAAGCTTCTCTCCCCCTGCCTGCTTTTGCTCAGAGGGCTGGGTGAAGTCAGGGAGCTCTCCCCTTCACCGAGAAACGTGCGGGCTGCTGTTGCCTGTGCGCTCTCTTCTTTGGAAAAGAGTCTGCAGTTGCACACTTTGCACCGTGGAAAGGCAGCGGTGTCCGCTAAGATATCTTCCCCAGGTGCTTTGCTCTCCCTGGGCCAAAGCGAGCCTTCACGATAGCTGAACGCTAACACTGCATACGCGTTCCCCTTGTAGAATGGGGCTGCCGCCAGGCAGTTCCCCAGGGGAAAACGGCCCTTCGTGAAGGGCCGTTTGGCCGAGCTCCCTGCGGGAAAGCGAAAGCAAAGGACGCTTTTCTCCTTCTAACTGCTTTCGTCAGAGGAACGGGAGAAGTCACAGCCTTCTTTCTCTCCCTGAGATACACACAATCTGATGTTGCCTCCGAGCTCCGTTCTCGGCAAAGAACTGAAACGGACATGCGTTCCTGTGGGGAAGCCCACGGCTGTGCTAGGATTTCTCTGGGCAGTGTGTTTTCCCTGGGCCTCAGCGTACCCACACTATCTCGTCAGGGCAACACTGCATGGGACTTCCTCTGCTAGGGACAGCTGCTGCGTCGTCCTTTGGGCTGGGAAACCTTGCTTGGGCCAGTGCCGATGGACCGAATTCAGGCCGAAAGAAAAGAGACTAGGAAAAGGCCTTCTCTCCCCGGCTGCTTTGCCAGTCTCTTCCTAGAAGCTAAAACTCTGTCGTTGCTCCTCTGGAAGGAGAGTTGCACCGCGATATAGTTTTTCAGAAGAAACCTTGCGTTTCCGAGAACAAAGCAGGACTGCATGCAATGCGGGCAAGGGGAAGGAAGGGGAGCTTCTCTCCCCCTGCCTGCTTTTGCTCAGAGGGCTGGGTGAAGTCAGGGAGCTCTCCCCTTCACCGAGAAACGTGCGGGCTGCTGTTGCCTGTGCGCTCTCTTCTTTGGAAAAGAGTCTGCAGTTGCACACTTTGCACCGTGGAAAGGCAGCGGGGTCTGCTAAGATATCTTCCCCAGGCGCGTTGCTCTCCCTGGGCCAAAGCGAGCCTTCACGATAGCTGAACGCTAACACTGCATACGCGTTTCCCTTGCAGAATGGGGCTGCCGCCAGGCAGTTCCCCGGGGGAAAACGTCCCTTCGCGAAGGGCCGTTTGGCCGAGCTCCCTGCGGGAAAGCGAAAGCAAAGGACGCTTTTCTCCTTCTAACTGCTTTCGTCAGAGGAACGGGGGAAGTCACAGCCTTCTTTCTCTCCCTGAGATACACACAATCTGATGTTGCCTCCGAGCTCCGTTCTCGGCAAAGAACTGAAACGGACATGCGTTCCTGTGGGGAAGCCCACGGCTGTGCTAGGATTTCTCTGGGCAGTGTGTTTTCCCTGGGCCTCAGCGTACCCACACTATCTCGTCAGGGCAACACTGCATGGGACTTCCTCTGCTAGGGACAGCTGCTGCGTCGTCCTTTGGGCTGGGAAACCTTGCTTGGGCCAGTGCCGATGGACCGAATTCAGGCCGAAAGAAAAGAGACTAGGAAAAGGCCTTCTCTCCCCGGCTGCTTTGCCAGTCTCTTCCTAGAAGCTAAAACTCTGTCGTTGCTCCTCTGGAAGGAGAGCTGCACCGCGATATAGTTTTTCAGAAGAAACCTTGCGTTTCCGAGAACAAAGCAGGACTGCATGCAATGCGGGCAAGGGGAAGGAAGGGAAGCTTCTCTCCCCCTGCCTGCTTTTGCTCAGAGGGCTGGGTGAAGTCAGGGAGCTCTCCCCTTCACCGAGAAACGTGCGGGCTGCTGTTGCCTGTGCGCTCTCTTCTTTGGAAAAGAGTCTGCAGTTGCACACTTTGCACCGTGGAAAGGCAGCGGGGTCTGCTAAGATATCTTCCCCAGGCGCGTTGCTCTCCCTGGGCCAAAGCGAGCCTTCACGATAGCTGAACGCTAACACTGCATACGCGTTTCCCTTGCAGAATGGGGCTGCCGCCAGGCAGTTCCCCGGGGGAAAACGTCCCTTCGCGAAGGGCCGTTTGGCCGAGCTCCCTGCGGGAAAGCGAAAGCAAAGGACGCTTTTCTCCTTCTAACTGCTTTCGTCAGAGGAACGGGGGAAGTCACAGCCTTCTTTCTCTCCCTGAGATACACACAATCTGATGTTGCCTCCGAGCTCCGTTCTCGGCAAAGAACTGAAACGGACATGCGTTCCTGTGGGGAAGCCCACGGCTGTGCTAGGATTTCTCTGGGCAGTGTGTTTTCCCTGGGCCTCAGCGTACCCACACTATCTCGTCAGGGCAACACTGCATGGGACTTCCTCTGCTAGGAGACAGCTGCTGCGTCGTCCTTTGGGCTGGGAAACCTTGCTTTGGCCAGTGTCGACGAACCGAATTCAGGCCGAAAGAAAAGAGACTAGGAAAAGGCCTTCTCTCCCCGGCTGCTTTGCCAGTCTCTTCCTAGAAGCTAAAACTCTGTCGTTGCTCCTCTGGAAGGAGAGCTGCACCGCGATATAGTTTTTCAGAAGAAACCTTGCGTTTCCGAGAACAAAGCAGGACTGCATGCAATGCGGGCAAGGGGATGGAAGGGAAGCTTCTCTCCCCCTGCCTGCTTTTGCTCAGAGGGCTGGGTGAAGTCAGGGAGCTCTCCCCTTCACCGAGAAACGTGCGGGCTGCTGTTGCCTGTGCGCTCTCTTCTTTGGAAAAGAGTCTGCAGTTGCACACTTTGCACCGTGGAAAGGCAGCGGGGTCTGCTAAGATATCTTCCCAAGGCGCTTTGCTCTCCCTGGGCCAAAGCGAGCCTTCACGATAGCTGAACGCTAACACTGCATACGCGTTCCCCTTGCAGAATGGGGCTGCCGCCAGGCAGTTCCCCAGGGAAAAACCTCCCTTCGCGAAGGGCCGTTTGGCCGAGCTCCCTGCGGGAAAGCGAAAGCAAAGGACGCTTTTCTCCTTCTAACTGCTTTCGTCAGAGGAACGGGAGAAGTCACAGCCTTCTTTCTCTCCCTGAGATACACACAATCTGATGTTGCTTCCGAGCTCCGTTCTCGGCAAAGAACTGAAACGGACATGCGTTCCTGTGGGGAAGCCCACGGCTGTGCTAGGATTTCTCTGGGCAGTGTGTTTTCCCTGGGCCTCAGCGTACCCACACTATCTCGTCAGGGCAACACTGCATGGGACTTCCTCTGCTAGGGACAGCTGCTGCGTCGTCCTTTGGGCTGGGAAACCTTGCTTGGGCCAGTGCCGATGGACCGAATTCAGGCCGAAAGAAAAGAGACTAGGAAAAGGCCTTCTCTCCCCGGCTGCTTTGCCAGTCTCTTCCTAGAAGCTAAAACTCTGTCGTTGCTCCTCTGGAAGGAGAGCTGCACCGCGATATAGTTTTTCAGAAGAAACCTTGCGTTTCCGAGAACAAAGCAGGACTGCATGCAATGCGGGCAAGGGGAAGGAAGGGAAGCTTCTCTCCCCCTGCCTGCTTTTGCTCAGAGGGCTGGGTGAAGTCAGGGAGCTCTCCCCTTCACCGAGAAACGTGCGGGCTGCTGTTGCCTGTGCGCTCTCTTCTTTGGAAAAGAGTCTGCAGTTGCACACTTTGCACAGTGGAAAGGCAGCGGTGTCCGCTAAGATATCTTCCCCAGGTGCTTTGCTCTCCCTGGGCCAAAGCGAGCCTTCACGATAGCTGAACGCTAACACTGCATACGCGTTCCCCTTGTAGAATGGGGCTGCCGCCAGGCAGTTCCCCAGGGGAAAACGGCCCTTCGTGAAGGGCCGTTTGGCCGAGCTCCCTGCGGGAAAGCGAAAGCAAAGGACGCTTTTCTCCTTCTAACTGCTTTCGTCAGAGGAACGGGAGAAGTCACAGCCTTCTTTCTCTCCCTGAGATACACACAATCTGATGTTGCCTCCGAGCTCCGTTCTCGGCAAAGAACTGAAACGGACATGCGTTCCTGTGGGGAAGCCCACGGCTGTGCTAGGATTTCTCTGGGCAGTGTGTTTTCCCTGGGCCTCAGCGTACCCACACTATCTCGTCAGGGCAACACTGCATGGGACTTCCTCTGCTAGGGACAGCTGCTGCGTCGTCCTTTGGGCTGGGAAACCTTGCTTGGGCCAGTGCCGATGGACCGAATTCAGGCCGAAAGAAAAGAGACTAGGAAAAGGCCTTCTCTCCCCGGCTGCTTTGCCAGTCTCTTCCTAGAAGCTAAAACTCTGTCGTTGCTCCTCTGGAAGGAGAGCTGCACCGCGATATAGTTTTTCAGAAGAAACCTTGCGTTTCCGAGAACAAAGCAGGACTGCATGCAATGCGGGCAAGGGGAAGGAAGGGAAGCTTCTCTCCCCCTGCCTGCTTTTGCTCAGAGGGCTGGGTGAAGTCAGGGAGCTCTCCCCTTCACCGAGAAACGTGCGGGCTGCTGTTGCCTGTGCGCTCTCTTCTTTGGAAAAGAGTCTGCAGTTGCACACTTTGCACCGTGGAAAGGCAGCGGTGTCCGCTAAGATATCTTCCCCAGGTGCTTTGCTCTCCCTGGGCCAAAGCGAGCCTTCACGATAGCTGAACGCTAACACTGCATACGCGTTCCCCTTGTAGAATGGGGCTGCCGCCAGGCAGTTCCCCAGGGGAAAACGGCCCTTCGTGAAGGGCCGTTTGGCCGAGCTCCCTGCGGGAAAGCGAAAGCAAAGGACGCTTTTCTCCTTCTAACTGCTTTCGTCAGAGGAACGGGAGAAGTCACAGCCTTCTTTCTCTCCCTGAGATACACACAATCTGATGTTGCCTCCGAGCTCCGTTCTCGGCAAAGAACTGAAACGGACATGCGTTCCTGTGGGGAAGCCCACGGCTGTGCTAGGATTTCTCTGGGCAGTGTGTTTTCCCTGGGCCTCAGCGTACCCACACTATCTCGTCAGGGCAACACTGCATGGGACTTCCTCTGCTAGGGACAGCTGCTGCGTCGTCCTTTGGGCTGGGAAACCTTGCTTGGGCCAGTGCCGATGGACCGAATTCAGGCCGAAAGAAAAGAGACTAGGAAAAGGCCTTCTCTCCCCGGCTGCTTTGCCAGTCTCTTCCTAGAAGCTAAAACTCTGTCGTTGCTCCTCTGGAAGGAGAGCTGCACCGCGATATAGTTTTTCAGAAGAAACCTTGCGTTTCCGAGAACAAAGCAGGACTGCATGCAATGCGGGCAAGGGGAAGGAAGGGGAGCTTCTCTCCCCCTGCCTGCTTTTGCTCAGAGGGCTGGGTGAAGTCAGGGAGCTCTCCCCTTCACCGAGAAACGTGCGGGCTGCTGTTGCCTGTGCGCTCTCTTCTTTGGAAAAGAGTCTGCAGTTGCACACTTTGCACCGTGGAAAGGCAGCGGGGTCTGCTAAGATATCTTCCCCAGGCGCGTTGCTCTCCCTGGGCCAAAGCGAGCCTTCACGATAGCTGAACGCTAACACTGCATACGCGTTTCCCTTGCAGAATGGGGCTGCCGCCAGGCAGTTCCCCGGGGGAAAACGTCCCTTCGCGAAGGGCCGTTTGGCCGAGCTCCCTGCGGGAAAGCGAAAGCAAAGGACGCTTTTCTCCTTCTAACTGCTTTCGTCAGAGGAACGGGGGAAGTCACAGCCTTCTTTCTCTCCCTGAGATACACACAATCTGATGTTGCCTCCGAGCTCCGTTCTCGGCAAAGAACTGAAACGGACATGCGTTCCTGTGGGGAAGCCCACGGCTGTGCTAGGATTTCTCTGGGCAGTGTGTTTTCCCTGGGCCTCAGCGTACCCACACTATCTCGTCAGGGCAACACTGCATGGGACTTCCTCTGCTAGGGACAGCTGCTGCGTCGTCCTTTGGGCTGGGAAACCTTGCTTGGGCCAGTGCCGATGGACCGAATTCAGGCCGAAAGAAAAGAGACTAGGAAAAGGCCTTCTCTCCCCGGCTGCTTTGCCAGTCTCTTCCTAGAAGCTAAAACTCTGTCGTTGCTCCTCTGGAAGGAGAGCTGCACCGCGATATAGTTTTTCAGAAGAAACCTTGCGTTTCCGAGAACAAAGCAGGACTGCATGCAATGCGGGCAAGGGGAAGGAAGGGAAGCTTCTCTCCCCCTGCCTGCTTTTGCTCAGAGGGCTGGGTGAAGTCAGGGAGCTCTCCCCTTCACCGAGAAACGTGCGGGCTGCTGTTGCCTGTGCGCTCTCTTCTTTGGAAAAGAGTCTGCAGTTGCACACTTTGCACCGTGGAAAGGCAGCGGGGTCTGCTAAGATATCTTCCCCAGGCGCGTTGCTCTCCCTGGGCCAAAGCGAGCCTTCACGATAGCTGAACGCTAACACTGCATACGCGTTTCCCTTGCAGAATGGGGCTGCCGCCAGGCAGTTCCCCGGGGGAAAACGTCCCTTCGCGAAGGGCCGTTTGGCCGAGCTCCCTGCGGGAAAGCGAAAGCAAAGGACGCTTTTCTCCTTCTAACTGCTTTCGTCAGAGGAACGGGGGAAGTCACAGCCTTCTTTCTCTCCCTGAGATACACACAATCTGATGTTGCCTCCGAGCTCCGTTCTCGGCAAAGAACTGAAACGGACATGCGTTCCTGTGGGGAAGCCCACGGCTGTGCTAGGATTTCTCTGGGCAGTGTGTTTTCCCTGGGCCTCAGCGTACCCACACTATCTCGTCAGGGCAACACTGCATGGGACTTCCTCTGCTAGGAGACAGCTGCTGCGTCGTCCTTTGGGCTGGGAAACCTTGCTTTGGCCAGTGTCGACGAACCGAATTCAGGCCGAAAGAAAAGAGACTAGGAAAAGGCCTTCTCTCCCCGGCTGCTTTGCCAGTCTCTTCCTAGAAGCTAAAACTCTGTCGTTGCTCCTCTGGAAGGAGAGCTGCACCGCGATATAGTTTTTCAGAAGAAACCTTGCGTTTCCGAGAACAAAGCAGGACTGCATGCAATGCGGGCAAGGGGATGGAAGGGAAGCTTCTCTCCCCCTGCCTGCTTTTGCTCAGAGGGCTGGGTGAAGTCAGGGAGCTCTCCCCTTCACCGAGAAACGTGCGGGCTGCTGTTGCCTGTGCGCTCTCTTCTTTGGAAAAGAGTCTGCAGTTGCACACTTTGCACCGTGGAAAGGCAGCGGGGTCTGCTAAGATATCTTCCCAAGGCGCTTTGCTCTCCCTGGGCCAAAGCGAGCCTTCACGATAGCTGAACGCTAACACTGCATACGCGTTCCCCTTGCAGAATGGGGCTGCCGCCAGGCAGTTCCCCAGGGAAAAACCTCCCTTCGCGAAGGGCCGTTTGGCCGAGCTCCCTGCGGGAAAGCGAAAGCAAAGGACGCTTTTCTCCTTCTAACTGCTTTCGTCAGAGGAACGGGAGAAGTCACAGCCTTCTTTCTCTCCCTGAGATACACACAATCTGATGTTGCTTCCGAGCTCCGTTCTCGGCAAAGAACTGAAACGGACATGCGTTCCTGTGGGGAAGCCCACGGCTGTGCTAGGATTTCTCTGGGCAGTGTGTTTTCCCTGGGCCTCAGCGTACCCACACTATCTCGTCAGGGCAACACTGCATGGGACTTCCTCTGCTAGGGACAGCTGCTGCGTCGTCCTTTGGGCTGGGAAACCTTGCTTGGGCCAGTGCCGATGGACCGAATTCAGGCCGAAAGAAAAGAGACTAGGAAAAGGCCTTCTCTCCCCGGCTGCTTTGCCAGTCTCTTCCTAGAAGCTAAAACTCTGTCGTTGCTCCTCTGGAAGGAGAGCTGCACCGCGATATAGTTTTTCAGAAGAAACCTTGCGTTTCCGAGAACAAAGCAGGACTGCATGCAATGCGGGCAAGGGGAAGGAAGGGAAGCTTCTCTCCCCCTGCCTGCTTTTGCTCAGAGGGCTGGGTGAAGTCAGGGAGCTCTCCCCTTCACCGAGAAACGTGCGGGCTGCTGTTGCCTGTGCGCTCTCTTCTTTGGAAAAGAGTCTGCAGTTGCACACTTTGCACAGTGGAAAGGCAGCGGTGTCCGCTAAGATATCTTCCCCAGGTGCTTTGCTCTCCCTGGGCCAAAGCGAGCCTTCACGATAGCTGAACGCTAACACTGCATACGCGTTCCCCTTGTAGAATGGGGCTGCCGCCAGGCAGTTCCCCAGGGGAAAACGGCCCTTCGTGAAGGGCCGTTTGGCCGAGCTCCCTGCGGGAAAGCGAAAGCAAAGGACGCTTTTCTCCTTCTAACTGCTTTCGTCAGAGGAACGGGAGAAGTCACAGCCTTCTTTCTCTCCCTGAGATACACACAATCTGATGTTGCCTCCGAGCTCCGTTCTCGGCAAAGAACTGAAACGGACATGCGTTCCTGTGGGGAAGCCCACGGCTGTGCTAGGATTTCTCTGGGCAGTGTGTTTTCCCTGGGCCTCAGCGTACCCACACTATCTCGTCAGGGCAACACTGCATGGGACTTCCTCTGCTAGGGACAGCTGCTGCGTCGTCCTTTGGGCTGGGAAACCTTGCTTGGGCCAGTGCCGATGGACCGAATTCAGGCCGAAAGAAAAGAGACTAGGAAAAGGCCTTCTCTCCCCGGCTGCTTTGCCAGTCTCTTCCTAGAAGCTAAAACTCTGTCGTTGCTCCTCTGGAAGGAGAGCTGCACCGCGATATAGTTTTTCAGAAGAAACCTTGCGTTTCCGAGAACAAAGCAGGACTGCATGCAATGCGGGCAAGGGGAAGGAAGGGGAGCTTCTCTCCCCCTGCCTGCTTTTGCTCAGAGGGCTGGGTGAAGTCAGGGAGCTCTCCCCTTCACCGAGAAACGTGCGGGCTGCTGTTGCCTGTGCGCTCTCTTCTTTGGAAAAGAGTCTGCAGTTGCACACTTTGCACCGTGGAAAGGCAGCGGGGTCTGCTAAGATATCTTCCCCAGGCGCGTTGCTCTCCCTGGGCCAAAGCGAGCCTTCACGATAGCTGAACGCTAACACTGCATACGCGTTTCCCTTGCAGAATGGGGCTGCCGCCAGGCAGTTCCCCGGGGGAAAACGTCCCTTCGCGAAGGGCCGTTTGGCCGAGCTCCCTGCGGGAAAGCGAAAGCAAAGGACGCTTTTCTCCTTCTAACTGCTTTCGTCAGAGGAACGGGGGAAGTCACAGCCTTCTTTCTCTCCCTGAGATACACACAATCTGATGTTGCCTCCGAGCTCCGTTCTCGGCAAAGAACTGAAACGGACATGCGTTCCTGTGGGGAAGCCCACGGCTGTGCTAGGATTTCTCTGGGCAGTGTGTTTTCCCTGGGCCTCAGCGTACCCACACTATCTCGTCAGGGCAACACTGCATGGGACTTCCTCTGCTAGGGACAGCTGCTGCGTCGTCCTTTGGGCTGGGAAACCTTGCTTGGGCCAGTGCCGATGGACCGAATTCAGGCCGAAAGAAAAGAGACTAGGAAAAGGCCTTCTCTCCCCGGCTGCTTTGCCAGTCTCTTCCTAGAAGCTAAAACTCTGTCGTTGCTCCTCTGGAAGGAGAGCTGCACCGCGATATAGTTTTTCAGAAGAAACCTTGCGTTTCCGAGAACAAAGCAGGACTGCATGCAATGCGGGCAAGGGGAAGGAAGGGAAGCTTCTCTCCCCCTGCCTGCTTTTGCTCAGAGGGCTGGGTGAAGTCAGGGAGCTCTCCCCTTCACCGAGAAACGTGCGGGCTGCTGTTGCCTGTGCGCTCTCTTCTTTGGAAAAGAGTCTGCAGTTGCACACTTTGCACCGTGGAAAGGCAGCGGGGTCTGCTAAGATATCTTCCCCAGGCGCGTTGCTCTCCCTGGGCCAAAGCGAGCCTTCACGATAGCTGAACGCTAACACTGCATACGCGTTTCCCTTGCAGAATGGGGCTGCCGCCAGGCAGTTCCCCGGGGGAAAACGTCCCTTCGCGAAGGGCCGTTTGGCCGAGCTCCCTGCGGGAAAGCGAAAGCAAAGGACGCTTTTCTCCTTCTAACTGCTTTCGTCAGAGGAACGGGGGAAGTCACAGCCTTCTTTCTCTCCCTGAGATACACACAATCTGATGTTGCCTCCGAGCTCCGTTCTCGGCAAAGAACTGAAACGGACATGCGTTCCTGTGGGGAAGCCCACGGCTGTGCTAGGATTTCTCTGGGCAGTGTGTTTTCCCTGGGCCTCAGCGTACCCACACTATCTCGTCAGGGCAACACTGCATGGGACTTCCTCTGCTAGGAGACAGCTGCTGCGTCGTCCTTTGGGCTGGGAAACCTTGCTTTGGCCAGTGTCGACGAACCGAATTCAGGCCGAAAGAAAAGAGACTAGGAAAAGGCCTTCTCTCCCCGGCTGCTTTGCCAGTCTCTTCCTAGAAGCTAAAACTCTGTCGTTGCTCCTCTGGAAGGAGAGCTGCACCGCGATATAGTTTTTCAGAAGAAACCTTGCGTTTCCGAGAACAAAGCAGGACTGCATGCAATGCGGGCAAGGGGATGGAAGGGAAGCTTCTCTCCCCCTGCCTGCTTTTGCTCAGAGGGCTGGGTGAAGTCAGGGAGCTCTCCCCTTCACCGAGAAACGTGCGGGCTGCTGTTGCCTGTGCGCTCTCTTCTTTGGAAAAGAGTCTGCAGTTGCACACTTTGCACCGTGGAAAGGCAGCGGGGTCTGCTAAGATATCTTCCCAAGGCGCTTTGCTCTCCCTGGGCCAAAGCGAGCCTTCACGATAGCTGAACGCTAACACTGCATACGCGTTCCCCTTGCAGAATGGGGCTGCCGCCAGGCAGTTCCCCAGGGAAAAACCTCCCTTCGCGAAGGGCCGTTTGGCCGAGCTCCCTGCGGGAAAGCGAAAGCAAAGGACGCTTTTCTCCTTCTAACTGCTTTCGTCAGAGGAACGGGAGAAGTCACAGCCTTCTTTCTCTCCCTGAGATACACACAATCTGATGTTGCTTCCGAGCTCCGTTCTCGGCAAAGAACTGAAACGGACATGCGTTCCTGTGGGGAAGCCCACGGCTGTGCTAGGATTTCTCTGGGCAGTGTGTTTTCCCTGGGCCTCAGCGTACCCACACTATCTCGTCAGGGCAACACTGCATGGGACTTCCTCTGCTAGGGACAGCTGCTGCGTCGTCCTTTGGGCTGGGAAACCTTGCTTGGGCCAGTGCCGATGGACCGAATTCAGGCCGAAAGAAAAGAGACTAGGAAAAGGCCTTCTCTCCCCGGCTGCTTTGCCAGTCTCTTCCTAGAAGCTAAAACTCTGTCGTTGCTCCTCTGGAAGGAGAGCTGCACCGCGATATAGTTTTTCAGAAGAAACCTTGCGTTTCCGAGAACAAAGCAGGACTGCATGCAATGCGGGCAAGGGGAAGGAAGGGAAGCTTCTCTCCCCCTGCCTGCTTTTGCTCAGAGGGCTGGGTGAAGTCAGGGAGCTCTCCCCTTCACCGAGAAACGTGCGGGCTGCTGTTGCCTGTGCGCTCTCTTCTTTGGAAAAGAGTCTGCAGTTGCACACTTTGCACAGTGGAAAGGCAGCGGTGTCCGCTAAGATATCTTCCCCAGGTGCTTTGCTCTCCCTGGGCCAAAGCGAGCCTTCACGATAGCTGAACGCTAACACTGCATACGCGTTCCCCTTGTAGAATGGGGCTGCCGCCAGGCAGTTCCCCAGGGGAAAACGGCCCTTCGTGAAGGGCCGTTTGGCCGAGCTCCCTGCGGGAAAGCGAAAGCAAAGGACGCTTTTCTCCTTCTAACTGCTTTCGTCAGAGGAACGGGAGAAGTCACAGCCTTCTTTCTCTCCCTGAGATACACACAATCTGATGTTGCCTCCGAGCTCCGTTCTCGGCAAAGAACTGAAACGGACATGCGTTCCTGTGGGGAAGCCCACGGCTGTGCTAGGATTTCTCTGGGCAGTGTGTTTTCCCTGGGCCTCAGCGTACCCACACTATCTCGTCAGGGCAACACTGCATGGGACTTCCTCTGCTAGGGACAGCTGCTGCGTCGTCCTTTGGGCTGGGAAACCTTGCTTGGGCCAGTGCCGATGGACCGAATTCAGGCCGAAAGAAAAGAGACTAGGAAAAGGCCTTCTCTCCCCGGCTGCTTTGCCAGTCTCTTCCTAGAAGCTAAAACTCTGTCGTTGCTCCTCTGGAAGGAGAGCTGCACCGCGATATAGTTTTTCAGAAGAAACCTTGCGTTTCCGAGAACAAAGCAGGACTGCATGCAATGCGGGCAAGGGGAAGGAAGGGAAGCTTCTCTCCCCCTGCCTGCTTTTGCTCAGAGGGCTGGGTGAAGTCAGGGAGCTCTCCCCTTCACCGAGAAACGTGCGGGCTGCTGTTGACTGTGCGCTCTCTTCTTTGGAAAAGAGTCTGCAGTTGCACACTTTGCACCGTGGAAAGGCAGCGGGGTCTGCTAAGATATCTTCCCCAGGCGCGTTGCTCTCCCTGGGCCAAAGCGAGCCTTCACGATAGCTGAACGCTAACACTGCATACGCGTTTCCCTTGCAGAATGGGGCTGCCGCCAGGCAGTTCCCCGGGGGAAAACGTCCCTTCGCGAAGGGCCGTTTGGCCGAGCTCCCTGCGGGAAAGCGAAAGCAAAGGACGCTTTTCTCCTTCTAACTGCTTTCGTCAGAGGAACGGGGGAAGTCACAGCCTTCTTTCTCTCCCTGAGATACACACAATCTGATGTTGCCTCCGAGCTCCGTTCTCGGCAAAGAACTGAAACGGACATGCGTTCCTGTGGGGAAGCCCACGGCTGTGCTAGGATTTCTCTGGGCAGTGTGTTTTCCCTGGGCCTCAGCGTACCCACACTATCTCGTCAGGGCAACACTGCATGGGACTTCCTCTGCTAGGGACAGCTGCTGCGTCGTCCTTTGGGCTGGGAAACCTTGCTTGGGCCAGTGCCGATGGACCGAATTCAGGCCGAAAGAAAAGAGACTAGGAAAAGGCCTTCTCTCCCCGGCTGCTTTGCCAGTCTCTTCCTAGAAGCTAAAACTCTGTCGTTGCTCCTCTGGAAGGAGAGCTGCACCGCGATATAGTTTTTCAGAAGAAACCTTGCGTTTCCGAGAACAAAGCAGGACTGCATGCAATGCGGGCAAGGGGAAGGAAGGGAAGCTTCTCTCCCCCTGCCTGCTTTTGCTCAGAGGGCTGGGTGAAGTCAGGGAGCTCTCCCCTTCACCGAGAAACGTGCGGGCTGCTGTTGCCTGTGCGCTCTCTTCTTTGGAAAAGAGTCTGCAGTTGCACACTTTGCACCGTGGAAAGGCAGCGGGGTCTGCTAAGATATCTTCCCCAGGCGCGTTGCTCTCCCTGGGCCAAAGCGAGCCTTCACGATAGCTGAACGCTAACACTGCATACGCGTTTCCCTTGCAGAATGGGGCTGCCGCCAGGCAGTTCCCCGGGGGAAAACGTCCCTTCGCGAAGGGCCGTTTGGCCGAGCTCCCTGCGGGAAAGCGAAAGCAAAGGACGCTTTTCTCCTTCTAACTGCTTTCGTCAGAGGAACGGGGGAAGTCACAGCCTTCTTTCTCTCCCTGAGATACACACAATCTGATGTTGCCTCCGAGCTCCGTTCTCGGCAAAGAACTGAAACGGACATGCGTTCCTGTGGGGAAGCCCACGGCTGTGCTAGGATTTCTCTGGGCAGTGTGTTTTCCCTGGGCCTCAGCGTACCCACACTATCTCGTCAGGGCAACACTGCATGGGACTTCCTCTGCTAGGAGACAGCTGCTGCGTCGTCCTTTGGGCTGGGAAACCTTGCTTTGGCCAGTGTCGACGAACCGAATTCAGGCCGAAAGAAAAGAGACTAGGAAAAGGCCTTCTCTCCCCGGCTGCTTTGCCAGTCTCTTCCTAGAAGCTAAAACTCTGTCGTTGCTCCTCTGGAAGGAGAGCTGCACCGCGATATAGTTTTTCAGAAGAAACCTTGCGTTTCCGAGAACAAAGCAGGACTGCATGCAATGCGGGCAAGGGGATGGAAGGGAAGCTTCTCTCCCCCTGCCTGCTTTTGCTCAGAGGGCTGGGTGAAGTCAGGGAGCTCTCCCCTTCACCGAGAAACTTGCGGGCTGCTGTTGCCTGTGCGCTCTCTTCTTTGGAAAAGAGTCTGCAGTTGCACACTTTGCACCGTGGAAAGGCAGCGGGGTCTGCTAAGATATCTTCCCAAGGCGCTTTGCTCTCCCTGGGCCAAAGCGAGCCTTCACGATAGCTGAACGCTAACACTGCATACGCGTTCCCCTTGCAGAATGGGGCTGCCGCCAGGCAGTTCCCCAGGGAAAAACCTCCCTTCGCGAAGGGCCGTTTGGCCGAGCTCCCTGCGGGAAAGCGAAAGCAAAGGACGCTTTTCTCCTTCTAACTGCTTTCGTCAGAGGAACGGGAGAAGTCACAGCCTTCTTTCTCTCCCTGAGATACACACAATCTGATGTTGCCTCCGAGCTCCGTTCTCGGCAAAGAACTGAAACGGACATGCGTTCCTGTGGGGAAGCCCACGGCTGTGCTAGGATTTCTCTGGGCAGTGTGTTTTCCCTGGGCCTCAGCGTACCCACACTATCTCGTCAGGGCAACACTGCATGGGACTTCCTCTGCTAGGGACAGCTGCTGCGTCGTCCTTTGGGCTGGGAAACCTTGCTTGGGCCAGTGCCGATGGACCGAATTCAGGCCGAAAGAAAAGAGACTAGGAAAAGGCCTTCTCTCCCCGGCTGCTTTGCCAGTCTCTTCCTAGAAGCTAAAACTCTGTCGTTGCTCCTCTGGAAGGAGAGCTGCACCGCGATATAGTTTTTCAGAAGAAACCTTGCGTTTCCGAGAACAAAGCAGGACTGCATGCAATGCGGGCAAGGGGAAGGAAGGGAAGCTTCTCTCCCCCTGCCTGCTTTTGCTCAGAGGGCTGGGTGAAGTCAGGGAGCTCTCCCCTTCACCGAGAAACGTGCGGGCTGCTGTTGACTGTGCGCTCTCTTCTTTGGAAAAGAGTCTGCAGTTGCACACTTTGCACCGTGGAAAGGCAGCGGGGTCTGCTAAGATATCTTCCCCAGGCGCGTTGCTCTCCCTGGGCCAAAGCGAGCCTTCACGATAGCTGAACGCTAACACTGCATACGCGTTTCCCTTGCAGAATGGGGCTGCCGCCAGGCAGTTCCCCGGGGGAAAACGTCCCTTCGCGAAGGGCCGTTTGGCCGAGCTCCCTGCGGGAAAGCGAAAGCAAAGGACGCTTTTCTCCTTCTAACTGCTTTCGTCAGAGGAACGGGGGAAGTCACAGCCTTCTTTCTCTCCCTGAGATACACACAATCTGATGTTGCCTCCGAGCTCCGTTCTCGGCAAAGAACTGAAACGGACATGCGTTCCTGTGGGGAAGCCCACGGCTGTGCTAGGATTTCTCTGGGCAGTGTGTTTTCCCTGGGCCTCAGCGTACCCACACTATCTCGTCAGGGCAACACTGCATGGGACTTCCTCTGCTAGGGACAGCTGCTGCGTCGTCCTTTGGGCTGGGAAACCTTGCTTGGGCCAGTGCCGATGGACCGAATTCAGGCCGAAAGAAAAGAGACTAGGAAAAGGCCTTCTCTCCCCGGCTGCTTTGCCAGTCTCTTCCTAGAAGCTAAAACTCTGTCGTTGCTCCTCTGGAAGGAGAGCTGCACCGCGATATAGTTTTTCAGAAGAAACCTTGCGTTTCCGAGAACAAAGCAGGACTGCATGCAATGCGGGCAAGGGGAAGGAAGGGAAGCTTCTCTCCCCCTGCCTGCTTTTGCTCAGAGGGCTGGGTGAAGTCAGGGAGCTCTCCCCTTCACCGAGAAACGTGCGGGCTGCTGTTGACTGTGCGCTCTCTTCTTTGGAAAAGAGTCTGCAGTTGCACACTTTGCACCGTGGAAAGGCAGCGGGGTCTGCTAAGATATCTTCCCCAGGCGCGTTGCTCTCCCTGGGCCAAAGCGAGCCTTCACGATAGCTGAACGCTAACACTGCATACGCGTTTCCCTTGCAGAATGGGGCTGCCGCCAGGCAGTTCCCCGGGGGAAAACGTCCCTTCGCGAAGGGCCGTTTGGCCGAGCTCCCTGCGGGAAAGCGAAAGCAAAGGACGCTTTTCTCCTTCTAACTGCTTTCGTCAGAGGAACGGGGGAAGTCACAGCCTTCTTTCTCTCCCTGAGATACACACAATCTGATGTTGCCTCCGAGCTCCGTTCTCGGCAAAGAACTGAAACGGACATGCGTTCCTGTGGGGAAGCCCACGGCTGTGCTAGGATTTCTCTGGGCAGTGTGTTTTCCCTGGGCCTCAGCGTACCCACACTATCTCGTCAGGGCAACACTGCATGGGACTTCCTCTGCTAGGGACAGCTGCTGCGTCGTCCTTTGGGCTGGGAAACCTTGCTTGGGCCAGTGCCGATGGACCGAATTCAGGCCGAAAGAAAAGAGACTAGGAAAAGGCCTTCTCTCCCCGGCTGCTTTGCCAGTCTCTTCCTAGAAGCTAAAACTCTGTCGTTGCTCCTCTGGAAGGAGAGCTGCACCGCGATATAGTTTTTCAGAAGAAACCTTGCGTTTCCGAGAACAAAGCAGGACTGCATGCAATGCGGGCAAGGGGAAGGAAGGGAAGCTTCTCTCCCCCTGCCTGCTTTTGCTCAGAGGGCTGGGTGAAGTCAGGGAGCTCTCCCCTTCACCGAGAAACGTGCGGGCTGCTGTTGCCTGTGCGCTCTCTTCTTTGGAAAAGAGTCTGCAGTTGCACACTTTGCACCGTGGAAAGGCAGCGGGGTCTGCTAAGATATCTTCCCCAGGCGCGTTGCTCTCCCTGGGCCAAAGCGAGCCTTCACGATAGCTGAACGCTAACACTGCATACGCGTTTCCCTTGCAGAATGGGGCTGCCGCCAGGCAGTTCCCCGGGGGAAAACGTCCCTTCGCGAAGGGCCGTTTGGCCGAGCTCCCTGCGGGAAAGCGAAAGCAA
Organism: Elephas maximus indicus; assembly: GCF_024166365.1. Taxonomy (NCBI): domain Eukaryota; kingdom Metazoa; phylum Chordata; class Mammalia; order Proboscidea; family Elephantidae; genus Elephas; species Elephas maximus. The sequence continues at coordinate 35,805,673 of NC_064840.1, forward strand.
AGGACGCTTTTCTCCTTCTAACTGCTTTCGTCAGAGGAACGGGGGAAGTCACAGCCTTCTTTCTCTCCCTGAGATACACACAATCTGATGTTGCCTCCGAGCTCCGTTCTCGGCAAAGAACTGAAACGGACATGCGTTCCTGTGGGGAAGCCCACGGCTGTGCTAGGATTTCTCTGGGCAGTGTGTTTTCCCTGGGCCTCAGCGTACCCACACTATCTCGTCAGGGCAACACTGCATGGGACTTCCTCTGCTAGGAGACAGCTGCTGCGTCGTCCTTTGGGCTGGGAAACCTTGCTTTGGCCAGTGTCGACGAACCGAATTCAGGCCGAAAGAAAAGAGACTAGGAAAAGGCCTTCTCTCCCCGGCTGCTTTGCCAGTCTCTTCCTAGAAGCTAAAACTCTGTCGTTGCTCCTCTGGAAGGAGAGCTGCACCGCGATATAGTTTTTCAGAAGAAACCTTGCGTTTCCGAGAACAAAGCAGGACTGCATGCAATGCGGGCAAGGGGATGGAAGGGAAGCTTCTCTCCCCCTGCCTGCTTTTGCTCAGAGGGCTGGGTGAAGTCAGGGAGCTCTCCCCTTCACCGAGAAACTTGCGGGCTGCTGTTGCCTGTGCGCTCTCTTCTTTGGAAAAGAGTCTGCAGTTGCACACTTTGCACCGTGGAAAGGCAGCGGGGTCTGCTAAGATATCTTCCCAAGGCGCTTTGCTCTCCCTGGGCCAAAGCGAGCCTTCACGATAGCTGAACGCTAACACTGCATACGCGTTCCCGTTGCAGAATGGGGCTGCCGCCAGGCAGTTCCCCAGGGAAAAACCTCCCTTCGCGAAGGGCCGTTTGGCCGAGCTCCCTGCGGGAAAGCGAAAGCAAAGGACGCTTTTCTCCTTCTAACTGCTTTCGTCAGAGGAACGGGGGAAGTCACAGCCTTCTTTCTCTCCCTGAGATACACACAATCTGATGTTGCCTCCGAGCTCCGTTCTCGGCAAAGAACTGATACGGACATGCGTTCCTGTGGGGAAGCCCACGGCTGTGCTAGGATTTCTCTGGGCAGTGTGTTTTCCCTGGGCCTCAGCGTACCCACACTATCTCGTCAGGGCAACACTGCATGGGACTTCCTCTGCTAGGGACAGCTGCTGCGTCGTCCTTTGGGCTGGGAAACCTTGCTTGGGCCAGTGCCGATGGACCGAATTCAGGCCGAAAGAAAAGAGACTAGGAAAAGGCCTTCTCTCCCCGGCTGCTTTGCCAGTCTCTTCCTAGAAGCTAAAACTCTGTCGTTGCTCCTCTGGAAGGAGAGCTGCACCGCGATATAGTTTTTCAGAAGAAACCTTGCGTTTCCGAGAACAAAGCAGGACTGCATGCAATGCGGGCAAGGGGAAGGAAGGGAAGCTTCTCTCCCCCTGCCTGCTTTTGCTCAGAGGGCTGGGTGAAGTCAGGGAGCTCTCCCCTTCACCGAGAAACGTGCGGGCTGCTGTTGCCTGTGCGCTCTCTTCTTTGGAAAAGAGTCTGCAGTTGCACACTTTGCACCGTGGAAAGGCAGCGGTGTCCGCTAAGATATCTTCCCCAGGTGCTTTGCTCTCCCTGGGCCAAAGCGAGCCTTCACGATAGCTGAACGCTAACACTGCATACGCGTTCCCCTTGTAGAATGGGGCTGCCGCCAGGCAGTTCCCCAGGGGAAAACGGCCCTTCGTGAAGGGCCGTTTGGCCGAGCTCCCTGCGGGAAAGCGAAAGCAAAGGACGCTTTTCTCCTTCTAACTGCTTTCGTCAGAGGAACGGGAGAAGTCACAGCCTTCTTTCTCTCCCTGAGATACACACAATCTGATGTTGCCTCCGAGCTCCGTTCTCGGCAAAGAACTGAAACGGACATGCGTTCCTGTGGGGAAGCCCACGGCTGTGCTAGGATTTCTCTGGGCAGTGTGTTTTCCCTGGGCCTCAGCGTACCCACACTATCTCGTCAGGGCAACACTGCATGGGACTTCCTCTGCTAGGGACAGCTGCTGCGTCGTCCTTTGGGCTGGGAAACCTTGCTTGGGCCAGTGCCGATGGACCGAATTCAGGCCGAAAGAAAAGAGACTAGGAAAAGGCCTTCTCTCCCCGGCTGCTTTGCCAGTCTCTTCCTAGAAGCTAAAACTCTGTCGTTGCTCCTCTGGAAGGAGAGCTGCACCGCGATATAGTTTTTCAGAAGAAACCTTGCGTTTCCGAGAACAAAGCAGGACTGCATGCAATGCGGGCAAGGGGAAGGAAGGGGAGCTTCTCTCCCCCTGCCTGCTTTTGCTCAGAGGGCTGGGTGAAGTCAGGGAGCTCTCCCCTTCACCGAGAAACGTGCGGGCTGCTGTTGCCTGTGCGCTCTCTTCTTTGGAAAAGAGTCTGCAGTTGCACACTTTGCACCGTGGAAAGGCAGCGGGGTCTGCTAAGATATCTTCCCCAGGCGCGTTGCTCTCCCTGGGCCAAAGCGAGCCTTCACGATAGCTGAACGCTAACACTGCATACGCGTTTCCCTTGCAGAATGGGGCTGCCGCCAGGCAGTTCCCCGGGGGAAAACGTCCCTTCGCGAAGGGCCGTTTGGCCGAGCTCCCTGCGGGAAAGCGAAAGCAAAGGACGCTTTTCTCCTTCTAACTGCTTTCGTCAGAGGAACGGGGGAAGTCACAGCCTTCTTTCTCTCCCTGAGATACACACAATCTGATGTTGCCTCCGAGCTCCGTTCTCGGCAAAGAACTGAAACGGACATGCGTTCCTGTGGGGAAGCCCACGGCTGTGCTAGGATTTCTCTGGGCAGTGTGTTTTCCCTGGGCCTCAGCGTACCCACACTATCTCGTCAGGGCAACACTGCATGGGACTTCCTCTGCTAGGGACAGCTGCTGCGTCGTCCTTTGGGCTGGGAAACCTTGCTTGGGCCAGTGCCGATGGACCGAATTCAGGCCGAAAGAAAAGAGACTAGGAAAAGGCCTTCTCTCCCCGGCTGCTTTGCCAGTCTCTTCCTAGAAGCTAAAACTCTGTCGTTGCTCCTCTGGAAGGAGAGCTGCACCGCGATATAGTTTTTCAGAAGAAACCTTGCGTTTCCGAGAACAAAGCAGGACTGCATGCAATGCGGGCAAGGGGAAGGAAGGGAAGCTTCTCTCCCCCTGCCTGCTTTTGCTCAGAGGGCTGGGTGAAGTCAGGGAGCTCTCCCCTTCACCGAGAAACGTGCGGGCTGCTGTTGCCTGTGCGCTCTCTTCTTTGGAAAAGAGTCTGCAGTTGCACACTTTGCACCGTGGAAAGGCAGCGGGGTCTGCTAAGATATCTTCCCCAGGCGCGTTGCTCTCCCTGGGCCAAAGCGAGCCTTCACGATAGCTGAACGCTAACACTGCATACGCGTTTCCCTTGCAGAATGGGGCTGCCGCCAGGCAGTTCCCCGGGGGAAAACGTCCCTTCGCGAAGGGCCGTTTGGCCGAGCTCCCTGCGGGAAAGCGAAAGCAAAGGACGCTTTTCTCCTTCTAACTGCTTTCGTCAGAGGAACGGGGGAAGTCACAGCCTTCTTTCTCTCCCTGACATACACACAATCTGATGTTGCCTCCGAGCTCCGTTCTCGGCAAAGAACTGAAACGGACATGCGTTCCTGTGGGGAAGCCCACGGCTGTGCTAGGATTTCTCTGGGCAGTGTGTTTTCCCTGGGCCTCAGCGTACCCACACTATCTCGTCAGGGCAACACTGCATGGGACTTCCTCTGCTAGGAGACAGCTGCTGCGTCGTCCTTTGGGCTGGGAAACCTTGCTTTGGCCAGTGTCGACGAACCGAATTCAGGCCGAAAGAAAAGAGACTAGGAAAAGGCCTTCTCTCCCCGGCTGCTTTGCCAGTCTCTTCCTAGAAGCTAAAACTCTGTCGTTGCTCCTCTGGAAGGAGAGCTGCACCGCGATATAGTTTTTCAGAAGAAACCTTGCGTTTCCGAGAACAAAGCAGGACTGCATGCAATGCGGGCAAGGGGATGGAAGGGAAGCTTCTCTCCCCCTGCCTGCTTTTGCTCAGAGGGCTGGGTGAAGTCAGGGAGCTCTCCCCTTCACCGAGAAACGTGCGGGCTGCTGTTGCCTGTGCGCTCTCTTCTTTGGAAAAGAGTCTGCAGTTGCACACTTTGCACCGTGGAAAGGCAGCGGGGTCTGCTAAGATATCTTCCCAAGGCGCTTTGCTCTCCCTGGGCCAAAGCGAGCCTTCACGATAGCTGAACGCTAACACTGCATACGCGTTCCCCTTGCAGAATGGGGCTGCCGCCAGGCAGTTCCCCAGGGAAAAACCTCCCTTCGCGAAGGGCCGTTTGGCCGAGCTCCCTGCGGGAAAGCGAAAGCAAAGGACGCTTTTCTCCTTCTAACTGCTTTCGTCAGAGGAACGGGAGAAGTCACAGCCTTCTTTCTCTCCCTGAGATACACACAATCTGATGTTGCTTCCGAGCTCCGTTCTCGGCAAAGAACTGAAACGGACATGCGTTCCTGTGGGGAAGCCCACGGCTGTGCTAGGATTTCTCTGGGCAGTGTGTTTTCCCTGGGCCTCAGCGTACCCACACTATCTCGTCAGGGCAACACTGCATGGGACTTCCTCTGCTAGGGACAGCTGCTGCGTCGTCCTTTGGGCTGGGAAACCTTGCTTGGGCCAGTGCCGATGGACCGAATTCAGGCCGAAAGAAAAGAGACTAGGAAAAGGCCTTCTCTCCCCGGCTGCTTTGCCAGTCTCTTCCTAGAAGCTAAAACTCTGTCGTTGCTCCTCTGGAAGGAGAGCTGCACCGCGATATAGTTTTTCAGAAGAAACCTTGCGTTTCCGAGAACAAAGCAGGACTGCATGCAATGCGGGCAAGGGGAAGGAAGGGAAGCTTCTCTCCCCCTGCCTGCTTTTGCTCAGAGGGCTGGGTGAAGTCAGGGAGCTCTCCCCTTCACCGAGAAACGTGCGGGCTGCTGTTGCCTGTGCGCTCTCTTCTTTGGAAAAGAGTCTGCAGTTGCACACTTTGCACCGTGGAAAGGCAGCGGTGTCCGCTAAGATATCTTCCCCAGGTGCTTTGCTCTCCCTGGGCCAAAGCGAGCCTTCACGATAGCTGAACGCTAACACTGCATACGCGTTCCCCTTGTAGAATGGGGCTGCCGCCAGGCAGTTCCCCAGGGGAAAACGGCCCTTCGTGAAGGGCCGTTTGGCCGAGCTCCCTGCGGGAAAGCGAAAGCAAAGGACGCTTTTCTCCTTCTAACTGCTTTCGTCAGAGGAACGGGAGAAGTCACAGCCTTCTTTCTCTCCCTGAGATACACACAATCTGATGTTGCCTCCGAGCTCCGTTCTCGGCAAAGAACTGAAACGGACATGCGTTCCTGTGGGGAAGCCCACGGCTGTGCTAGGATTTCTCTGGGCAGTGTGTTTTCCCTGGGCCTCAGCGTACCCACACTATCTCGTCAGGGCAACACTGCATGGGACTTCCTCTGCTAGGGACAGCTGCTGCGTCGTCCTTTGGGCTGGGAAACCTTGCTTGGGCCAGTGCCGATGGACCGAATTCAGGCCGAAAGAAAAGAGACTAGGAAAAGGCCTTCTCTCCCCGGCTGCTTTGCCAGTCTCTTCCTAGAAGCTAAAACTCTGTCGTTGCTCCTCTGGAAGGAGAGCTGCACCGCGATATAGTTTTTCAGAAGAAACCTTGCGTTTCCGAGAACAAAGCAGGACTGCATGCAATGCGGGCAAGGGGAAGGAAGGGAAGCTTCTCTCCCCCTGCCTGCTTTTGCTCAGAGGGCTGGGTGAAGTCAGGGAGCTCTCCCCTTCACCGAGAAACGTGCGGGCTGCTGTTGCCTGTGCGCTCTCTTCTTTGGAAAAGAGTCTGCAGTTGCACACTTTGCACCGTGGAAAGGCAGCGGGGTCTGCTAAGATATCTTCCCCAGGCGCGTTGCTCTCCCTGGGCCAAAGCGAGCCTTCACGATAGCTGAACGCTAACACTGCATACGCGTTTCCCTTGCAGAATGGGGCTGCCGCCAGGCAGTTCCCCGGGGGAAAACGTCCCTTCGCGAAGGGCCGTTTGGCCGAGCTCCCTGCGGGAAAGCGAAAGCAAAGGACGCTTTTCTCCTTCTAACTGCTTTCGTCAGAGGAACGGGGGAAGTCACAGCCTTCTTTCTCTCCCTGAGATACACACAATCTGATGTTGCCTCCGAGCTCCGTTCTCGGCAAAGAACTGAAACGGACATGCGTTCCTGTGGGGAAGCCCACGGCTGTGCTAGGATTTCTCTGGGCAGTGTGTTTTCCCTGGGCCTCAGCGTACCCACACTATCTCGTCAGGGCAACACTGCATGGGACTTCCTCTGCTAGGGACAGCTGCTGCGTCGTCCTTTGGGCTGGGAAACCTTGCTTGGGCCAGTGCCGATGGACCGAATTCAGGCCGAAAGAAAAGAGACTAGGAAAAGGCCTTCTCTCCCCGGCTGCTTTGCCAGTCTCTTCCTAGAAGCTAAAACTCTGTCGTTGCTCCTCTGGAAGGAGAGCTGCACCGCGATATAGTTTTTCAGAAGAAACCTTGCGTTTCCGAGAACAAAGCAGGACTGCATGCAATGCGGGCAAGGGGAAGGAAGGGAAGCTTCTCTCCCCCTGCCTGCTTTTGCTCAGAGGGCTGGGTGAAGTCAGGGAGCTCTCCCCTTCACCGAGAAACGTGCGGGCTGCTGTTGCCTGTGCGCTCTCTTCTTTGGAAAAGAGTCTGCAGTTGCACACTTTGCACCGTGGAAAGGCAGCGGGGTCTGCTAAGATATCTTCCCCAGGCGCGTTGCTCTCCCTGGGCCAAAGCGAGCCTTCACGATAGCTGAACGCTAACACTGCATACGCGTTTCCCTTGCAGAATGGGGCTGCCGCCAGGCAGTTCCCCGGGGGAAAACGTCCCTTCGCGAAGGGCCGTTTGGCCGAGCTCCCTGCGGGAAAGCGAAAGCAAAGGACGCTTTTCTCCTTCTAACTGCTTTCGTCAGAGGAACGGGGGAAGTCACAGCCTTCTTTCTCTCCCTGAGATACACACAATCTGATGTTGCCTCCGAGCTCCGTTCTCGGCAAAGAACTGAAACGGACATGCGTTCCTGTGGGGAAGCCCACGGCTGTGCTAGGATTTCTCTGGGCAGTGTGTTTTCCCTGGGCCTCAGCGTACCCACACTATCTCGTCAGGGCAACACTGCATGGGACTTCCTCTGCTAGGAGACAGCTGCTGCGTCGTCCTTTGGGCTGGGAAACCTTGCTTTGGCCAGTGTCGACGAACCGAATTCAGGCCGAAAGAAAAGAGACTAGGAAAAGGCCTTCTCTCCCCGGCTGCTTTGCCAGTCTCTTCCTAGAAGCTAAAACTCTGTCGTTGCTCCTCTGGAAGGAGAGCTGCACCGCGATATAGTTTTTCAGAAGAAACCTTGCGTTTCCGAGAACAAAGCAGGACTGCATGCAATGCGGGCAAGGGGATGGAAGGGAAGCTTCTCTCCCCCTGCCTGCTTTTGCTCAGAGGGCTGGGTGAAGTCAGGGAGCTCTCCCCTTCACCGAGAAACGTGCGGGCTGCTGTTGCCTGTGCGCTCTCTTCTTTGGAAAAGAGTCTGCAGTTGCACACTTTGCACCGTGGAAAGGCAGCGGGGTCTGCTAAGATATCTTCCCAAGGCGCTTTGCTCTCCCTGGGCCAAAGCGAGCCTTCACGATAGCTGAACGCTAACACTGCATACGCGTTCCCCTTGCAGAATGGGGCTGCCGCCAGGCAGTTCCCCAGGGAAAAACCTCCCTTCGCGAAGGGCCGTTTGGCCGAGCTCCCTGCGGGAAAGCGAAAGCAAAGGACGCTTTTCTCCTTCTAACTGCTTTCGTCAGAGGAACGGGAGAAGTCACAGCCTTCTTTCTCTCCCTGAGATACACACAATCTGATGTTGCCTCCGAGCTCCGTTCTCGGCAAAGAACTGAAACGGACATGCGTTCCTGTGGGGAAGCCCACGGCTGTGCTAGGATTTCTCTGGGCAGTGTGTTTTCCCTGGGCCTCAGCGTACCCACACTATCTCGTCAGGGCAACACTGCATGGGACTTCCTCTGCTAGGGACAGCTGCTGCGTCGTCCTTTGGGCTGGGAAACCTTGCTTGGGCCAGTGCCGATGGACCGAATTCAGGCCGAAAGAAAAGAGACTAGGAAAAGGCCTTCTCTCCCCGGCTGCTTTGCCAGTCTCTTCCTAGAAGCTAAAACTCTGTCGTTGCTCCTCTGGAAGGAGAGCTGCACCGCGATATAGTTTTTCAGAAGAAACCTTGCGTTTCCGAGAACAAAGCAGGACTGCATGCAATGCGGGCAAGGGGAAGGAAGGGGAGCTTCTCTCCCCCTGCCTGCTTTTGCTCAGAGGGCTGGGTGAAGTCAGGGAGCTCTCCCCTTCACCGAGAAACGTGCGGGCTGCTGTTGCCTGTGCGCTCTCTTCTTTGGAAAAGAGTCTGCAGTTGCACACTTTGCACCGTGGAAAGGCAGCGGGGTCTGCTAAGATATCTTCCCCAGGCGCGTTGCTCTCCCTGGGCCAAAGCGAGCCTTCACGATAGCTGAACGCTAACACTGCATACGCGTTTCCCTTGCAGAATGGGGCTGCCGCCAGGCAGTTCCCCGGGGGAAAACGTCCCTTCGCGAAGGGCCGTTTGGCCGAGCTCCCTGCGGGAAAGCGAAAGCAAAGGACGCTTTTCTCCTTCTAACTGCTTTCGTCAGAGGAACGGGGGAAGTCACAGCCTTCTTTCTCTCCCTGAGATACACACAATCTGATGTTGCCTCCGAGCTCCGTTCTCGGCAAAGAACTGAAACGGACATGCGTTCCTGTGGGGAAGCCCACGGCTGTGCTAGGATTTCTCTGGGCAGTGTGTTTTCCCTGGGCCTCAGCGTACCCACACTATCTCGTCAGGGCAACACTGCATGGGACTTCCTCTGCTAGGGACAGCTGCTGCGTCGTCCTTTGGGCTGGGAAACCTTGCTTGGGCCAGTGCCGATGGACCGAATTCAGGCCGAAAGAAAAGAGACTAGGAAAAGGCCTTCTCTCCCCGGCTGCTTTGCCAGTCTCTTCCTAGAAGCTAAAACTCTGTCGTTGCTCCTCTGGAAGGAGAGCTGCACCGCGATATAGTTTTTCAGAAGAAACCTTGCGTTTCCGAGAACAAAGCAGGACTGCATGCAATGCGGGCAAGGGGAAGGAAGGGAAGCTTCTCTCCCCCTGCCTGCTTTTGCTCAGAGGGCTGGGTGAAGTCAGGGAGCTCTCCCCTTCACCGAGAAACGTGCGGGCTGCTGTTGCCTGTGCGCTCTCTTCTTTGGAAAAGAGTCTGCAGTTGCACACTTTGCACCGTGGAAAGGCAGCGGGGTCTGCTAAGATATCTTCCCCAGGCGCGTTGCTCTCCCTGGGCCAAAGCGAGCCTTCACGATAGCTGAACGCTAACACTGCATACGCGTTTCCCTTGCAGAATGGGGCTGCCGCCAGGCAGTTCCCCGGGGGAAAACGTCCCTTCGCGAAGGGCCGTTTGGCCGAGCTCCCTGCGGGAAAGCGAAAGCAAAGGACGCTTTTCTCCTTCTAACTGCTTTCGTCAGAGGAACGGGGGAAGTCACAGCCTTCTTTCTCTCCCTGAGATACACACAATCTGATGTTGCCTCCGAGCTCCGTTCTCGGCAAAGAACTGAAACGGACATGCGTTCCTGTGGGGAAGCCCACGGCTGTGCTAGGATTTCTCTGGGCAGTGTGTTTTCCCTGGGCCTCAGCGTACCCACACTATCTCGTCAGGGCAACACTGCATGGGACTTCCTCTGCTAGGAGACAGCTGCTGCGTCGTCCTTTGGGCTGGGAAACCTTGCTTTGGCCAGTGTCGACGAACCGAATTCAGGCCGAAAGAAAAGAGACTAGGAAAAGGCCTTCTCTCCCCGGCTGCTTTGCCAGTCTCTTCCTAGAAGCTAAAACTCTGTCGTTGCTCCTCTGGAAGGAGAGCTGCACCGCGATATAGTTTTTCAGAAGAAACCTTGCGTTTCCGAGAACAAAGCAGGACTGCATGCAATGCGGGCAAGGGGATGGAAGGGAAGCTTCTCTCCCCCTGCCTGCTTTTGCTCAGAGGGCTGGGTGAAGTCAGGGAGCTCTCCCCTTCACCGAGAAACGTGCGGGCTGCTGTTGCCTGTGCGCTCTCTTCTTTGGAAAAGAGTCTGCAGTTGCACACTTTGCACCGTGGAAAGGCAGCGGGGTCTGCTAAGATATCTTCCCAAGGCGCTTTGCTCTCCCTGGGCCAAAGCGAGCCTTCACGATAGCTGAACGCTAACACTGCATACGCGTTCCCCTTGCAGAATGGGGCTGCCGCCAGGCAGTTCCCCAGGGAAAAACCTCCCTTCGCGAAGGGCCGTTTGGCCGAGCTCCCTGCGGGAAAGCGAAAGCAAAGGACGCTTTTCTCCTTCTAACTGCTTTCGTCAGAGGAACGGGAGAAGTCACAGCCTTCTTTCTCTCCCTGAGATACACACAATCTGATGTTGCCTCCGAGCTCCGTTCTCGGCAAAGAACTGAAACGGACATGCGTTCCTGTGGGGAAGCCCACGGCTGTGCTAGGATTTCTCTGGGCAGTGTGTTTTCCCTGGGCCTCAGCGTACCCACACTATCTCGTCAGGGCAACACTGCATGGGACTTCCTCTGCTAGGGACAGCTGCTGCGTCGTCCTTTGGGCTGGGAAACCTTGCTTGGGCCAGTGCCGATGGACCGAATTCAGGCCGAAAGAAAAGAGACTAGGAAAAGGCCTTCTCTCCCCGGCTGCTTTGCCAGTCTCTTCCTAGAAGCTAAAACTCTGTCGTTGCTCCTCTGGAAGGAGAGCTGCACCGCGATATAGTTTTTCAGAAGAAACCTTGCGTTTCCGAGAACAAAGCAGGACTGCATGCAATGCGGGCAAGGGGAAGGAAGGGGAGCTTCTCTCCCCCTGCCTGCTTTTGCTCAGAGGGCTGGGTGAAGTCAGGGAGCTCTCCCCTTCACCGAGAAACGTGCGGGCTGCTGTTGCCTGTGCGCTCTCTTCTTTGGAAAAGAGTCTGCAGTTGCACACTTTGCACCGTGGAAAGGCAGCGGGGTCTGCTAAGATATCTTCCCCAGGCGCGTTGCTCTCCCTGGGCCAAAGCGAGCCTTCACGATAGCTGAACGCTAACACTGCATACGCGTTTCCCTTGCAGAATGGGGCTGCCGCCAGGCAGTTCCCCGGGGGAAAACGTCCCTTCGCGAAGGGCCGTTTGGCCGAGCTCCCTGCGGGAAAGCGAAAGCAAAGGACGCTTTTCTCCTTCTAACTGCTTTCGTCAGAGGAACGGGGGAAGTCACAGCCTTCTTTCTCTCCCTGACATACACACAATCTGATGTTGCCTCCGAGCTCCGTTCTCGGCAAAGAACTGAAACGGACATGCGTTCCTGTGGGGAAGCCCACGGCTGTGCTAGGATTTCTCTGGGCAGTGTGTTTTCCCTGGGCCTCAGCGTACCCACACTATCTCATCAGGGCAACACTGCATGGGACTTCCTCTGCTAGGAGACAGCTGCTGCGTCGTCCTTTGGGCTGGGAAACCTTGCTTTGGCCAGTGTCGACGAACCGAATTCAGGCCGAAAGAAAAGAGACTAGGAAAAGGCCTTCTCTCCCCGGCTGCTTTGCCAGTCTCTTCCTAGAAGCTAAAACTCTGTCGTTGCTCCTCTGGAAGGAGAGCTGCACCGCGATATAGTTTTTCAGAAGAAACCTTGCGTTTCCGAGAACAAAGCAGGACTGCATGCAATGCGGGCAAGGGGATGGAAGGGAAGCTTCTCTCCCCCTGCCTGCTTTTGCTCAGAGGGCTGGGTGAAGTCAGGGAGCTCTCCCCTTCACCGAGAAACTTGCGGGCTGCTGTTGCCTGTGCGCTCTCTTCTTTGGAAAAGAGTCTGCAGTTGCACACTTTGCACCGTGGAAAGGCAGCGGGGTCTGCTAAGATATCTTCCCAAGGCGCTTTGCTCTCCCTGGGCCAAAGCGAGCCTTCACGATAGCTGAACGCTAACACTGCATACGCGTTCCCCTTGTAGAATGGGGCTGCCGCCAGGCAGTTCCCCAGGGAAAAACCTCCCTTCGCGAAGGGCCGTTTGGCCGAGCTCCCTGCGGGAAAGCGAAAGCAAAGGACGCTTTTCTCCTTCTAACTGCTTTCGTCAGAGGAACGGGGGAAGTCACAGCCTTCTTTCTCTCCCTGAGATACACACAATCTGATGTTGCCTCCGAGCTCCGTTCTCGGCAAAGAACTGATACGGACATGCGTTCCTGTGGGGAAGCCCACGGCTGTGCTAGGATTTCTCTGGGCAGTGTGTTTTCCCTGGGCCTCAGCGTACCCACACTATCTCGTCAGGGCAACACTGCATGGGACTTCCTCTGCTAGGGACAGCTGCTGCGTCGTCCTTTGGGCTGGGAAACCTTGCTTGGGCCAGTGCCGATGGACCGAATTCAGGCCGAAAGAAAAGAGACTAGGAAAAGGCCTTCTCTCCCCGGCTGCTTTGCCAGTCTCTTCCTAGAAGCTAAAACTCTGTCGTTGCTCCTCTGGAAGGAGAGCTGCACCGCGATATAGTTTTTCAGAAGAAACCTTGCGTTTCCGAGAACAAAGCAGGACTGCATGCAATGCGGGCAAGGGGAAGGAAGGGAAGCTTCTCTCCCCCTGCCTGCTTTTGCTCAGAGGGCTGGGTGAAGTCAGGGAGCTCTCCCCTTCACCGAGAAACGTGCGGGCTGCTGTTGCCTGTGCGCTCTCTTCTTTGGAAAAGAGTCTGCAGTTGCACACTTTGCACCGTGGAAAGGCAGCGGTGTCCGCTAAGATATCTTCCCCAGGTGCTTTGCTCTCCCTGGGCCAAAGCGAGCCTTCACGATAGCTGAACGCTAACACTGCATACGCGTTCCCCTTGTAGAATGGGGCTGCCGCCAGGCAGTTCCCCAGGGGAAAACGGCCCTTCGTGAAGGGCCGTTTGGCCGAGCTCCCTGCGGGAAAGCGAAAGCAAAGGACGCTTTTCTCCTTCTAACTGCTTTCGTCAGAGGAACGGGAGAAGTCACAGCCTTCTTTCTCTCCCTGAGATACACACAATCTGATGTTGCCTCCGAGCTCCGTTCTCGGCAAAGAACTGAAACGGACATGCGTTCCTGTGGGGAAGCCCACGGCTGTGCTAGGATTTCTCTGGGCAGTGTGTTTTCCCTGGGCCTCAGCGTACCCACACTATCTCGTCAGGGCAACACTGCATGGGACTTCCTCTGCTAGGGACAGCTGCTGCGTCGTCCTTTGGGCTGGGAAACCTTGCTTGGGCCAGTGCCGATGGACCGAATTCAGGCCGAAAGAAAAGAGACTAGGAAAAGGCCTTCTCTCCCCGGCTGCTTTGCCAGTCTCTTCCTAGAAGCTAAAACTCTGTCGTTGCTCCTCTGGAAGGAGAGCTGCACCGCGATATAGTTTTTCAGAAGAAACCTTGCGTTTCCGAGAACAAAGCAGGACTGCATGCAATGCGGGCAAGGGGAAGGAAGGGGAGCTTCTCTCCCCCTGCCTGCTTTTGCTCAGAGGGCTGGGTGAAGTCAGGGAGCTCTCCCCTTCACCGAGAAACGTGCGGGCTGCTGTTGCCTGTGCGCTCTCTTCTTTGGAAAAGAGTCTGCAGTTGCACACTTTGCACCGTGGAAAGGCAGCGGGGTCTGCTAAGATATCTTCCCCAGGCGCGTTGCTCTCCCTGGGCCAAAGCGAGCCTTCACGATAGCTGAACGCTAACACTGCATACGCGTTTCCCTTGCAGAATGGGGCTGCCGCCAGGCAGTTCCCCGGGGGAAAACGTCCCTTCGCGAAGGGCCGTTTGGCCGAGCTCCCTGCGGGAAAGCGAAAGCAAAGGACGCTTTTCTCCTTCTAACTGCTTTCGTCAGAGGAACGGGGGAAGTCACAGCCTTCTTTCTCTCCCTGAGATACACACAATCTGATGTTGCCTCCGAGCTCCGTTCTCGGCAAAGAACTGAAACGGACATGCGTTCCTGTGGGGAAGCCCACGGCTGTGCTAGGATTTCTCTGGGCAGTGTGTTTTCCCTGGGCCTCAGCGTACCCACACTATCTCGTCAGGGCAACACTGCATGGGACTTCCTCTGCTAGGAGACAGCTGCTGCGTCGTCCTTTGGGCTGGGAAACCTTGCTTTGGCCAGTGTCGACGAACCGAATTCAGGCCGAAAGAAAAGAGACTAGGAAAAGGCCTTCTCTCCCCGGCTGCTTTGCCAGTCTCTTCCTAGAAGCTAAAACTCTGTCGTTGCTCCTCTGGAAGGAGAGCTGCACCGCGATATAGTTTTTCAGAAGAAACCTTGCGTTTCCGAGAACAAAGCAGGACTGCATGCAATGCGGGCAAGGGGATGGAAGGGAAGCTTCTCTCCCCCTGCCTGCTTTTGCTCAGAGGGCTGGGTGAAGTCAGGGAGCTCTCCCCTTCACCGAGAAACGTGCGGGCTGCTGTTGCCTGTGCGCTCTCTTCTTTGGAAAAGAGTCTGCAGTTGCACACTTTGCACCGTGGAAAGGCAGCGGGGTCTGCTAAGATATCTTCCCAAGGCGCTTTGCTCTCCCTGGGCCAAAGCGAGCCTTCACGATAGCTGAACGCTAACACTGCATACGCGTTCCCCTTGCAGAATGGGGCTGCCGCCAGGCAGTTCCCCAGGGAAAAACCTCCCTTCGCGAAGGGCCGTTTGGCCGAGCTCCCTGCGGGAAAGCGAAAGCAAAGGACGCTTTTCTCCTTCTAACTGCTTTCGTCAGAGGAACGGGAGAAGTCACAGCCTTCTTTCTCTCCCTGAGATACACACAATCTGATGTTGCCTCCGAGCTCCGTTCTCGGCAAAGAACTGAAACGGACATGCGTTCCTGTGGGGAAGCCCACGGCTGTGCTAGGATTTCTCTGGGCAGTGTGTTTTCCCTGGGCCTCAGCGTACCCACACTATCTCGTCAGGGCAACACTGCATGGGACTTCCTCTGCTAGGGACAGCTGCTGCGTCGTCCTTTGGGCTGGGAAACCTTGCTTGGGCCAGTGCCGATGGACCGAATTCAGGCCGAAAGAAAAGAGACTAGGAAAAGGCCTTCTCTCCCCGGCTGCTTTGCCAGTCTCTTCCTAGAAGCTAAAACTCTGTCGTTGCTCCTCTGGAAGGAGAGCTGCACCGCGATATAGTTTTTCAGAAGAAACCTTGCGTTTCCGAGAACAAAGCAGGACTGCATGCAATGCGGGCAAGGGGAAGGAAGGGGAGCTTCTCTCCCCCTGCCTGCTTTTGCTCAGAGGGCTGGGTGAAGTCAGGGAGCTCTCCCCTTCACCGAGAAACGTGCGGGCTGCTGTTGCCTGTGCGCTCTCTTCTTTGGAAAAGAGTCTGCAGTTGCACACTTTGCACCGTGGAAAGGCAGCGGGGTCTGCTAAGATATCTTCCCCAGGCGCGTTGCTCTCCCTGGGCCAAAGCGAGCCTTCACGATAGCTGAACGCTAACACTGCATACGCGTTTCCCTTGCAGAATGGGGCTGCCGCCAGGCAGTTCCCCGGGGGAAAACGTCCCTTCGCGAAGGGCCGTTTGGCCGAGCTCCCTGCGGGAAAGCGAAAGCAAAGGACGCTTTTCTCCTTCTAACTGCTTTCGTCAGAGGAACGGGGGAAGTCACAGCCTTCTTTCTCTCCCTGAGATACACACAATCTGATGTTGCCTCCGAGCTCCGTTCTCGGCAAAGAACTGAAACGGACATGCGTTCCTGTGGGGAAGCCCACGGCTGTGCTAGGATTTCTCTGGGCAGTGTGTTTTCCCTGGGCCTCAGCGTACCCACACTATCTCGTCAGGGCAACACTGCATGGGACTTCCTCTGCTAGGAGACAGCTGCTGCGTCGTCCTTTGGGCTGGGAAACCTTGCTTTGGCCAGTGTCGACGAACCGAATTCAGGCCGAAAGAAAAGAGACTAGGAAAAGGCCTTCTCTCCCCGGCTGCTTTGCCAGTCTCTTCCTAGAAGCTAAAACTCTGTCGTTGCTCCTCTGGAAGGAGAGCTGCACCGCGATATAGTTTTTCAGAAGAAACCTTGCGTTTCCGAGAACAAAGCAGGACTGCATGCAATGCGGGCAAGGGGATGGAAGGGAAGCTTCTCTCCCCCTGCCTGCTTTTGCTCAGAGGGCTGGGTGAAGTCAGGGAGCTCTCCCCTTCACCGAGAAACTTGCGGGCTGCTGTTGCCTGTGCGCTCTCTTCTTTGGAAAAGAGTCTGCAGTTGCACACTTTGCACCGTGGAAAGGCAGCGGGGTCTGCTAAGATATCTTCCCCAGGCGCGTTGCTCTCCCTGGGCCAAAGCGAGCCTTCACGATAGCTGAACGCTAACACTGCATACGCGTTTCCCTTGCAGAATGGGGCTGCCGCCAGGCAGTTCCCCGGGGGAAAACGTCCCTTCGCGAAGGGCCGTTTGGCCGAGCTCCCTGCGGGAAAGCGAAAGCAAAGGACGCTTTTCTCCTTCTAACTGCTTTCGTCAGAGGAACGGGGGAAGTCACAGCCTTCTTTCTCTCCCTGAGATACACACAATCTGATGTTGCCTCCGAGCTCCGTTCTCGGCAAAGAACTGAAACGGACATGCGTTCCTGTGGGGAAGCCCACGGCTGTGCTAGGATTTCTCTGGGCAGTGTGTTTTCCCTGGGCCTCAGCGTACCCACACTATCTCGTCAGGGCAACACTGCATGGGACTTCCTCTGCTAGGAGACAGCTGCTGCGTCGTCCTTTGGGCTGGGAAACCTTGCTTTGGCCAGTGTCGACGAACCGAATTCAGGCCGAAAGAAAAGAGACTAGGAAAAGGCCTTCTCTCCCCGGCTGCTTTGCCAGTCTCTTCCTAGAAGCTAAAACTCTGTCGTTGCTCCTCTGGAAGGAGAGCTGCACCGCGATATAGTTTTTCAGAAGAAACCTTGCGTTTCCGAGAACAAAGCAGGACTGCATGCAATGCGGGCAAGGGGATGGAAGGGAAGCTTCTCTCCCCCTGCCTGCTTTTGCTCAGAGGGCTGGGTGAAGTCAGGGAGCTCTCCCCTTCACCGAGAAACGTGCGGGCTGCTGTTGCCTCTGCGCTCTCTTCTTTGGAAAAGAGTCTGCAGTTGCACACTTTGCACCGTGGAAAGGCAGCGGGGTCTGCTAAGATATCTTCCCAAGGCGCTTTGCTCTCCCTGGGCCAAAGCGAGCCTTCACGATAGCTGAACGCTAACACTGCATACGCGTTCCCCTTGCAGAATGGGGCTGCCGCCAGGCAGTTCCCCAGGGAAAAACCTCCCTTCGCGAAGGGCCGTTTGGCCGAGCTCCCTGCGGGAAAGCGAAAGCAAAGGACGCTTTTCTCCTTCTAACTGCTTTCGTCAGAGGAACGGGAGAAGTCACAGCCTTCTTTCTCTCCCTGAGATACACACAATCTGATGTTGCCTCCGAGCTCCGTTCTCGGCAAAGAACTGAAACGGACATGCGTTCCTGTGGGGAAGCCCACGGCTGTGCTAGGATTTCTCTGGGCAGTGTGTTTTCCCTGGGCCTCAGCGTACCCACACTATCTCGTCAGGGCAACACTGCATGGGACTTCCTCTGCTAGGGACAGCTGCTGCGTCGTCCTTTGGGCTGGGAAACCTTGCTTGGGCCAGTGCCGATGGACCGAATTCAGGCCGAAAGAAAAGAGACTAGGAAAAGGCCTTCTCTCCCCGGCTGCTTTGCCAGTCTCTTCCTAGAAGCTAAAACTCTGTCGTTGCTCCTCTGGAAGGAGAGCTGCACCGCGATATAGTTTTTCAGAAGAAACCTTGCGTTTCCGAGAACAAAGCAGGACTGCATGCAATGCGGGCAAGGGGAAGGAAGGGGAGCTTCTCTCCCCCTGCCTGCTTTTGCTCAGAGGGCTGGGTGAAGTCAGGGAGCTCTCCCCTTCACCGAGAAACGTGCGGGCTGCTGTTGCCTGTGCGCTCTCTTCTTTGGAAAAGAGTCTGCAGTTGCACACTTTGCACCGTGGAAAGGCAGCGGGGTCTGCTAAGATATCTTCCCCAGGCGCGTTGCTCTCCCTGGGCCAAAGCGAGCCTTCACGATAGCTGAACGCTAACACTGCATACGCGTTTCCCTTGCAGAATGGGGCTGCCGCCAGGCAGTTCCCCGGGGGAAAACGTCCCTTCGCGAAGGGCCGTTTGGCCGAGCTCCCTGCGGGAAAGCGAAAGCAAAGGACGCTTTTCTCCTTCTAACTGCTTTCGTCAGAGGAACGGGGGAAGTCACAGCCTTCTTTCTCTCCCTGAGATACACACAATCTGATGTTGCCTCCGAGCTCCGTTCTCGGCAAAGAACTGAAACGGACATGCGTTCCTGTGGGGAAGCCCACGGCTGTGCTAGGATTTCTCTGGGCAGTGTGTTTTCCCTGGGCCTCAGCGTACCCACACTATCTCGTCAGGGCAACACTGCATGGGACTTCCTCTGCTAGGAGACAGCTGCTGCGTCGTCCTTTGGGCTGGGAAACCTTGCTTTGGCCAGTGTCGACGAACCGAATTCAGGCCGAAAGAAAAGAGACTAGGAAAAGGCCTTCTCTCCCCGGCTGCTTTGCCAGTCTCTTCCTAGAAGCTAAAACTCTGTCGTTGCTCCTCTGGAAGGAGAGCTGCACCGCGATATAGTTTTTCAGAAGAAACCTTGCGTTTCCGAGAACAAAGCAGGACTGCATGCAATGCGGGCAAGGGGAAGGAAGGGAAGCTTCTCTCCCCCTGCCTGCTTTTGCTCAGAGGGCTGGGTGAAGTCAGGGAGCTCTCCCCTTCACCGAGAAACGTGCGGGCTGCTGTTGCCTGTGCGCTCTCTTCTTTGGAAAAGAGTCTGCAGTTGCACACTTTGCACCGTGGAAAGGCAGCGGGGTCTGCTAAGATATCTTCCCAAGGCGCTTTGCTCTCCCTGGGCCAAAGCGAGCCTTCACGATAGCTGAACGCTAACACTGCATACGCGTTCCCCTTGCAGAATGGGGCTGCCGCCAGGCAGTTCCCCAGGGAAAAACCTCCCTTCGCGAAGGGCCGTTTGGCCGAGCTCCCTGCGGGAAAGCGAAAGCAAAGGACGCTTTTCTCCTTCTAACTGCTTTCGTCAGAGGAACGGGAGAAGTCACAGCCTTCTTTCTCTCCCTGAGATACACACAATCTGATGTTGCCTCCGAGCTCCGTTCTCGGCAAAGAACTGAAACGGACATGCGTTCCTGTGGGGAAGCCCACGGCTGTGCTAGGATTTCTCTGGGCAGTGTGTTTTCCCTGGGCCTCAGCGTACCCACACTATCTCGTCAGGGCAACACTGCATGGGACTTCCTCTGCTAGGGACAGCTGCTGCGTCGTCCTTTGGGCTGGGAAACCTTGCTTGGGCCAGTGCCGATGGACCGAATTCAGGCCGAAAGAAAAGAGACTAGGAAAAGGCCTTCTCTCCCCGGCTGCTTTGCCAGTCTCTTCCTAGAAGCTAAAACTCTGTCGTTGCTCCTCTGGAAGGAGAGCTGCACCGCGATATAGTTTTTCAGAAGAAACCTTGCGTTTCCGAGAACAAAGCAGGACTGCATGCAATGCGGGCAAGGGGAAGGAAGGGGAGCTTCTCTCCCCCTGCCTGCTTTTGCTCAGAGGGCTGGGTGAAGTCAGGGAGCTCTCCCCTTCACCGAGAAACGTGCGGGCTGCTGTTGCCTGTGCGCTCTCTTCTTTGGAAAAGAGTCTGCAGTTGCACACTTTGCACCGTGGAAAGGCAGCGGGGTCTGCTAAGATATCTTCCCCAGGCGCGTTGCTCTCCCTGGGCCAAAGCGAGCCTTCACGATAGCTGAACGCTAACACTGCATACGCGTTTCCCTTGCAGAATGGGGCTGCCGCCAGGCAGTTCCCCGGGGGAAAACGTCCCTTCGCGAAGGGCCGTTTGGCCGAGCTCCCTGCGGGAAAGCGAAAGCAAAGGACGCTTTTCTCCTTCTAACTGCTTTCGTCAGAGGAACGGGGGAAGTCACAGCCTTCTTTCTCTCCCTGAGATACACACAATCTGATGTTGCCTCCGAGCTCCGTTCTCGGCAAAGAACTGAAACGGACATGCGTTCCTGTGGGGAAGCCCACGGCTGTGCTAGGATTTCTCTGGGCAGTGTGTTTTCCCTGGGCCTCAGCGTACCCACACTATCTCGTCAGGGCAACACTGCATGGGACTTCCTCTGCTAGGAGACAGCTGCTGCGTCGTCCTTTGGGCTGGGAAACCTTGCTTTGGCCAGTGTCGACGAACCGAATTCAGGCCGAAAGAAAAGAGACTAGGAAAAGGCCTTCTCTCCCCGGCTGCTTTGCCAGTCTCTTCCTAGAAGCTAAAACTCTGTCGTTGCTCCTCTGGAAGGAGAGCTGCACCGCGATATAGTTTTTCAGAAGAAACCTTGCGTTTCCGAGAACAAAGCAGGACTGCATGCAATGCGGGCAAGGGGATGGAAGGGAAGCTTCTCTCCCCCTGCCTGCTTTTGCTCAGAGGGCTGGGTGAAGTCAGGGAGCTCTCCCCTTCACCGAGAAACTTGCGGGCTGCTGTTGCCTGTGCGCTCTCTTCTTTGGAAAAGAGTCTGCAGTTGCACACTTTGCACCGTGGAAAGGCAGCGGGGTCTGCTAAGATATCTTCCCCAGGCGCGTTGCTCTCCCTGGGCCAAAGCGAGCCTTCAC
This sequence comes from Elephas maximus indicus, assembly GCF_024166365.1. Lineage (NCBI taxonomy): Eukaryota > Metazoa > Chordata > Mammalia > Proboscidea > Elephantidae > Elephas > Elephas maximus. The sequence continues at coordinate 35,826,216 of NC_064840.1, forward strand.
GATAGCTGAACGCTAACACTGCATACGCGTTTCCCTTGCAGAATGGGGCTGCCGCCAGGCAGTTCCCCGGGGGAAAACGTCCCTTCGCGAAGGGCCGTTTGGCCGAGCTCCCTGCGGGAAAGCGAAAGCAAAGGACGCTTTTCTCCTTCTAACTGCTTTCGTCAGAGGAACGGGGGAAGTCACAGCCTTCTTTCTCTCCCTGAGATACACACAATCTGATGTTGCCTCCGAGCTCCGTTCTCGGCAAAGAACTGAAACGGACATGCGTTCCTGTGGGGAAGCCCACGGCTGTGCTAGGATTTCTCTGGGCAGTGTGTTTTCCCTGGGCCTCAGCGTACCCACACTATCTCGTCAGGGCAACACTGCATGGGACTTCCTCTGCTAGGAGACAGCTGCTGCGTCGTCCTTTGGGCTGGGAAACCTTGCTTTGGCCAGTGTCGACGAACCGAATTCAGGCCGAAAGAAAAGAGACTAGGAAAAGGCCTTCTCTCCCCGGCTGCTTTGCCAGTCTCTTCCTAGAAGCTAAAACTCTGTCGTTGCTCCTCTGGAAGGAGAGCTGCACCGCGATATAGTTTTTCAGAAGAAACCTTGCGTTTCCGAGAACAAAGCAGGACTGCATGCAATGCGGGCAAGGGGATGGAAGGGAAGCTTCTCTCCCCCTGCCTGCTTTTGCTCAGAGGGCTGGGTGAAGTCAGGGAGCTCTCCCCTTCACCGAGAAACGTGCGGGCTGCTGTTGCCTGTGCGCTCTCTTCTTTGGAAAAGAGTCTGCAGTTGCACACTTTGCACCGTGGAAAGGCAGCGGGGTCTGCTAAGATATCTTCCCAAGGCGCTTTGCTCTCCCTGGGCCAAAGCGAGCCTTCACGATAGCTGAACGCTAACACTGCATACGCGTTCCCCTTGCAGAATGGGGCTGCCGCCAGGCAGTTCCCCAGGGAAAAACCTCCCTTCGCGAAGGGCCGTTTGGCCGAGCTCCCTGCGGGAAAGCGAAAGCAAAGGACGCTTTTCTCCTTCTAACTGCTTTCGTCAGAGGAACGGGAGAAGTCACAGCCTTCTTTCTCTCCCTGAGATACACACAATCTGATGTTGCCTCCGAGCTCCGTTCTCGGCAAAGAACTGAAACGGACATGCGTTCCTGTGGGGAAGCCCACGGCTGTGCTAGGATTTCTCTGGGCAGTGTGTTTTCCCTGGGCCTCAGCGTACCCACACTATCTCGTCAGGGCAACACTGCATGGGACTTCCTCTGCTAGGGACAGCTGCTGCGTCGTCCTTTGGGCTGGGAAACCTTGCTTGGGCCAGTGCCGATGGACCGAATTCAGGCCGAAAGAAAAGAGACTAGGAAAAGGCCTTCTCTCCCCGGCTGCTTTGCCAGTCTCTTCCTAGAAGCTAAAACTCTGTCGTTGCTCCTCTGGAAGGAGAGCTGCACCGCGATATAGTTTTTCAGAAGAAACCTTGCGTTTCCGAGAACAAAGCAGGACTGCATGCAATGCGGGCAAGGGGAAGGAAGGGGAGCTTCTCTCCCCCTGCCTGCTTTTGCTCAGAGGGCTGGGTGAAGTCAGGGAGCTCTCCCCTTCACCGAGAAACGTGCGGGCTGCTGTTGCCTGTGCGCTCTCTTCTTTGGAAAAGAGTCTGCAGTTGCACACTTTGCACCGTGGAAAGGCAGCGGGGTCTGCTAAGATATCTTCCCCAGGCGCGTTGCTCTCCCTGGGCCAAAGCGAGCCTTCACGATAGCTGAACGCTAACACTGCATACGCGTTTCCCTTGCAGAATGGGGCTGCCGCCAGGCAGTTCCCCGGGGGAAAACGTCCCTTCGCGAAGGGCCGTTTGGCCGAGCTCCCTGCGGGAAAGCGAAAGCAAAGGACGCTTTTCTCCTTCTAACTGCTTTCGTCAGAGGAACGGGGGAAGTCACAGCCTTCTTTCTCTCCCTGAGATACACACAATCTGATGTTGCCTCCGAGCTCCGTTCTCGGCAAAGAACTGAAACGGACATGCGTTCCTGTGGGGAAGCCCACGGCTGTGCTAGGATTTCTCTGGGCAGTGTGTTTTCCCTGGGCCTCAGCGTACCCACACTATCTCGTCAGGGCAACACTGCATGGGACTTCCTCTGCTAGGAGACAGCTGCTGCGTCGTCCTTTGGGCTGGGAAACCTTGCTTTGGCCAGTGTCGACGAACCGAATTCAGGCCGAAAGAAAAGAGACTAGGAAAAGGCCTTCTCTCCCCGGCTGCTTTGCCAGTCTCTTCCTAGAAGCTAAAACTCTGTCGTTGCTCCTCTGGAAGGAGAGCTGCACCGCGATATAGTTTTTCAGAAGAAACCTTGCGTTTCCGAGAACAAAGCAGGACTGCATGCAATGCGGGCAAGGGGATGGAAGGGAAGCTTCTCTCCCCCTGCCTGCTTTTGCTCAGAGGGCTGGGTGAAGTCAGGGAGCTCTCCCCTTCACCGAGAAACTTGCGGGCTGCTGTTGCCTGTGCGCTCTCTTCTTTGGAAAAGAGTCTGCAGTTGCACACTTTGCACCGTGGAAAGGCAGCGGGGTCTGCTAAGATATCTTCCCCAGGCGCGTTGCTCTCCCTGGGCCAAAGCGAGCCTTCACGATAGCTGAACGCTAACACTGCATACGCGTTTCCCTTGCAGAATGGGGCTGCCGCCAGGCAGTTCCCCGGGGGAAAACGTCCCTTCGCGAAGGGCCGTTTGGCCGAGCTCCCTGCGGGAAAGCGAAAGCAAAGGACGCTTTTCTCCTTCTAACTGCTTTCGTCAGAGGAACGGGGGAAGTCACAGCCTTCTTTCTCTCCCTGAGATACACACAATCTGATGTTGCCTCCGAGCTCCGTTCTCGGCAAAGAACTGAAACGGACATGCGTTCCTGTGGGGAAGCCCACGGCTGTGCTAGGATTTCTCTGGGCAGTGTGTTTTCCCTGGGCCTCAGCGTACCCACACTATCTCGTCAGGGCAACACTGCATGGGACTTCCTCTGCTAGGAGACAGCTGCTGCGTCGTCCTTTGGGCTGGGAAACCTTGCTTTGGCCAGTGTCGACGAACCGAATTCAGGCCGAAAGAAAAGAGACTAGGAAAAGGCCTTCTCTCCCCGGCTGCTTTGCCAGTCTCTTCCTAGAAGCTAAAACTCTGTCGTTGCTCCTCTGGAAGGAGAGCTGCACCGCGATATAGTTTTTCAGAAGAAACCTTGCGTTTCCGAGAACAAAGCAGGACTGCATGCAATGCGGGCAAGGGGATGGAAGGGAAGCTTCTCTCCCCCTGCCTGCTTTTGCTCAGAGGGCTGGGTGAAGTCAGGGAGCTCTCCCCTTCACCGAGAAACGTGCGGGCTGCTGTTGCCTCTGCGCTCTCTTCTTTGGAAAAGAGTCTGCAGTTGCACACTTTGCACCGTGGAAAGGCAGCGGGGTCTGCTAAGATATCTTCCCAAGGCGCTTTGCTCTCCCTGGGCCAAAGCGAGCCTTCACGATAGCTGAACGCTAACACTGCATACGCGTTCCCCTTGCAGAATGGGGCTGCCGCCAGGCAGTTCCCCAGGGAAAAACCTCCCTTCGCGAAGGGCCGTTTGGCCGAGCTCCCTGCGGGAAAGCGAAAGCAAAGGACGCTTTTCTCCTTCTAACTGCTTTCGTCAGAGGAACGGGAGAAGTCACAGCCTTCTTTCTCTCCCTGAGATACACACAATCTGATGTTGCCTCCGAGCTCCGTTCTCGGCAAAGAACTGAAACGGACATGCGTTCCTGTGGGGAAGCCCACGGCTGTGCTAGGATTTCTCTGGGCAGTGTGTTTTCCCTGGGCCTCAGCGTACCCACACTATCTCGTCAGGGCAACACTGCATGGGACTTCCTCTGCTAGGGACAGCTGCTGCGTCGTCCTTTGGGCTGGGAAACCTTGCTTGGGCCAGTGCCGATGGACCGAATTCAGGCCGAAAGAAAAGAGACTAGGAAAAGGCCTTCTCTCCCCGGCTGCTTTGCCAGTCTCTTCCTAGAAGCTAAAACTCTGTCGTTGCTCCTCTGGAAGGAGAGCTGCACCGCGATATAGTTTTTCAGAAGAAACCTTGCGTTTCCGAGAACAAAGCAGGACTGCATGCAATGCGGGCAAGGGGAAGGAAGGGGAGCTTCTCTCCCCCTGCCTGCTTTTGCTCAGAGGGCTGGGTGAAGTCAGGGAGCTCTCCCCTTCACCGAGAAACGTGCGGGCTGCTGTTGCCTGTGCGCTCTCTTCTTTGGAAAAGAGTCTGCAGTTGCACACTTTGCACCGTGGAAAGGCAGCGGGGTCTGCTAAGATATCTTCCCCAGGCGCGTTGCTCTCCCTGGGCCAAAGCGAGCCTTCACGATAGCTGAACGCTAACACTGCATACGCGTTTCCCTTGCAGAATGGGGCTGCCGCCAGGCAGTTCCCCGGGGGAAAACGTCCCTTCGCGAAGGGCCGTTTGGCCGAGCTCCCTGCGGGAAAGCGAAAGCAAAGGACGCTTTTCTCCTTCTAACTGCTTTCGTCAGAGGAACGGGGGAAGTCACAGCCTTCTTTCTCTCCCTGAGATACACACAATCTGATGTTGCCTCCGAGCTCCGTTCTCGGCAAAGAACTGAAACGGACATGCGTTCCTGTGGGGAAGCCCACGGCTGTGCTAGGATTTCTCTGGGCAGTGTGTTTTCCCTGGGCCTCAGCGTACCCACACTATCTCGTCAGGGCAACACTGCATGGGACTTCCTCTGCTAGGAGACAGCTGCTGCGTCGTCCTTTGGGCTGGGAAACCTTGCTTTGGCCAGTGTCGACGAACCGAATTCAGGCCGAAAGAAAAGAGACTAGGAAAAGGCCTTCTCTCCCCGGCTGCTTTGCCAGTCTCTTCCTAGAAGCTAAAACTCTGTCGTTGCTCCTCTGGAAGGAGAGCTGCACCGCGATATAGTTTTTCAGAAGAAACCTTGCGTTTCCGAGAACAAAGCAGGACTGCATGCAATGCGGGCAAGGGGATGGAAGGGAAGCTTCTCTCCCCCTGCCTGCTTTTGCTCAGAGGGCTGGGTGAAGTCAGGGAGCTCTCCCCTTCACCGAGAAACGTGCGGGCTGCTGTTGCCTGTGCGCTCTCTTCTTTGGAAAAGAGTCTGCAGTTGCACACTTTGCACCGTGGAAAGGCAGCGGGGTCTGCTAAGATATCTTCCCAAGGCGCTTTGCTCTCCCTGGGCCAAAGCGAGCCTTCACGATAGCTGAACGCTAACACTGCATACGCGTTCCCCTTGTAGAATGGGGCTGCCGCCAGGCAGTTCCCCAGGGAAAAACCTCCCTTCGCGAAGGGCCGTTTGGCCGAGCTCCCTGCGGGAAAGCGAAAGCAAAGGACGCTTTTCTCCTTCTAACTGCTTTCGTCAGAGGAACGGGAGAAGTCACAGCCTTCTTTCTCTCCCTGAGATACACACAATCTGATGTTGCCTCCGAGCTCCGTTCTCGGCAAAGAACTGAAACGGACATGCGTTCCTGTGGGGAAGCCCACGGCTGTGCTAGGATTTCTCTGGGCAGTGTGTTTTCCCTGGGCCTCAGCGTACCCACACTATCTCGTCAGGGCAACACTGCATGGGACTTCCTCTGCTAGGGACAGCTGCTGCGTCGTCCTTTGGGCTGGGAAACCTTGCTTTGGCCAGTGTCGACGAACCGAATTCAGGCCGAAAGAAAAGAGACTAGGAAAAGGCCTTCTCTCCCCGGCTGCTTTGCCAGTCTCTTCCTAGAAGCTAAAACTCTGTCGTTGCTCCTCTGGAAGGAGAGCTGCACCGCGATATAGTTTTTCAGAAGAAACCTTGCGTTTCCGAGAACAAAGCAGGACTGCATGCAATGCGGGCAAGGGGATGGAAGGGAAGCTTCTCTCCCCCTGCCTGCTTTTGCTCAGAGGGCTGGGTGAAGTCAGGGAGCTCTCCCCTTCACCGAGAAACGTGCGGGCTGCTGTTGCCTCTGCGCTCTCTTCTTTGGAAAAGAGTCTGCAGTTGCACACTTTGCACCGTGGAAAGGCAGCGGGGTCTGCTAAGATATCTTCCCAAGGCGCTTTGCTCTCCCTGGGCCAAAGCGAGCCTTCACGATAGCTGAACGCTAACACTGCATACGCGTTCCCCTTGCAGAATGGGGCTGCCGCCAGGCAGTTCCCCAGGGAAAAACCTCCCTTCGCGAAGGGCCGTTTGGCCGAGCTCCCTGCGGGAAAGCGAAAGCAAAGGACGCTTTTCTCCTTCTAACTGCTTTCGTCAGAGGAACGGGAGAAGTCACAGCCTTCTTTCTCTCCCTGAGATACACACAATCTGATGTTGCCTCCGAGCTCCGTTCTCGGCAAAGAACTGAAACGGACATGCGTTCCTGTGGGGAAGCCCACGGCTGTGCTAGGATTTCTCTGGGCAGTGTGTTTTCCCTGGGCCTCAGCGTACCCACACTATCTCGTCAGGGCAACACTGCATGGGACTTCCTCTGCTAGGGACAGCTGCTGCGTCGTCCTTTGGGCTGGGAAACCTTGCTTGGGCCAGTGCCGATGGACCGAATTCAGGCCGAAAGAAAAGAGACTAGGAAAAGGCCTTCTCTCCCCGGCTGCTTTGCCAGTCTCTTCCTAGAAGCTAAAACTCTGTCGTTGCTCCTCTGGAAGGAGAGCTGCACCGCGATATAGTTTTTCAGAAGAAACCTTGCGTTTCCGAGAACAAAGCAGGACTGCATGCAATGCGGGCAAGGGGAAGGAAGGGGAGCTTCTCTCCCCCTGCCTGCTTTTGCTCAGAGGGCTGGGTGAAGTCAGGGAGCTCTCCCCTTCACCGAGAAACGTGCGGGCTGCTGTTGCCTGTGCGCTCTCTTCTTTGGAAAAGAGTCTGCAGTTGCACACTTTGCACCGTGGAAAGGCAGCGGGGTCTGCTAAGATATCTTCCCCAGGCGCGTTGCTCTCCCTGGGCCAAAGCGAGCCTTCACGATAGCTGAACGCTAACACTGCATACGCGTTTCCCTTGCAGAATGGGGCTGCCGCCAGGCAGTTCCCCGGGGGAAAACGTCCCTTCGCGAAGGGCCGTTTGGCCGAGCTCCCTGCGGGAAAGCGAAAGCAAAGGACGCTTTTCTCCTTCTAACTGCTTTCGTCAGAGGAACGGGGGAAGTCACAGCCTTCTTTCTCTCCCTGAGATACACACAATCTGATGTTGCCTCCGAGCTCCGTTCTCGGCAAAGAACTGAAACGGACATGCGTTCCTGTGGGGAAGCCCACGGCTGTGCTAGGATTTCTCTGGGCAGTGTGTTTTCCCTGGGCCTCAGCGTACCCACACTATCTCGTCAGGGCAACACTGCATGGGACTTCCTCTGCTAGGAGACAGCTGCTGCGTCGTCCTTTGGGCTGGGAAACCTTGCTTTGGCCAGTGTCGACGAACCGAATTCAGGCCGAAAGAAAAGAGACTAGGAAAAGGCCTTCTCTCCCCGGCTGCTTTGCCAGTCTCTTCCTAGAAGCTAAAACTCTGTCGTTGCTCCTCTGGAAGGAGAGCTGCACCGCGATATAGTTTTTCAGAAGAAACCTTGCGTTTCCGAGAACAAAGCAGGACTGCATGCAATGCGGGCAAGGGGATGGAAGGGAAGCTTCTCTCCCCCTGCCTGCTTTTGCTCAGAGGGCTGGGTGAAGTCAGGGAGCTCTCCCCTTCACCGAGAAACGTGCGGGCTGCTGTTGCCTGTGCGCTCTCTTCTTTGGAAAAGAGTCTGCAGTTGCACACTTTGCACCGTGGAAAGGCAGCGGGGTCTGCTAAGATATCTTCCCAAGGCGCTTTGCTCTCCCTGGGCCAAAGCGAGCCTTCACGATAGCTGAACGCTAACACTGCATACGCGTTCCCCTTGTAGAATGGGGCTGCCGCCAGGCAGTTCCCCAGGGAAAAACCTCCCTTCGCGAAGGGCCGTTTGGCCGAGCTCCCTGCGGGAAAGCGAAAGCAAAGGACGCTTTTCTCCTTCTAACTGCTTTCGTCAGAGGAACGGGAGAAGTCACAGCCTTCTTTCTCTCCCTGAGATACACACAATCTGATGTTGCCTCCGAGCTCCGTTCTCGGCAAAGAACTGAAACGGACATGCGTTCCTGTGGGGAAGCCCACGGCTGTGCTAGGATTTCTCTGGGCAGTGTGTTTTCCCTGGGCCTCAGCGTACCCACACTATCTCGTCAGGGCAACACTGCATGGGACTTCCTCTGCTAGGGACAGCTGCTGCGTCGTCCTTTGGGCTGGGAAACCTTGCTTTGGCCAGTGTCGACGAACCGAATTCAGGCCGAAAGAAAAGAGACTAGGAAAAGGCCTTCTCTCCCCGGCTGCTTTGCCAGTCTCTTCCTAGAAGCTAAAACTCTGTCGTTGCTCCTCTGGAAGGAGAGCTGCACCGCGATATAGTTTTTCAGAAGAAACCTTGCGTTTCCGAGAACAAAGCAGGACTGCATGCAATGCGGGCAAGGGGATGGAAGGGAAGCTTCTCTCCCCCTGCCTGCTTTTGCTCAGAGGGCTGGGTGAAGTCAGGGAGCTCTCCCCTTCACCGAGAAACGTGCGGGCTGCTGTTGCCTGTGCGCTCTCTTCTTTGGAAAAGAGTCTGCAGTTGCACACTTTGCACCGTGGAAAGGCAGCGGGGTCTGCTAAGATATCTTCCCAAGGCGCTTTGCTCTCCCTGGGCCAAAGCGAGCCTTCACGATAGCTGAACGCTAACACTGCATACGCGTTCCCCTTGTAGAATGGGGCTGCCGCCAGGCAGTTCCCCAGGGAAAAACCTCCCTTCGCGAAGGGCCGTTTGGCCGAGCTCCCTGCGGGAAAGCGAAAGCAAAGGACGCTTTTCTCCTTCTAACTGCTTTCGTCAGAGGAACGGGGGAAGTCACAGCCTTCTTTCTCTCCCTGAGATACACACAATCTGATGTTGCCTCCGAGCTCCGTTCTCGGCAAAGAACTGAAACGGACATGCGTTCCTGTGGGGAAGCCCACGGCTGTGCTAGGATTTCTCTGGGCAGTGTGTTTTCCCTGGGCCTCAGCGTACCCACACTATCTCGTCAGGGCAACACTGCATGGGACTTCCTCTGCTAGGGACAGCTGCTGCGTCGTCCTTTGGGCTGGGAAACCTTGCTTGGGCCAGTGCCGATGGACCGAATTCAGGCCGAAAGAAAAGAGACTAGGAAAAGGCCTTCTCTCCCCGGCTGCTTTGCCAGTCTCTTCCTAGAAGCTAAAACTCTGTCGTTGCTCCTCTGGAAGGAGAGCTGCACCGCGATATAGTTTTTCAGAAGAAACCTTGCGTTTCCGAGAACAAAGCAGGACTGCATGCAATGCGGGCAAGGGGAAGGAAGGGAAGCTTCTCTCCCCCTGCCTGCTTTTGCTCAGAGGGCTGGGTGAAGTCAGGGAGCTCTCCCCTTCACCGAGAAACGTGCGGGCTGCTGTTGCCTGTGCGCTCTCTTCTTTGGAAAAGAGTCTGCAGTTGCACACTTTGCACCGTGGAAAGGCAGCGGTGTCCGCTAAGATATCTTCCCCAGGTGCTTTGCTCTCCCTGGGCCAAAGCGAGCCTTCACGATAGCTGAACGCTAACACTGCATACGCGTTCCCCTTGCAGAATGGGGCTGCCGCCAGGCAGTTCCCCAGGGAAAAACCTCCCTTCGCGAAGGGCCGTTTGGCCGAGCTCCCTGCGGGAAAGCGAAAGCAAAGGACGCTTTTCTCCTTCTAACTGCTTTCGTCAGAGGAACGGGAGAAGTCACAGCCTTCTTTCTCTCCCTGAGATACACACAATCTGATGTTGCCTCCGAGCTCCGTTCTCGGCAAAGAACTGAAACGGACATGCGTTCCTGTGGGGAAGCCCACGGCTGTGCTAGGATTTCTCTGGGCAGTGTGTTTTCCCTGGGCCTCAGCGTACCCACACTATCTCGTCAGGGCAACACTGCATGGGACTTCCTCTGCTAGGGACAGCTGCTGCGTCGTCCTTTGGGCTGGGAAACCTTGCTTGGGCCAGTGCCGATGGACCGAATTCAGGCCGAAAGAAAAGAGACTAGGAAAAGGCCTTCTCTCCCCGGCTGCTTTGCCAGTCTCTTCCTAGAAGCTAAAACTCTGTCGTTGCTCCTCTGGAAGGAGAGCTGCACCGCGATATAGTTTTTCAGAAGAAACCTTGCGTTTCCGAGAACAAAGCAGGACTGCATGCAATGCGGGCAAGGGGAAGGAAGGGGAGCTTCTCTCCCCCTGCCTGCTTTTGCTCAGAGGGCTGGGTGAAGTCAGGGAGCTCTCCCCTTCACCGAGAAACGTGCGGGCTGCTGTTGCCTGTGCGCTCTCTTCTTTGGAAAAGAGTCTGCAGTTGCACACTTTGCACCGTGGAAAGGCAGCGGGGTCTGCTAAGATATCTTCCCCAGGCGCGTTGCTCTCCCTGGGCCAAAGCGAGCCTTCACGATAGCTGAACGCTAACACTGCATACGCGTTTCCCTTGCAGAATGGGGCTGCCGCCAGGCAGTTCCCCGGGGGAAAACGTCCCTTCGCGAAGGGCCGTTTGGCCGAGCTCCCTGCGGGAAAGCGAAAGCAAAGGACGCTTTTCTCCTTCTAACTGCTTTCGTCAGAGGAACGGGGGAAGTCACAGCCTTCTTTCTCTCCCTGAGATACACACAATCTGATGTTGCCTCCGAGCTCCGTTCTCGGCAAAGAACTGAAACGGACATGCGTTCCTGTGGGGAAGCCCACGGCTGTGCTAGGATTTCTCTGGGCAGTGTGTTTTCCCTGGGCCTCAGCGTACCCACACTATCTCGTCAGGGCAACACTGCATGGGACTTCCTCTGCTAGGGACAGCTGCTGCGTCGTCCTTTGGGCTGGGAAACCTTGCTTGGGCCAGTGCCGATGGACCGAATTCAGGCCGAAAGAAAAGAGACTAGGAAAAGGCCTTCTCTCCCCGGCTGCTTTGCCAGTCTCTTCCTAGAAGCTAAAACTCTGTCGTTGCTCCTCTGGAAGGAGAGCTGCACCGCGATATAGTTTTTCAGAAGAAACCTTGCGTTTCCGAGAACAAAGCAGGACTGCATGCAATGCGGGCAAGGGGAAGGAAGGGAAGCTTCTCTCCCCCTGCCTGCTTTTGCTCAGAGGGCTGGGTGAAGTCAGGGAGCTCTCCCCTTCACCGAGAAACGTGCGGGCTGCTGTTGCCTGTGCGCTCTCTTCTTTGGAAAAGAGTCTGCAGTTGCACACTTTGCACCGTGGAAAGGCAGCGGGGTCTGCTAAGATATCTTCCCCAGGCGCGTTGCTCTCCCTGGGCCAAAGCGAGCCTTCACGATAGCTGAACGCTAACACTGCATACGCGTTTCCCTTGCAGAATGGGGCTGCCGCCAGGCAGTTCCCCGGGGGAAAACGTCCCTTCGCGAAGGGCCGTTTGGCCGAGCTCCCTGCGGGAAAGCGAAAGCAAAGGACGCTTTTCTCCTTCTAACTGCTTTCGTCAGAGGAACGGGGGAAGTCACAGCCTTCTTTCTCTCCCTGACATACACACAATCTGATGTTGCCTCCGAGCTCCGTTCTCGGCAAAGAACTGAAACGGACATGCGTTCCTGTGGGGAAGCCCACGGCTGTGCTAGGATTTCTCTGGGCAGTGTGTTTTCCCTGGGCCTCAGCGTACCCACACTATCTCGTCAGGGCAACACTGCATGGGACTTCCTCTGCTAGGAGACAGCTGCTGCGTCGTCCTTTGGGCTGGGAAACCTTGCTTTGGCCAGTGTCGACGAACCGAATTCAGGCCGAAAGAAAAGAGACTAGGAAAAGGCCTTCTCTCCCCGGCTGCTTTGCCAGTCTCTTCCTAGAAGCTAAAACTCTGTCGTTGCTCCTCTGGAAGGAGAGCTGCACCGCGATATAGTTTTTCAGAAGAAACCTTGCGTTTCCGAGAACAAAGCAGGACTGCATGCAATGCGGGCAAGGGGATGGAAGGGAAGCTTCTCTCCCCCTGCCTGCTTTTGCTCAGAGGGCTGGGTGAAGTCAGGGAGCTCTCCCCTTCACCGAGAAACGTGCGGGCTGCTGTTGCCTGTGCGCTCTCTTCTTTGGAAAAGAGTCTGCAGTTGCACACTTTGCACCGTGGAAAGGCAGCGGGGTCTGCTAAGATATCTTCCCAAGGCGCTTTGCTCTCCCTGGGCCAAAGCGAGCCTTCACGATAGTTGAACGCTAACACTGCATACGCGTTTCCCTTGCAGAATGGGGCTGCCGCCAGGCAGTTCCCCAGGGAAAAACCTCCCTTCGCGAAGGGCCGTTTGGCCGAGCTCCCTGCGGGAAAGCGAAAGCAAAGGACGCTTTTCTCCTTCTAACTGCTTTCGTCAGAGGAACGGGAGAAGTCACAGCCTTCTTTCTCTCCCTGAGATACACACAATCTGATGTTGCCTCCGAGCTCCGTTCTCGGCAAAGAACTGAAACGGACATGCGTTCCTGTGGGGAAGCCCACGGCTGTGCTAGGATTTCTCTGGGCAGTGTGTTTTCCCTGGGCCTCAGCGTACCCACACTATCTCGTCAGGGCAACACTGCATGGGACTTCCTCTGCTAGGGACAGCTGCTGCGTCGTCCTTTGGGCTGGGAAACCTTGCTTGGGCCAGTGCCGATGGACCGAATTCAGGCCGAAAGAAAAGAGACTAGGAAAAGGCCTTCTCTCCCCGGCTGCTTTGCCAGTCTCTTCCTAGAAGCTAAAACTCTGTCGTTGCTCCTCTGGAAGGAGAGCTGCACCGCGATATAGTTTTTCAGAAGAAACCTTGCGTTTCCGAGAACAAAGCAGGACTGCATGCAATGCGGGCAAGGGGAAGGAAGGGGAGCTTCTCTCCCCCTGCCTGCTTTTGCTCAGAGGGCTGGGTGAAGTCAGGGAGCTCTCCCCTTCACCGAGAAACGTGCGGGCTGCTGTTGCCTGTGCGCTCTCTTCTTTGGAAAAGAGTCTGCAGTTGCACACTTTGCACCGTGGAAAGGCAGCGGGGTCTGCTAAGATATCTTCCCAAGGCGCTTTGCTCTCCCTGGGCCAAAGCGAGCCTTCACGATAGCTGAACGCTAACACTGCATACGCGTTCCCCTTGTAGAATGGGGCTGCCGCCAGGCAGTTCCCCAGGGAAAAACCTCCCTTCGCGAAGGGCCGTTTGGCCGAGCTCCCTGCGGGAAAGCGAAAGCAAAGGACGCTTTTCTCCTTCTAACTGCTTTCGTCAGAGGAACGGGGGAAGTCACAGCCTTCTTTCTCTCCCTGAGATACACACAATCTGATGTTGCCTCCGAGCTCCGTTCTCGGCAAAGAACTGATACGGACATGCGTTCCTGTGGGGAAGCCCACGGCTGTGCTAGGATTTCTCTGGGCAGTGTGTTTTCCCTGGGCCTCAGCGTACCCACACTATCTCGTCAGGGCAACACTGCATGGGACTTCCTCTGCTAGGGACAGCTGCTGCGTCGTCCTTTGGGCTGGGAAACCTTGCTTGGGCCAGTGCCGATGGACCGAATTCAGGCCGAAAGAAAAGAGACTAGGAAAAGGCCTTCTCTCCCCGGCTGCTTTGCCAGTCTCTTCCTAGAAGCTAAAACTCTGTCGTTGCTCCTCTGGAAGGAGAGCTGCACCGCGATATAGTTTTTCAGAAGAAACCTTGCGTTTCCGAGAACAAAGCAGGACTGCATGCAATGCGGGCAAGGGGAAGGAAGGGAAGCTTCTCTCCCCCTGCCTGCTTTTGCTCAGAGGGCTGGGTGAAGTCAGGGAGCTCTCCCCTTCACCGAGAAACGTGCGGGCTGCTGTTGCCTGTGCGCTCTCTTCTTTGGAAAAGAGTCTGCAGTTGCACACTTTGCACCGTGGAAAGGCAGCGGGGTCTGCTAAGATATCTTCCCAAGGCGCTTTGCTCTCCCTGGGCCAAAGCGAGCCTTCACGATAGCTGAACGCTAACACTGCATACGCGTTTCCCTTGCAGAATGGGGCTGCCGCCAGGCAGTTCCCCAGGGAAAAACCTCCCTTCGCGAAGGGCCGTTTGGCCGAGCTCCCTGCGGGAAAGCGAAAGCAAAGGACGCTTTTCTCCTTCTAACTGCTTTCGTCAGAGGAACGGGAGAAGTCACAGCCTTCTTTCTCTCCCTGAGATACACACAATCTGATGTTGCCTCCGAGCTCCGTTCTCGGCAAAGAACTGAAACGGACATGCGTTCCTGTGGGGAAGCCCACGGCTGTGCTAGGATTTCTCTGGGCAGTGTGTTTTCCCTGGGCCTCAGCGTACCCACACTATCTCGTCAGGGCAACACTGCATGGGACTTCCTCTGCTAGGGACAGCTGCTGCGTCGTCCTTTGGGCTGGGAAACCTTGCTTGGGCCAGTGCCGATGGACCGAATTCAGGCCGAAAGAAAAGAGACTAGGAAAAGGCCTTCTCTCCCCGGCTGCTTTGCCAGTCTCTTCCTAGAAGCTAAAACTCTGTCGTTGCTCCTCTGGAAGGAGAGCTGCACCGCGATATAGTTTTTCAGAAGAAACCTTGCGTTTCCGAGAACAAAGCAGGACTGCATGCAATGCGGGCAAGGGGAAGGAAGGGAAGCTTCTCTCCCCCTGCCTGCTTTTGCTCAGAGGGCTGGGTGAAGTCAGGGAGCTCTCCCCTTCACCGAGAAACGTGCGGGCTGCTGTTGCCTGTGCGCTCTCTTCTTTGGAAAAGAGTCTGCAGTTGCACACTTTGCACCGTGGAAAGGCAGCGGGGTCTGCTAAGATATCTTCCCCAGGCGCGTTGCTCTCCCTGGGCCAAAGCGAGCCTTCACGATAGCTGAACGCTAACACTGCATACGCGTTTCCCTTGCAGAATGGGGCTGCCGCCAGGCAGTTCCCCGGGGGAAAACGTCCCTTCGCGAAGGGCCGTTTGGCCGAGCTCCCTGCGGGAAAGCTTTTCGCGAAGGGCCGTTTGGCCGAGCTCCCTGCGGGAAAGCGAAAGCAAAGGACGCTTTTCTCCTTCTAACTGCTTTCGTCAGAGGAACGGGGGAAGTCACAGCCTTCTTTCTCTCCCTGAGATACACACAATCTGATGTTGCCTCCGAGCTCCGTTCTCGGCAAAGAACTGAAACGGACATGCGTTCCTGTGGGGAAGCCCACGGCTGTGCTAGGATTTCTCTGGGCAGTGTGTTTTCCCTGGGCCTCAGCGTACCCACACTATCTCGTCAGGGCAACACTGCATGGGACTTCCTCTGCTAGGAGACAGCTGCTGCGTCGTCCTTTGGGCTGGGAAACCTTGCTTTGGCCAGTGTCGACGAACCGAATTCAGGCCGAAAGAAAAGAGACTAGGAAAAGGCCTTCTCTCCCCGGCTGCTTTGCCAGTCTCTTCCTAGAAGCTAAAACTCTGTCGTTGCTCCTCTGGAAGGAGAGCTGCACCGCGATATAGTTTTTCAGAAGAAACCTTGCGTTTCCGAGAACAAAGCAGGACTGCATGCAATGCGGGCAAGGGGATGGAAGGGAAGCTTCTCTCCCCCTGCCTGCTTTTGCTCAGAGGGCTGGGTGAAGTCAGGGAGCTCTCCCCTTCACCGAGAAACTTGCGGGCTGCTGTTGCCTGTGCGCTCTCTTCTTTGGAAAAGAGTCTGCAGTTGCACACTTTGCACCGTGGAAAGGCAGCGGGGTCTGCTAAGATATCTTCCCAAGGCGCTTTGCTCTCCCTGGGCCAAAGCGAGCCTTCACGATAGCTGAACGCTAACACTGCATACGCGTTCCCCTTGTAGAATGGGGCTGCCGCCAGGCAGTTCCCCAGGGAAAAACCTCCCTTCGCGAAGGGCCGTTTGGCCGAGCTCCCTGCGGGAAAGCGAAAGCAAAGGACGCTTTTCTCCTTCTAACTGCTTTCGTCAGAGGAACGGGGGAAGTCACAGCCTTCTTTCTCTCCCTGAGATACACACAATCTGATGTTGCCTCCGAGCTCCGTTCTCGGCAAAGAACTGATACGGACATGCGTTCCTGTGGGGAAGCCCACGGCTGTGCTAGGATTTCTCTGGGCAGTGTGTTTTCCCTGGGCCTCAGCGTACCCACACTATCTCGTCAGGGCAACACTGCATGGGACTTCCTCTGCTAGGGACAGCTGCTGCGTCGTCCTTTGGGCTGGGAAACCTTGCTTGGGCCAGTGCCGATGGACCGAATTCAGGCCGAAAGAAAAGAGACTAGGAAAAGGCCTTCTCTCCCCGGCTGCTTTGCCAGTCTCTTCCTAGAAGCTAAAACTCTGTCGTTGCTCCTCTGGAAGGAGAGCTGCACCGCGATATAGTTTTTCAGAAGAAACCTTGCGTTTCCGAGAACAAAGCAGGACTGCATGCAATGCGGGCAAGGGGAAGGAAGGGGAGCTTCTCTCCCCCTGCCTGCTTTTGCTCAGAGGGCTGGGTGAAGTCAGGGAGCTCTCCCCTTCACCGAGAAACGTGCGGGCTGCTGTTGCCTGTGCGCTCTCTTCTTTGGAAAAGAGTCTGCAGTTGCACACTTTGCACCGTGGAAAGGCAGCGGGGTCTGCTAAGATATCTTCCCCAGGCGCGTTGCTCTCCCTGGGCCAAAGCGAGCCTTCACGATAGCTGAACGCTAACACTGCATACGCGTTTCCCTTGCAGAATGGGGCTGCCGCCAGGCAGTTCCCCGGGGGAAAACGTCCCTTCGCGAAGGGCCGTTTGGCCGAGCTCCCTGCGGGAAAGCGAAAGCAAAGGACGCTTTTCTCCTTCTAACTGCTTTCGTCAGAGGAACGGGGGAAGTCACAGCCTTCTTTCTCTCCCTGAGATACACACAATCTGATGTTGCCTCCGAGCTCCGTTCTCGGCAAAGAACTGAAACGGACATGCGTTCCTGTGGGGAAGCCCACGGCTGTGCTAGGATTTCTCTGGGCAGTGTGTTTTCCCTGGGCCTCAGCGTACCCACACTATCTCGTCAGGGCAACACTGCATGGGACTTCCTCTGCTAGGGACAGCTGCTGCGTCGTCCTTTGGGCTGGGAAACCTTGCTTGGGCCAGTGCCGATGGACCGAATTCAGGCCGAAAGAAAAGAGACTAGGAAAAGGCCTTCTCTCCCCGGCTGCTTTGCCAGTCTCTTCCTAGAAGCTAAAACTCTGTCGTTGCTCCTCTGGAAGGAGAGCTGCACCGCGATATAGTTTTTCAGAAGAAACCTTGCGTTTCCGAGAACAAAGCAGGACTGCATGCAATGTGGGCAAGGGGAAGGAAGGGAAGCTTCTCTCCCCCTGCCTGCTTTTGCTCAGAGGGCTGGGTGAAGTCAGGGAGCTCTCCCCTTCACCGAGAAACGTGCGGGCTGCTGTTGCCTGTGCGCTCTCTTCTTTGGAAAAGAGTCTGCAGTTGCACACTTTGCACCGTGGAAAGGCAGCGGGGTCTGCTAAGATATCTTCCCCAGGCGCGTTGCTCTCCCTGGGCCAAAGCGAGCCTTCACGATAGCTGAACGCTAACACTGCATACGCGTTTCCTTTGCAGAATGGGGCTGCCGCCAGGCAGTTCCCCGGGGGAAAACGTCCCTTCGCGAAGGGCCGTTTGGCCGAGCTCCCTGCGGGAAAGCGAAAGCAAAGGACGCTTTTCTCCTTCTAACTGCTTTCGTCAGAGGAACGGGGGAAGTCACAGCCTTCTTTCTCTCCCTGAGATACACACAATCTGATGTTGCCTCCGAGCTCCGTTCTCGGCAAAGAACTGAAACGGACATGCGTTCCTGTGGGGAAGCCCACGGCTGTGCTAGGATTTCTCTGGGCAGTGTGTTTTCCCTGGGCCTCAGCGTACCCACACTATCTCGTCAGGGCAACACTGCATGGGACTTCCTCTGCTAGGAGACAGCTGCTGCGTCGTCCTTTGGGCTGGGAAACCTTGCTTTGGCCAGTGTCGACGAACCGAATTCAGGCCGAAAGAAAAGAGACTAGGAAAAGGCCTTCTCTCCCCGGCTGCTTTGCCAGTCTCTTCCTAGAAGCTAAAACTCTGTCGTTGCTCCTCTGGAAGGAGAGCTGCACCGCGATATAGTTTTTCAGAAGAAACCTTGCGTTTCCGAGAACAAAGCAGGACTGCATGCAATGCGGGCAAGGGGATGGAAGGGAAGCTTCTCTCCCCCTGCCTGCTTTTGCTCAGAGGGCTGGGTGAAGTCAGGGAGCTCTCCCCTTCACCGAGAAACGTGCGGGCTGCTGTTGCCTGTGCGCTCTCTTCTTTGGAAAAGAGTCTGCAGTTGCACACTTTGCACCGTGGAAAGGCAGCGGGGTCTGCTAAGATATCTTCCCAAGGCGCTTTGCTCTCCCTGGGCCAAAGCGAGCCTTCACGATAGCTGAACGCTAACACTGCATACGCGTTCCCCTTGCAGAATGGGGCTGCCGCCAGGCAGTTCCCCAGGGAAAAACCTCCCTTCGCGAAGGGCCGTTTGGCCGAGCTCCCTGCGGGAAAGCGAAAGCAAAGGACGCTTTTCTCCTTCTAACTGCTTTCGTCAGAGGAACGGGAGAAGTCACAGCCTTCTTTCTCTCCCTGAGATACACACAATCTGATGTTGCCTCCGAGCTCCGTTCTCGGCAAAGAACTGAAACGGACATGCGTTCCTGTGGGGAAGCCCACGGCTGTGCTAGGATTTCTCTGGGCAGTGTGTTTTCCCTGGGCCTCAGCGTACCCACACTATCTCGTCAGGGCAACACTGCATGGGACTTCCTCTGCTAGGGACAGCTGCTGCGTCGTCCTTTGGGCTGGGAAACCTTGCTTGGGCCAGTGCCGATGGACCGAATTCAGGCCGAAAGAAAAGAGACTAGGAAAAGGCCTTCTCTCCCCGGCTGCTTTGCCAGTCTCTTCCTAGAAGCTAAAACTCTGTCGTTGCTCCTCTGGAAGGAGAGCTGCACCGCGATATAGTTTTTCAGAAGAAACCTTGCGTTTCCGAGAACAAAGCAGGACTGCATGCAATGCGGGCAAGGGGAAGGAAGGGGAGCTTCTCTCCCCCTGCCTGCTTTTGCTCAGAGGGCTGGGTGAAGTCAGGGAGCTCTCCCCTTCACCGAGAAACGTGCGGGCTGCTGTTGCCTGTGCGCTCTCTTCTTTGGAAAAGAGTCTGCAGTTGCACACTTTGCACCGTGGAAAGGCAGCGGGGTCTGCTAAGATATCTTCCCCAGGCGCGTTGCTCTCCCTGGGCCAAAGCGAGCCTTCACGATAGCTGAACGCTAACACTGCATACGCGTTTCCCTTGCAGAATGGGGCTGCCGCCAGGCAGTTCCCCGGGGGAAAACGTCCCTTCGCGAAGGGCCGTTTGGCCGAGCTCCCTGCGGGAAAGCGAAAGCAAAGGACGCTTTTCTCCTTCTAACTGCTTTCGTCAGAGGAACGGGGGAAGTCACAGCCTTCTTTCTCTCCCTGAGATACACACAATCTGATGTTGCCTCCGAGCTCCGTTCTCGGCAAAGAACTGAAACGGACATGCGTTCCTGTGGGGAAGCCCACGGCTGTGCTAGGATTTCTCTGGGCAGTGTGTTTTCCCTGGGCCTCAGCGTACCCACACTATCTCGTCAGGGCAACACTGCATGGGACTTCCTCTGCTAGGAGACAGCTGCTGCGTCGTCCTTTGGGCTGGGAAACCTTGCTTTGGCCAGTGTCGACGAACCGAATTCAGGCCGAAAGAAAAGAGACTAGGAAAAGGCCTTCTCTCCCCGGCTGCTTTGCCAGTCTCTTCCTAGAAGCTAAAACTCTGTCGTTGCTCCTCTGGAAGGAGAGCTGCACCGCGATATAGTTTTTCAGAAGAAACCTTGCGTTTCCGAGAACAAAGCAGGACTGCATGCAATGCGGGCAAGGGGATGGAAGGGAAGCTTCTCTCCCCCTGCCTGCTTTTGCTCAGAGGGCTGGGTGAAGTCAGGGAGCTCTCCCCTTCACCGAGAAACGTGCGGGCTGCTGTTGCCTGTGCGCTCTCTTCTTTGGAAAAGAGTCTGCAGTTGCACACTTTGCACCGTGGAAAGGCAGCGGGGTCTGCTAAGATATCTTCCCAAGGCGCTTTGCTCTCCCTGGGCCAAAGCGAGCCTTCACGATAGCTGAACGCTAACACTGCATACGCGTTCCCCTTGCAGAATGGGGCTGCCGCCAGGCAGTTCCCCAGGGAAAAACCTCCCTTCGCGAAGGGCCGTTTGGCCGAGCTCCCTGCGGGAAAGCGAAAGCAAAGGACGCTTTTCTCCTTCTAACTGCTTTCGTCAGAGGAACGGGAGAAGTCACAGCCTTCTTTCTCTCCCTGAGATACACACAATCTGATGTTGCCTCCGAGCTCCGTTCTCGGCAAAGAACTGAAACGGACATGCGTTCCTGTGGGGAAGCCCACGGCTGTGCTAGGATTTCTCTGGGCAGTGTGTTTTCCCTGGGCCTCAGCGTACCCACACTATCTCGTCAGGGCAACACTGCATGGGACTTCCTCTGCTAGGGACAGCTGCTGCGTCGTCCTTTGGGCTGGGAAACCTTGCTTGGGCCAGTGCCGATGGACCGAATTCAGGCCGAAAGAAAAGAGACTAGGAAAAGGCCTTCTCTCCCCGGCTGCTTTGCCAGTCTCTTCCTAGAAGCTAAAACTCTGTCGTTGCTCCTCTGGAAGGAGAGCTGCACCGCGATATAGTTTTTCAGAAGAAACCTTGCGTTTCCGAGAACAAAGCAGGACTGCATGCAATGCGGGCAAGGGGAAGGAAGGGGAGCTTCTCTCCCCCTGCCTGCTTTTGCTCAGAGGGCTGGGTGAAGTCAGGGAGCTCTCCCCTTCACCGAGAAACGTGCGGGCTGCTGTTGCCTGTGCGCTCTCTTCTTTGGAAAAGAGTCTGCAGTTGCACACTTTGCACCGTGGAAAGGCAGCGGGGTCTGCTAAGATATCTTCCCCAGGCGCGTTGCTCTCCCTGGGCCAAAGCGAGCCTTCACGATAGCTGAACGCTAACACTGCATACGCGTTTCCCTTGCAGAATGGGGCTGCCGCCAGGCAGTTCCCCGGGGGAAAACGTCCCTTCGCGAAGGGCCGTTTGGCCGAGCTCCCTGCGGGAAAGCGAAAGCAAAGGACGCTTTTCTCCTTCTAACTGCTTTCGTCAGAGGAACGGGGGAAGTCACAGCCTTCTTTCTCTCCCTGAGATACACACAATCTGATGTTGCCTCCGAGCTCCGTTCTCGGCAAAGAACTGAAACGGACATGCGTTCCTGTGGGGAAGCCCACGGCTGTGCTAGGATTTCTCTGGGCAGTGTGTTTTCCCTGGGCCTCAGCGTACCCACACTATCTCGTCAGGGCAACACTGCATGGGACTTCCTCTGCTAGGAGACAGCTGCTGCGTCGTCCTTTGGGCTGGGAAACCTTGCTTTGGCCAGTGTCGACGAACCGAATTCAGGCCGAAAGAAAAGAGACTAGGAAAAGGCCTTCTCTCCCCGGCTGCTTTGCCAGTCTCTTCCTAGAAGCTAAAACTCTGTCGTTGCTCCTCTGGAAGGAGAGCTGCACCGCGATATAGTTTTTCAGAAGAAACCTTGCGTTTCCGAGAACAAAGCAGGACTGCATGCAATGCGGGCAAGGGGATGGAAGGGAAGCTTCTCTCCCCCTGCCTGCTTTTGCTCAGAGGGCTGGGTGAAGTCAGGGAGCTCTCCCCTTCACCGAGAAACTTGCGGGCTGCTGTTGCCTGTGCGCTCTCTTCTTTGGAAAAGAGTCTGCAGTTGCACACTTTGCACCGTGGAAAGGCAGCGGGGTCTGCTAAGATATCTTCCCAAGGCGCTTTGCTCTCCCTGGGCCAAAGCGAGCCTTCACGATAGCTGAACGCTAACACTGCATACGCGTTCCCCTTGTAGAATGGGGCTGCCGCCAGGCAGTTCCCCAGGGAAAAACCTCCCTTCGCGAAGGGCCGTTTGGCCGAGCTCCCTGCGGGAAAGCGAAAGCAAAGGACGCTTTTCTCCTTCTAACTGCTTTCGTCAGAGGAACGGGGGAAGTCACAGCCTTCTTTCTCTCCCTGAGATACACACAATCTGATGTTGCCTCCGAGCTCCGTTCTCGGCAAAGAACTGATACGGACATGCGTTCCTGTGGGGAAGCCCACGGCTGTGCTAGGATTTCTCTGGGCAGTGTGTTTTCCCTGGGCCTCAGCGTACCCACACTATCTCGTCAGGGCAACACTGCATGGGACTTCCTCTGCTAGGGACAGCTGCTGCGTCGTCCTTTGGGCTGGGAAACCTTGCTTGGGCCAGTGCCGATGGACCGAATTCAGGCCGAAAGAAAAGAGACTAGGAAAAGGCCTTCTCTCCCCGGCTGCTTTGCCAGTCTCTTCCTAGAAGCTAAAACTCTGTCGTTGCTCCTCTGGAAGGAGAGCTGCACCGCGATATAGTTTTTCAGAAGAAACCTTGCGTTTCCGAGAACAAAGCAGGACTGCATGCAATGCGGGCAAGGGGAAGGAAGGGGAGCTTCTCTCCCCCTGCCTGCTTTTGCTCAGAGGGCTGGGTGAAGTCAGGGAGCTCTCCCCTTCACCGAGAAACGTGCGGGCTGCTGTTGCCTGTGCGCTCTCTTCTTTGGAAAAGAGTCTGCAGTTGCACACTTTGCACCGTGGAAAGGCAGCGGGGTCTGCTAAGATATCTTCCCCAGGCGCGTTGCTCTCCCTGGGCCAAAGCGAGCCTTCACGATAGCTGAACGCTAACACTGCATACGCGTTTCCCTTGCAGAATGGGGCTGCCGCCAGGCAGTTCCCCGGGGGAAAACGTCCCTTCGCGAAGGGCCGTTTGGCCGAGCTCCCTGCGGGAAAGCGAAAGCAAAGGACGCTTTTCTCCTTCTAACTGCTTTCGTCAGAGGAACGGGGGAAGTCACAGCCTTCTTTCTCTCCCTGAGATACACACAATCTGATGTTGCCTCCGAGCTCCGTTCTCGGCAAAGAACTGAAACGGACATGCGTTCCTGTGGGGAAGCCCACGGCTGTGCTAGGATTTCTCTGGGCAGTGTGTTTTCCCTGGGCCTCAGCGTACCCACACTATCTCGTCAGGGCAACACTGCATGGGACTTCCTCTGCTAGGGACAGCTGCTGCGTCGTCCTTTGGGCTGGGAAACCTTGCTTGGGCCAGTGCCGATGGACCGAATTCAGGCCGAAAGAAAAGAGACTAGGAAAAGGCCTTCTCTCCCCGGCTGCTTTGCCAGTCTCTTCCTAGAAGCTAAAACTCTGTCGTTGCTCCTCTGGAAGGAGAGCTGCACCGCGATATAGTTTTTCAGAAGAAACCTTGCGTTTCCGAGAACAAAGCAGGACTGCATGCAATGCGGGCAAGGGGAAGGAAGGGGAGCTTCTCTCCCCCTGCCTGCTTTTGCTCAGAGGGCTGGGTGAAGTCAGGGAGCTCTCCCCTTCACCGAGAAACGTGCGGGCTGCTGTTGCCTGTGCGCTCTCTTCTTTGGAAAAGAGTCTGCAGTTGCACACTTTGCACCGTGGAAAGGCAGCGGGGTCTGCTAAGATATCTTCCCCAGGCGCGTTGCTCTCCCTGGGCCAAAGCGAGCCTTCACGATAGCTGAACGCTAACACTGCATACGCGTTTCCCTTGCAGAATGGGGCTGCCGCCAGGCAGTTCCCCGGGGGAAAACGTCCCTTCGCGAAGGGCCGTTTGGCCGAGCTCCCTGCGGGAAAGCGAAAGCAAAGGACGCTTTTCTCCTTCTAACTGCTTTCGTCAGAGGAACGGGGGAAGTCACAGCCTTCTTTCTCTCCCTGAGATACACACAATCTGATGTTGCCTCCGAGCTCCGTTCTCGGCAAAGAACTGAAACGGACATGCGTTCCTGTGGGGAAGCCCACGGCTGTGCTAGGATTTCTCTGGGCAGTGTGTTTTCCCTGGGCCTCAGCGTACCCACACTATCTCGTCAGGGCAACACTGCATGGGACTTCCTCTGCTAGGAGACAGCTGCTGCGTCGTCCTTTGGGCTGGGAAACCTTGCTTTGGCCAGTGTCGACGAACCGAATTCAGGCCGAAAGAAAAGAGACTAGGAAAAGGCCTTCTCTCCCCGGCTGCTTTGCCAGTCTCTTCCTAGAAGCTAAAACTCTGTCGTTGCTCCTCTGGAAGGAGAGCTGCACCGCGATATAGTTTTTCAGAAGAAACCTTGCGTTTCCGAGAACAAAGCAGGACTGCATGCAATGCGGGCAAGGGGATGGAAGGGAAGCTTCTCTCCCCCTGCCTGCTTTTGCTCAGAGGGCTGGGTGAAGTCAGGGAGCTCTCCCCTTCACCGAGAAACGTGCGGGCTGCTGTTGCCTGTGCGCTCTCTTCTTTGGAAAAGAGTCTGCAGTTGCACACTTTGCACCGTGGAAAGGCAGCGGGGTCTGCTAAGATATCTTCCCAAGGCGCTTTGCTCTCCCTGGGCCAAAGCGAGCCTTCACGATAGCTGAACGCTAACACTGCATACGCGTTCCCCTTGCAGAATGGGGCTGCCGCCAGGCAGTTCCCCAGGGAAAAACCTCCCTTCGCGAAGGGCCGTTTGGCCGAGCTCCCTGCGGGAAAGCGAAAGCAAAGGACGCTTTTCTCCTTCTAACTGCTTTCGTCAGAGGAACGGGAGAAGTCACAGCCTTCTTTCTCTCCCTGAGATACACACAATCTGATGTTGCCTCCGAGCTCCGTTCTCGGCAAAGAACTGAAACGGACATGCGTTCCTGTGGGGAAGCCCACGGCTGTGCTAGGATTTCTCTGGGCAGTGTGTTTTCCCTGGGCCTCAGCGTACCCACACTATCTCGTCAGGGCAACACTGCATGGGACTTCCTCTGCTAGGGACAGCTGCTGCGTCGTCCTTTGGGCTGGGAAACCTTGCTTGGGCCAGTGCCGATGGACCGAATTCAGGCCGAAAGAAAAGAGACTAGGAAAAGGCCTTCTCTCCCCGGCTGCTTTGCCAGTCTCTTCCTAGAAGCTAAAACTCTGTCGTTGCTCCTCTGGAAGGAGAGCTGCACCGCGATATAGTTTTTCAGAAGAAACCTTGCGTTTCCGAGAACAAAGCAGGACTGCATGCAATGCGGGCAAGGGGAAGGAAGGGGAGCTTCTCTCCCCCTGCCTGCTTTTGCTCAGAGGGCTGGGTGAAGTCAGGGAGCTCTCCCCTTCACCGAGAAACGTGCGGGCTGCTGTTGCCTGTGCGCTCTCTTCTTTGGAAAAGAGTCTGCAGTTGCACACTTTGCACCGTGGAAAGGCAGCGGGGTCTGCTAAGATATCTTCCCCAGGCGCGTTGCTCTCCCTGGGCCAAAGCGAGCCTTCACGATAGCTGAACGCTAACACTGCATACGCGTTTCCCTTGCAGAATGGGGCTGCCGCCAGGCAGTTCCCCGGGGGAAAACGTCCCTTCGCGAAGGGCCGTTTGGCCGAGCTCCCTGCGGGAAAGCGAAAGCAAAGGACGCTTTTCTCCTTCTAACTGCTTTCGTCAGAGGAACGGGGGAAGTCACAGCCTTCTTTCTCTCCCTGAGATACACACAATCTGATGTTGCCTCCGAGCTCCGTTCTCGGCAAAGAACTGAAACGGACATGCGTTCCTGTGGGGAAGCCCACGGCTGTGCTAGGATTTCTCTGGGCAGTGTGTTTTCCCTGGGCCTCAGCGTACCCACACTATCTCGTCAGGGCAACACTGCATGGGACTTCCTCTGCTAGGAGACAGCTGCTGCGTCGTCCTTTGGGCTGGGAAACCTTGCTTTGGCCAGTGTCGACGAACCGAATTCAGGCCGAAAGAAAAGAGACTAGGAAAAGGCCTTCTCTCCCCGGCTGCTTTGCCAGTCTCTTCCTAGAAGCTAAAACTCTGTCGTTGCTCCTCTGGAAGGAGAGCTGCACCGCGATATAGTTTTTCAGAAGAAACCTTGCGTTTCCGAGAACAAAGCAGGACTGCATGCAATGCGGGCAAGGGGATGGAAGGGAAGCTTCTCTCCCCCTGCCTGCTTTTGCTCAGAGGGCTGGGTGAAGTCAGGGAGCTCTCCCCTTCACCGAGAAACTTGCGGGCTGCTGTTGCCTGTGCGCTCTCTTCTTTGGAAAAGAGTCTGCAGTTGCACACTTTGCACCGTGGAAAGGCAGCGGGGTCTGCTAAGATATCTTCCCAAGGCGCTTTGCTCTCCCTGGGCCAAAGCGAGCCTTCACGATAGCTGAACGCTAACACTGCATACGCGTTCCCCTTGTAGAATGGGGCTGCCGCCAGGCAGTTCCCCAGGGAAAAACCTCCCTTCGCGAAGGGCCGTTTGGCCGAGCTCCCTGCGGGAAAGCGAAAGCAAAGGACGCTTTTCTCCTTCTAACTGCTTTCGTCAGAGGAACGGGGGAAGTCACAGCCTTCTTTCTCTCCCTGAGATACACACAATCTGATGTTGCCTCCGAGCTCCGTTCTCGGCAAAGAACTGATACGGACATGCGTTCCTGTGGGGAAGCCCACGGCTGTGCTAGGATTTCTCTGGGCAGTGTGTTTTCCCTGGGCCTCAGCGTACCCACACTATCTCGTCAGGGCAACACTGCATGGGACTTCCTCTGCTAGGGACAGCTGCTGCGTCGTCCTTTGGGCTGGGAAACCTTGCTTGGGCCAGTGCCGATGGACCGAATTCAGGCCGAAAGAAAAGAGACTAGGAAAAGGCCTTCTCTCCCCGGCTGCTTTGCCAGTCTCTTCCTAGAAGCTAAAACTCTGTCGTTGCTCCTCTGGAAGGAGAGCTGCACCGCGATATAGTTTTTCAGAAGAAACCTTGCGTTTCCGAGAACAAAGCAGGACTGCATGCAATGCGGGCAAGGGGAAGGAAGGGGAGCTTCTCTCCCCCTGCCTGCTTTTGCTCAGAGGGCTGGGTGAAGTCAGGGAGCTCTCCCCTTCACCGAGAAACGTGCGGGCTGCTGTTGCCTGTGCGCTCTCTTCTTTGGAAAAGAGTCTGCAGTTGCACACTTTGCACCGTGGAAAGGCAGCGGGGTCTGCTAAGATATCTTCCCCAGGCGCGTTGCTCTCCCTGGGCCAAAGCGAGCCTTCACGATAGCTGAACGCTAACACTGCATACGCGTTTCCCTTGCAGAATGGGGCTGCCGCCAGGCAGTTCCCCGGGGGAAAACGTCCCTTCGCGAAGGGCCGTTTGGCCGAGCTCCCTGCGGGAAAGCGAAAGCAAAGGACGCTTTTCTCCTTCTAACTGCTTTCGTCAGAGGAACGGGGGAAGTCACAGCCTTCTTTCTCTCCCTGAGATACACACAATCTGATGTTGCCTCCGAGCTCCGTTCTCGGCAAAGAACTGAAACGGACATGCGTTCCTGTGGGGAAGCCCACGGCTGTGCTAGGATTTCTCTGGGCAGTGTGTTTTCCCTGGGCCTCAGCGTACCCACACTATCTCGTCAGGGCAACACTGCATGGGACTTCCTCTGCTAGGGACAGCTGCTGCGTCGTCCTTTGGGCTGGGAAACCTTGCTTGGGCCAGTGCCGATGGACCGAATTCAGGCCGAAAGAAAAGAGACTAGGAAAAGGCCTTCTCTCCCCGGCTGCTTTGCCAGTCTCTTCCTAGAAGCTAAAACTCTGTCGTTGCTCCTCTGGAAGGAGAGCTGCACCGCGATATAGTTTTTCAGAAGAAACCTTGCGTTTCCGAGAACAAAGCAGGACTGCATGCAATGCGGGCAAGGGGAAGGAAGGGGAGCTTCTCTCCCCCTGCCTGCTTTTGCTCAGAGGGCTGGGTGAAGTCAGGGAGCTCTCCCCTTCACCGAGAAACGTGCGGGCTGCTGTTGCCTGTGCGCTCTCTTCTTTGGAAAAGAGTCTGCAGTTGCACACTTTGCACCGTGGAAAGGCAGCGGGGTCTGCTAAGATATCTTCCCCAGGCGCGTTGCTCTCCCTGGGCCAAAGCGAGCCTTCACGATAGCTGAACGCTAACACTGCATACGCGTTTCCCTTGCAGAATGGGGCTGCCGCCAGGCAGTTCCCCGGGGGAAAACGTCCCTTCGCGAAGGGCCGTTTGGCCGAGCTCCCTGCGGGAAAGCGAAAGCAAAGGACGCTTTTCTCCTTCTAACTGCTTTCGTCAGAGGAACGGGGGAAGTCACAGCCTTCTTTCTCTCCCTGAGATACACACAATCTGATGTTGCCTCCGAGCTCCGTTCTCGGCAAAGAACTGAAACGGACATGCGTTCCTGTGGGGAAGCCCACGGCTGTGCTAGGATTTCTCTGGGCAGTGTGTTTTCCCTGGGCCTCAGCGTACCCACACTATCTCGTCAGGGCAACACTGCATGGGACTTCCTCTGCTAGGAGACAGCTGCTGCGTCGTCCTTTGGGCTGGGAAACCTTGCTTTGGCCAGTGTCGACGAACCGAATTCAGGCCGAAAGAAAAGAGACTAGGAAAAGGCCTTCTCTCCCCGGCTGCTTTGCCAGTCTCTTCCTAGAAGCTAAAACTCTGTCGTTGCTCCTCTGGAAGGAGAGCTGCACCGCGATATAGTTTTTCAGAAGAAACCTTGCGTTTCCGAGAACAAAGCAGGACTGCATGCAATGCGGGCAAGGGGATGGAAGGGAAGCTTCTCTCCCCCTGCCTGCTTTTGCTCAGAGGGCTGGGTGAAGTCAGGGAGCTCTCCCCTTCACCGAGAAACGTGCGGGCTGCTGTTGCCTGTGCGCTCTCTTCTTTGGAAAAGAGTCTGCAGTTGCACACTTTGCACCGTGGAAAGGCAGCGGGGTCTGCTAAGATATCTTCCCAAGGCGCTTTGCTCTCCCTGGGCCAAAGCGAGCCTTCACGATAGCTGAACGCTAACACTGCATACGCGTTTCCCTTGCAGAATGGGGCTGCCGCCAGGCAGTTCCCCAGGGAAAAACCTCCCTTCGCGAAGGGCCGTTTGGCCGAGCTCCCTGCGGGAAAGCGAAAGCAAAGGACGCTTTTCTCCTTCTAACTGCTTTCGTCAGAGGAACGGGAGAAGTCACAGCCTTCTTTCTCTCCCTGAGATACACACAATCTGATGTTGCCTCCGAGCTCCGTTCTCGGCAAAGAACTGAAACGGACATGCGTTCCTGTGGGGAAGCCCACGGCTGTGCTAGGATTTCTCTGGGCAGTGTGTTTTCCCTGGGCCTCAGCGTACCCACACTATCTCGTCAGGGCAACACTGCATGGGACTTCCTCTGCTAGGGACAGCTGCTGCGTCGTCCTTTGGGCTGGGAAACCTTGCTTGGGCCAGTGCCGATGGACCGAATTCAGGCCGAAAGAAAAGAGACTAGGAAAAGGCCTTCTCTCCCCGGCTGCTTTGCCAGTCTCTTCCTAGAAGCTAAAACTCTGTCGTTGCTCCTCTGGAAGGAGAGCTGCACCGCGATATAGTTTTTCAGAAGAAACCTTGCGTTTCCGAGAACAAAGCAGGACTGCATGCAATGCGGGCAAGGGGAAGGAAGGGGAGCTTCTCTCCCCCTGCCTGCTTTTGCTCAGAGGGCTGGGTGAAGTCAGGGAGCTCTCCCCTTCACCGAGAAACGTGCGGGCTGCTGTTGCCTGTGCGCTCTCTTCTTTGGAAAAGAGTCTGCAGTTGCACACTTTGCACCGTGGAAAGGCAGCGGTGTCCGCTAAGATATCTTCCCCAGGTGCTTTGCTCTCCCTGGGCCAAAGCGAGCCTTCACGATAGCTGAACGCTAACACTGCATACGCGTTTCCCTTGTAGAATGGGGCTGCCGCCAGGCAGTTCCCCAGGGGAAAACGGCCCTTCGTGAAGGGCCGTTTGGCCGAGCTCCCTGCGGGAAAGCGAAAGCAAAGGACGCTTTTCTCCTTCTAACTGCTTTCGTCAGAGGAACGGGAGAAGTCACAGCCTTCTTTCTCTCCCTGAGATACACACAATCTGATGTTGCCTCCGAGCTCCGTTCTCGGCAAAGAACTGAAACGGACATGCGTTCCTGTGGGGAAGCCCACGGCTGTGCTAGGATTTCTCTGGGCAGTGTGTTTTCCCTGGGCCTCAGCGTACCCACACTATCTCGTCAGGGCAACACTGCATGGGACTTCCTCTGCTAGGAGACAGCTGCTGCGTCGTCCTTTGGGCTGGGAAACCTTGCTTTGGCCAGTGTCGACGAACCGAATTCAGGCCGAAAGAAAAGAGACTAGGAAAAGGCCTTCTCTCCCCGGCTGCTTTGCCAGTCTCTTCCTAGAAGCTAAAACTCTGTCGTTGCTCCTCTGGAAGGAGAGCTGCACCGCGATATAGTTTTTCAGAAGAAACCTTGCGTTTCCGAGAACAAAGCAGGACTGCATGCAATGCGGGCAAGGGGATGGAAGGGAAGCTTCTCTCCCCCTGCCTGCTTTTGCTCAGAGGGCTGGGTGAAGTCAGGGAGCTCTCCCCTTCACCGAGAAACTTGCGGGCTGCTGTTGCCTGTGCGCTCTCTTCTTTGGAAAAGAGTCTGCAGTTGCACACTTTGCACCGTGGAAAGGCAGCGGGGTCTGCTAAGATATCTTCCCAAGGCGCTTTGCTCTCCCTGGGCCAAAGCGAGCCTTCACGATAGCTGAACGCTAACACTGCATACGCGTTCCCCTTGTAGAATGGGGCTGCCGCCAGGCAGTTCCCCAGGGAAAAACCTCCCTTCGCGAAGGGCCGTTTGGCCGAGCTCCCTGCGGGAAAGCGAAAGCAAAGGACGCTTTTCTCCTTCTAACTGCTTTCGTCAGAGGAACGGGGGAAGTCACAGCCTTCTTTCTCTCCCTGAGATACACACAATCTGATGTTGCCTCCGAGCTCCGTTCTCGGCAAAGAACTGATACGGACATGCGTTCCTGTGGGGAAGCCCACGGCTGTGCTAGGATTTCTCTGGGCAGTGTGTTTTCCCTGGGCCTCAGCGTACCCACACTATCTCGTCAGGGCAACACTGCATGGGACTTCCTCTGCTAGGGACAGCTGCTGCGTCGTCCTTTGGGCTGGGAAACCTTGCTTGGGCCAGTGCCGATGGACCGAATTCAGGCCGAAAGAAAAGAGACTAGGAAAAGGCCTTCTCTCCCCGGCTGCTTTGCCAGTCTCTTCCTAGAAGCTAAAACTCTGTCGTTGCTCCTCTGGAAGGAGAGCTGCACCGCGATATAGTTTTTCAGAAGAAACCTTGCGTTTCCGAGAACAAAGCAGGACTGCATGCAATGCGGGCAAGGGGAAGGAAGGGGAGCTTCTCTCCCCCTGCCTGCTTTTGCTCAGAGGGCTGGGTGAAGTCAGGGAGCTCTCCCCTTCACCGAGAAACGTGCGGGCTGCTGTTGCCTGTGCGCTCTCTTCTTTGGAAAAGAGTCTGCAGTTGCACACTTTGCACCGTGGAAAGGCAGCGGGGTCTGCTAAGATATCTTCCCCAGGCGCGTTGCTCTCCCTGGGCCAAAGCGAGCCTTCACGATAGCTGAACGCTAACACTGCATACGCGTTTCCCTTGCAGAATGGGGCTGCCGCCAGGCAGTTCCCCGGGGGAAAACGTCCCTTCGCGAAGGGCCGTTTGGCCGAGCTCCCTGCGGGAAAGCGAAAGCAAAGGACGCTTTTCTCCTTCTAACTGCTTTCGTCAGAGGAACGGGGGAAGTCACAGCCTTCTTTCTCTCCCTGAGATACACACAATCTGATGTTGCCTCCGAGCTCCGTTCTCGGCAAAGAACTGAAACGGACATGCGTTCCTGTGGGGAAGCCCACGGCTGTGCTAGGATTTCTCTGGGCAGTGTGTTTTCCCTGGGCCTCAGCGTACCCACACTATCTCGTCAGGGCAACACTGCATGGGACTTCCTCTGCTAGGGACAGCTGCTGCGTCGTCCTTTGGGCTGGGAAACCTTGCTTGGGCCAGTGCCGATGGACCGAATTCAGGCCGAAAGAAAAGAGACTAGGAAAAGGCCTTCTCTCCCCGGCTGCTTTGCCAGTCTCTTCCTAGAAGCTAAAACTCTGTCGTTGCTCCTCTGGAAGGAGAGCTGCACCGCGATATAGTTTTTCAGAAGAAACCTTGCGTTTCCGAGAACAAAGCAGGACTGCATGCAATGCGGGCAAGGGGAAGGAAGGGGAGCTTCTCTCCCCCTGCCTGCTTTTGCTCAGAGGGCTGGGTGAAGTCAGGGAGCTCTCCCCTTCACCGAGAAACGTGCGGGCTGCTGTTGCCTGTGCGCTCTCTTCTTTGGAAAAGAGTCTGCAGTTGCACACTTTGCACCGTGGAAAGGCAGCGGGGTCTGCTAAGATATCTTCCCCAGGCGCGTTGCTCTCCCTGGGCCAAAGCGAGCCTTCACGATAGCTGAACGCTAACACTGCATACGCGTTTCCCTTGCAGAATGGGGCTGCCGCCAGGCAGTTCCCCGGGGGAAAACGTCCCTTCGCGAAGGGCCGTTTGGCCGAGCTCCCTGCGGGAAAGCGAAAGCAAAGGACGCTTTTCTCCTTCTAACTGCTTTCGTCAGAGGAACGGGGGAAGTCACAGCCTTCTTTCTCTCCCTGAGATACACACAATCTGATGTTGCCTCCGAGCTCCGTTCTCGGCAAAGAACTGAAACGGACATGCGTTCCTGTGGGGAAGCCCACGGCTGTGCTAGGATTTCTCTGGGCAGTGTGTTTTCCCTGGGCCTCAGCGTACCCACACTATCTCGTCAGGGCAACACTGCATGGGACTTCCTCTGCTAGGGACAGCTGCTGCGTCGTCCTTTGGGCTGGGAAACCTTGCTTGGGCCAGTGCCGATGGACCGAATTCAGGCCGAAAGAAAAGAGACTAGGAAAAGGCCTTCTCTCCCCGGCTGCTTTGCCAGTCTCTTCCTAGAAGCTAAAACTCTGTCGTTGCTCCTCTGGAAGGAGAGCTGCACCGCGATATAGTTTTTCAGAAGAAACCTTGCATTTCCGAGAACAAAGCAGGACTGCATGCAATGCGGGCAAGGGGAAGGAAGGGAAGCTTCTCTCCCCCTGCCTGCTTTTGCTCAGAGGGCTGGGTGAAGTCAGGGAGCTCTCCCCTTCACCGAGAAACGTGCGGGCTGCTGTTGCCTGTGCGCTCTCTTCTTTGGAAAAGAGTCTGCAGTTGCACACTTTGCACCGTGGAAAGGCAGCGGGGTCTGCTAAGATATCTTCCCCAGGCGCGTTGCTCTCCCTGGGCCAAAGCGAGCCTTCACGATAGCTGAACGCTAACACTGCATACGCGTTTCCCTTGCAGAATGGGGCTGCCGCCAGGCAGTTCCCCGGGGGAAAACGTCCCTTCGCGAAGGGCCGTTTGGCCGAGCTCCCTGCGGGAAAGCGAAAGCAAAGGACGCTTTTCTCCTTCTAACTGCTTTCGTCAGAGGAACGGGAGAAGTCACAGCCTTCTTTCTCTCCCTGAGATACACACAATCTGATGTTGCCTCCGAGCTCCGTTCTCGGCAAAGAACTGAAACGGACATGCGTTCCTGTGGGGAAGCCCACGGCTGTGCTAGGATTTCTCTGGGCAGTGTGTTTTCCCTGGGCCTCAGCGTACCCACACTATCTCGTCAGGGCAACACTGCATGGGACTTCCTCTGCTAGGAGACAGCTGCTGCGTCGTCCTTTGGGCTGGGAAACCTTGCTTTGGCCAGTGTCGACGAACCGAATTCAGGCCGAAAGAAAAGAGACTAGGAAAAGGCCTTCTCTCCCCGGCTGCTTTGCCAGTCTCTTCCTAGAAGCTAAAACTCTGTCGTTGCTCCTCTGGAAGGAGAGCTGCACCGCGATATAGTTTTTCAGAAGAAACCTTGCGTTTCCGAGAACAAAGCAGGACTGCATGCAATGCGGGCAAGGGGATGGAAGGGAAGCTTCTCTCCCCCTGCCTGCTTTTGCTCAGAGGGCTGGGTGAAGTCAGGGAGCTCTCCCCTTCACCGAGAAACTTGCGGGCTGCTGTTGCCTGTGCGCTCTCTTCTTTGGAAAAGAGTCTGCAGTTGCACACTTTGCACCGTGGAAAGGCAGCGGGGTCTGCTAAGATATCTTCCCAAGGCGCTTTGCTCTCCCTGGGCCAAAGCGAGCCTTCACGATAGCTGAACGCTAACACTGCATACGCGTTCCCCTTGTAGAATGGGGCTGCCGCCAGGCAGTTCCCCAGGGAAAAACCTCCCTTCGCGAAGGGCCGTTTGGCCGAGCTCCCTGCGGGAAAGCGAAAGCAAAGGACGCTTTTCTCCTTCTAACTGCTTTCGTCAGAGGAACGGGGGAAGTCACAGCCTTCTTTCTCTCCCTGAGATACACACAATCTGATGTTGCCTCCGAGCTCCGTTCTCGGCAAAGAACTGATACGGACATGCGTTCCTGTGGGGAAGCCCACGGCTGTGCTAGGATTTCTCTGGGCAGTGTGTTTTCCCTGGGCCTCAGCGTACCCACACTATCTCGTCAGGGCAACACTGCATGGGACTTCCTCTGCTAGGGACAGCTGCTGCGTCGTCCTTTGGGCTGGGAAACCTTGCTTGGGCCAGTGCCGATGGACCGAATTCAGGCCGAAAGAAAAGAGACTAGGAAAAGGCCTTCTCTCCCCGGCTGCTTTGCCAGTCTCTTCCTAGAAGCTAAAACTCTGTCGTTGCTCCTCTGGAAGGAGAGCTGCACCGCGATATAGTTTTTCAGAAGAAACCTTGCGTTTCCGAGAACAAAGCAGGACTGCATGCAATGCGGGCAAGGGGAAGGAAGGGGAGCTTCTCTCCCCCTGCCTGCTTTTGCTCAGAGGGCTGGGTGAAGTCAGGGAGCTCTCCCCTTCACCGAGAAACGTGCGGGCTGCTGTTGCCTGTGCGCTCTCTTCTTTGGAAAAGAGTCTGCAGTTGCACACTTTGCACCGTGGAAAGGCAGCGGGGTCTGCTAAGATATCTTCCCCAGGCGCGTTGCTCTCCCTGGGCCAAAGCGAGCCTTCACGATAGCTGAACGCTAACACTGCATACGCGTTTCCCTTGCAGAATGGGGCTGCCGCCAGGCAGTTCCCCGGGGGAAAACGTCCCTTCGCGAAGGGCCGTTTGGCCGAGCTCCCTGCGGGAAAGCGAAAGCAAAGGACGCTTTTCTCCTTCTAACTGCTTTCGTCAGAGGAACGGGGGAAGTCACAGCCTTCTTTCTCTCCCTGAGATACACACAATCTGATGTTGCCTCCGAGCTCCGTTCTCGGCAAAGAACTGAAACGGACATGCGTTCCTGTGGGGAAGCCCACGGCTGTGCTAGGATTTCTCTGGGCAGTGTGTTTTCCCTGGGCCTCAGCGTACCCACACTATCTCGTCAGGGCAACACTGCATGGGACTTCCTCTGCTAGGGACAGCTGCTGCGTCGTCCTTTGGGCTGGGAAACCTTGCTTGGGCCAGTGCCGATGGACCGAATTCAGGCCGAAAGAAAAGAGACTAGGAAAAGGCCTTCTCTCCCCGGCTGCTTTGCCAGTCTCTTCCTAGAAGCTAAAACTCTGTCGTTGCTCCTCTGGAAGGAGAGCTGCACCGCGATATAGTTTTTCAGAAGAAACCTTGCGTTTCCGAGAACAAAGCAGGACTGCATGCAATGCGGGCAAGGGGAAGGAAGGGGAGCTTCTCTCCCCCTGCCTGCTTTTGCTCAGAGGGCTGGGTGAAGTCAGGGAGCTCTCCCCTTCACCGAGAAACGTGCGGGCTGCTGTTGCCTGTGCGCTCTCTTCTTTGGAAAAGAGTCTGCAGTTGCACACTTTGCACCGTGGAAAGGCAGCGGGGTCTGCTAAGATATCTTCCCCAGGCGCGTTGCTCTCCCTGGGCCAAAGCGAGCCTTCACGATAGCTGAACGCTAACACTGCATACGCGTTTCCCTTGCAGAATGGGGCTGCCGCCAGGCAGTTCCCCGGGGGAAAACGTCCCTTCGCGAAGGGCCGTTTGGCCGAGCTCCCTGCGGGAAAGCGAAAGCAAAGGACGCTTTTCTCCTTCTAACTGCTTTCGTCAGAGGAACGGGGGAAGTCACAGCCTTCTTTCTCTCCCTGAGATACACACAATCTGATGTTGCCTCCGAGCTCCGTTCTCGGCAAAGAACTGAAACGGACATGCGTTCCTGTGGGGAAGCCCACGGCTGTGCTAGGATTTCTCTGGGCAGTGTGTTTTCCCTGGGCCTCAGCGTACCCACACTATCTCGTCAGGGCAACACTGCATGGGACTTCCTCTGCTAGGGACAGCTGCTGCGTCGTCCTTTGGGCTGGGAAACCTTGCTTGGGCCAGTGCCGATGGACCGAATTCAGGCCGAAAGAAAAGAGACTAGGAAAAGGCCTTCTCTCCCCGGCTGCTTTGCCAGTCTCTTCCTAGAAGCTAAAACTCTGTCGTTGCTCCTCTGGAAGGAGAGCTGCACCGCGATATAGTTTTTCAGAAGAAACCTTGCATTTCCGAGAACAAAGCAGGACTGCATGCAATGCGGGCAAGGGGAAGGAAGGGAAGCTTCTCTCCCCCTGCCTGCTTTTGCTCAGAGGGCTGGGTGAAGTCAGGGAGCTCTCCCCTTCACCGAGAAACGTGCGGGCTGCTGTTGCCTGTGCGCTCTCTTCTTTGGAAAAGAGTCTGCAGTTGCACACTTTGCACCGTGGAAAGGCAGCGGGGTCTGCTAAGATATCTTCCCCAGGCGCGTTGCTCTCCCTGGGCCAAAGCGAGCCTTCACGATAGCTGAACGCTAACACTGCATACGCGTTTCCCTTGCAGAATGGGGCTGCCGCCAGGCAGTTCCCCGGGGGAAAACGTCCCTTCGCGAAGGGCCGTTTGGCCGAGCTCCCTGCGGGAAAGCGAAAGCAAAGGACGCTTTTCTCCTTCTAACTGCTTTCGTCAGAGGAACGGGGGAAGTCA
Source organism: Elephas maximus indicus (assembly GCF_024166365.1). Lineage (NCBI taxonomy): Eukaryota > Metazoa > Chordata > Mammalia > Proboscidea > Elephantidae > Elephas > Elephas maximus. The sequence continues at coordinate 35,862,617 of NC_064840.1, forward strand.
CAGCCTTCTTTCTCTCCCTGAGATACACACAATCTGATGTTGCCTCCGAGCTCCGTTCTCGGCAAAGAACTGAAACGGACATGCGTTCCTGTGGGGAAGCCCACGGCTGTGCTAGGATTTCTCTGGGCAGTGTGTTTTCCCTGGGCCTCAGCGTACCCACACTATCTCGTCAGGGCAACACTGCATGGGACTTCCTCTGCTAGGAGACAGCTGCTGCGTCGTCCTTTGGGCTGGGAAACCTTGCTTTGGCCAGTGTCGACGAACCGAATTCAGGCCGAAAGAAAAGAGACTAGGAAAAGGCCTTCTCTCCCCGGCTGCTTTGCCAGTCTCTTCCTAGAAGCTAAAACTCTGTCGTTGCTCCTCTGGAAGGAGAGCTGCACCGCGATATAGTTTTTCAGAAGAAACCTTGCGTTTCCGAGAACAAAGCAGGACTGCATGCAATGCGGGCAAGGGGATGGAAGGGAAGCTTCTCTCCCCCTGCCTGCTTTTGCTCAGAGGGCTGGGTGAAGTCAGGGAGCTCTCCCCTTCACCGAGAAACGTGCGGGCTGCTGTTGCCTGTGCGCTCTCTTCTTTGGAAAAGAGTCTGCAGTTGCACACTTTGCACCGTGGAAAGGCAGCGGGGTCTGCTAAGATATCTTCCCAAGGCGCTTTGCTCTCCCTGGGCCAAAGCGAGCCTTCACGATAGCTGAACGCTAACACTGCATACGCGTTTCCCTTGCAGAATGGGGCTGCCGCCAGGCAGTTCCCCAGGGAAAAACCTCCCTTCGCGAAGGGCCGTTTGGCCGAGCTCCCTGCGGGAAAGCGAAAGCAAAGGACGCTTTTCTCCTTCTAACTGCTTTCGTCAGAGGAACGGGAGAAGTCACAGCCTTCTTTCTCTCCCTGAGATACACACAATCTGATGTTGCCTCCGAGCTCCGTTCTCGGCAAAGAACTGAAACGGACATGCGTTCCTGTGGGGAAGCCCACGGCTGTGCTAGGATTTCTCTGGGCAGTGTGTTTTCCCTGGGCCTCAGCGTACCCACACTATCTCGTCAGGGCAACACTGCATGGGACTTCCTCTGCTAGGGACAGCTGCTGCGTCGTCCTTTGGGCTGGGAAACCTTGCTTGGGCCAGTGCCGATGGACCGAATTCAGGCCGAAAGAAAAGAGACTAGGAAAAGGCCTTCTCTCCCCGGCTGCTTTGCCAGTCTCTTCCTAGAAGCTAAAACTCTGTCGTTGCTCCTCTGGAAGGAGAGCTGCACCGCGATATAGTTTTTCAGAAGAAACCTTGCGTTTCCGAGAACAAAGCAGGACTGCATGCAATGCGGGCAAGGGGAAGGAAGGGGAGCTTCTCTCCCCCTGCCTGCTTTTGCTCAGAGGGCTGGGTGAAGTCAGGGAGCTCTCCCCTTCACCGAGAAACGTGCGGGCTGCTGTTGCCTGTGCGCTCTCTTCTTTGGAAAAGAGTCTGCAGTTGCACACTTTGCACCGTGGAAAGGCAGCGGTGTCCGCTAAGATATCTTCCCCAGGTGCTTTGCTCTCCCTGGGCCAAAGCGAGCCTTCACGATAGCTGAACGCTAACACTGCATACGCGTTTCCCTTGTAGAATGGGGCTGCCGCCAGGCAGTTCCCCAGGGGAAAACGGCCCTTCGTGAAGGGCCGTTTGGCCGAGCTCCCTGCGGGAAAGCGAAAGCAAAGGACGCTTTTCTCCTTCTAACTGCTTTCGTCAGAGGAACGGGAGAAGTCACAGCCTTCTTTCTCTCCCTGAGATACACACAATCTGATGTTGCCTCCGAGCTCCGTTCTCGGCAAAGAACTGAAACGGACATGCGTTCCTGTGGGGAAGCCCACGGCTGTGCTAGGATTTCTCTGGGCAGTGTGTTTTCCCTGGGCCTCAGCGTACCCACACTATCTCGTCAGGGCAACACTGCATGGGACTTCCTCTGCTAGGGACAGCTGCTGCGTCGTCCTTTGGGCTGGGAAACCTTGCTTGGGCCAGTGCCGATGGACCGAATTCAGGCCGAAAGAAAAGAGACTAGGAAAAGGCCTTCTCTCCCCGGCTGCTTTGCCAGTCTCTTCCTAGAAGCTAAAACTCTGTCGTTGCTCCTCTGGAAGGAGAGCTGCACCGCGATATAGTTTTTCAGAAGAAACCTTGCGTTTCCGAGAACAAAGCAGGACTGCATGCAATGCGGGCAAGGGGAAGGAAGGGAAGCTTCTCTCCCCCTGCCTGCTTTTGCTCAGAGGGCTGGGTGAAGTCAGGGAGCTCTCCCCTTCACCGAGAAACGTGCGGGCTGCTGTTGCCTGTGCGCTCTCTTCTTTGGAAAAGAGTCTGCAGTTGCACACTTTGCACCGTGGAAAGGCAGCGGGGTCTGCTAAGATATCTTCCCCAGGCGCGTTGCTCTCCCTGGGCCAAAGCGAGCCTTCACGATAGCTGAACGCTAACACTGCATACGCGTTTCCCTTGCAGAATGGGGCTGCCGCCAGGCAGTTCCCCGGGGGAAAACGTCCCTTCGCGAAGGGCCGTTTGGCCGAGCTCCCTGCGGGAAAGCGAAAGCAAAGGACGCTTTTCTCCTTCTAACTGCTTTCGTCAGAGGAACGGGGGAAGTCACAGCCTTCTTTCTCTCCCTGAGATACACACAATCTGATGTTGCCTCCGAGCTCCGTTCTCGGCAAAGAACTGAAACGGACATGCGTTCCTGTGGGGAAGCCCACGGCTGTGCTAGGATTTCTCTGGGCAGTGTGTTTTCCCTGGGCCTCAGCGTACCCACACTATCTCGTCAGGGCAACACTGCATGGGACTTCCTCTGCTAGGAGACAGCTGCTGCGTCGTCCTTTGGGCTGGGAAACCTTGCTTTGGCCAGTGTCGACGAACCGAATTCAGGCCGAAAGAAAAGAGACTAGGAAAAGGCCTTCTCTCCCCGGCTGCTTTGCCAGTCTCTTCCTAGAAGCTAAAACTCTGTCGTTGCTCCTCTGGAAGGAGAGCTGCACCGCGATATAGTTTTTCAGAAGAAACCTTGCGTTTCCGAGAACAAAGCAGGACTGCATGCAATGCGGGCAAGGGGATGGAAGGGAAGCTTCTCTCCCCCTGCCTGCTTTTGCTCAGAGGGCTGGGTGAAGTCAGGGAGCTCTCCCCTTCACCGAGAAACGTGCGGGCTGCTGTTGCCTGTGCGCTCTCTTCTTTGGAAAAGAGTCTGCAGTTGCACACTTTGCACCGTGGAAAGGCAGCGGGGTCTGCTAAGATATCTTCCCAAGGCGCTTTGCTCTCCCTGGGCCAAAGCGAGCCTTCACGATAGCTGAACGCTAACACTGCATACGCGTTTCCCTTGCAGAATGGGGCTGCCGCCAGGCAGTTCCCCAGGGAAAAACCTCCCTTCGCGAAGGGCCGTTTGGCCGAGCTCCCTGCGGGAAAGCGAAAGCAAAGGACGCTTTTCTCCTTCTAACTGCTTTCGTCAGAGGAACGGGAGAAGTCACAGCCTTCTTTCTCTCCCTGAGATACACACAATCTGATGTTGCCTCCGAGCTCCGTTCTCGGCAAAGAACTGAAACGGACATGCGTTCCTGTGGGGAAGCCCACGGCTGTGCTAGGATTTCTCTGGGCAGTGTGTTTTCCCTGGGCCTCAGCGTACCCACACTATCTCGTCAGGGCAACACTGCATGGGACTTCCTCTGCTAGGGACAGCTGCTGCGTCGTCCTTTGGGCTGGGAAACCTTGCTTGGGCCAGTGCCGATGGACCGAATTCAGGCCGAAAGAAAAGAGACTAGGAAAAGGCCTTCTCTCCCCGGCTGCTTTGCCAGTCTCTTCCTAGAAGCTAAAACTCTGTCGTTGCTCCTCTGGAAGGAGAGCTGCACCGCGATATAGTTTTTCAGAAGAAACCTTGCGTTTCCGAGAACAAAGCAGGACTGCATGCAATGCGGGCAAGGGGAAGGAAGGGGAGCTTCTCTCCCCCTGCCTGCTTTTGCTCAGAGGGCTGGGTGAAGTCAGGGAGCTCTCCCCTTCACCGAGAAACGTGCGGGCTGCTGTTGCCTGTGCGCTCTCTTCTTTGGAAAAGAGTCTGCAGTTGCACACTTTGCACCGTGGAAAGGCAGCGGTGTCCGCTAAGATATCTTCCCCAGGTGCTTTGCTCTCCCTGGGCCAAAGCGAGCCTTCACGATAGCTGAACGCTAACACTGCATACGCGTTTCCCTTGTAGAATGGGGCTGCCGCCAGGCAGTTCCCCAGGGGAAAACGGCCCTTCGTGAAGGGCCGTTTGGCCGAGCTCCCTGCGGGAAAGCGAAAGCAAAGGACGCTTTTCTCCTTCTAACTGCTTTCGTCAGAGGAACGGGAGAAGTCACAGCCTTCTTTCTCTCCCTGAGATACACACAATCTGATGTTGCCTCCGAGCTCCGTTCTCGGCAAAGAACTGAAACGGACATGCGTTCCTGTGGGGAAGCCCACGGCTGTGCTAGGATTTCTCTGGGCAGTGTGTTTTCCCTGGGCCTCAGCGTACCCACACTATCTCGTCAGGGCAACACTGCATGGGACTTCCTCTGCTAGGGACAGCTGCTGCGTCGTCCTTTGGGCTGGGAAACCTTGCTTGGGCCAGTGCCGATGGACCGAATTCAGGCCGAAAGAAAAGAGACTAGGAAAAGGCCTTCTCTCCCCGGCTGCTTTGCCAGTCTCTTCCTAGAAGCTAAAACTCTGTCGTTGCTCCTCTGGAAGGAGAGCTGCACCGCGATATAGTTTTTCAGAAGAAACCTTGCGTTTCCGAGAACAAAGCAGGACTGCATGCAATGTGGGCAAGGGGAAGGAAGGGAAGCTTCTCTCCCCCTGCCTGCTTTTGCTCAGAGGGCTGGGTGAAGTCAGGGAGCTCTCCCCTTCACCGAGAAACGTGCGGGCTGCTGTTGCCTGTGCGCTCTCTTCTTTGGAAAAGAGTCTGCAGTTGCACACTTTGCACCGTGGAAAGGCAGCGGGGTCTGCTAAGATATCTTCCCCAGGCGCGTTGCTCTCCCTGGGCCAAAGCGAGCCTTCACGATAGCTGAACGCTAACACTGCATACGCGTTTCCCTTGCAGAATGGGGCTGCCGCCAGGCAGTTCCCCGGGGGAAAACGTCCCTTCGCGAAGGGCCGTTTGGCCGAGCTCCCTGCGGGAAAGCGAAAGCAAAGGACGCTTTTCTCCTTCTAACTGCTTTCGTCAGAGGAACGGGGGAAGTCACAGCCTTCTTTCTCTCCCTGAGATACACACAATCTGATGTTGCCTCCGAGCTCCGTTCTCGGCAAAGAACTGAAACGGACATGCGTTCCTGTGGGGAAGCCCACGGCTGTGCTAGGATTTCTCTGGGCAGTGTGTTTTCCCTGGGCCTCAGCGTACCCACACTATCTCGTCAGGGCAACACTGCATGGGACTTCCTCTGCTAGGAGACAGCTGCTGCGTCGTCCTTTGGGCTGGGAAACCTTGCTTGGGCCAGTGTCGACGAACCGAATTCAGGCCGAAAGAAAAGAGACTAGGAAAAGGCCTTCTCTCCCCGGCTGCTTTGCCAGTCTCTTCCTAGAAGCTAAAACTCTGTCGTTGCTCCTCTGGAAGGAGAGCTGCACCGCGATATAGTTTTTCAGAAGAAACCTTGCGTTTCCGAGAACAAAGCAGGACTGCATGCAATGCGGGCAAGGGGATGGAAGGGAAGCTTCTCTCCCCCTGCCTGCTTTTGCTCAGAGGGCTGGGTGAAGTCAGGGAGCTCTCCCCTTCACCGAGAAACGTGCGGGCTGCTGTTGCCTGTGCGCTCTCTTCTTTGGAAAAGAGTCTGCAGTTGCACACTTTGCACCGTGGAAAGGCAGCGGGGTCTGCTAAGATATCTTCCCCAGGCGCGTTGCTCTCCCTGGGCCAAAGCGAGCCTTCACGATAGCTGAACGCTAACACTGCATACGCGTTTCCCTTGCAGAATGGGGCTGCCGCCAGGCAGTTCCCCGGGGGAAAACGTCCCTTCGCGAAGGGCCGTTTGGCCGAGCTCCCTGCGGGAAAGCGAAAGCAAAGGACGCTTTTCTCCTTCTAACTGCTTTCGTCAGAGGAACGGGGGAAGTCACAGCCTTCTTTCTCTCCCTGAGATACACACAATCTGATGTTGCCTCCGAGCTCCGTTCTCGGCAAAGAACTGAAACGGACATGCGTTCCTGTGGGGAAGCCCACGGCTGTGCTAGGATTTCTCTGGGCAGTGTGTTTTCCCTGGGCCTCAGCGTACCCACACTATCTCGTCAGGGCAACACTGCATGGGACTTCCTCTGCTAGGAGACAGCTGCTGCGTCGTCCTTTGGGCTGGGAAACCTTGCTTTGGCCAGTGTCGACGAACCGAATTCAGGCCGAAAGAAAAGAGACTAGGAAAAGGCCTTCTCTCCCCGGCTGCTTTGCCAGTCTCTTCCTAGAAGCTAAAACTCTGTCGTTGCTCCTCTGGAAGGAGAGCTGCACCGCGATATAGTTTTTCAGAAGAAACCTTGCGTTTCCGAGAACAAAGCAGGACTGCATGCAATGCGGGCAAGGGGATGGAAGGGAAGCTTCTCTCCCCCTGCCTGCTTTTGCTCAGAGGGCTGGGTGAAGTCAGGGAGCTCTCCCCTTCACCGAGAAACGTGCGGGCTGCTGTTGCCTGTGCGCTCTCTTCTTTGGAAAAGAGTCTGCAGTTGCACACTTTGCACCGTGGAAAGGCAGCGGGGTCTGCTAAGATATCTTCCCAAGGCGCTTTGCTCTCCCTGGGCCAAAGCGAGCCTTCACGATAGCTGAACGCTAACACTGCATACGCGTTTCCCTTGCAGAATGGGGCTGCCGCCAGGCAGTTCCCCAGGGAAAAACCTCCCTTCGCGAAGGGCCGTTTGGCCGAGCTCCCTGCGGGAAAGCGAAAGCAAAGGACGCTTTTCTCCTTCTAACTGCTTTCGTCAGAGGAACGGGAGAAGTCACAGCCTTCTTTCTCTCCCTGAGATACACACAATCTGATGTTGCCTCCGAGCTCCGTTCTCGGCAAAGAACTGAAACGGACATGCGTTCCTGTGGGGAAGCCCACGGCTGTGCTAGGATTTCTCTGGGCAGTGTGTTTTCCCTGGGCCTCAGCGTACCCACACTATCTCGTCAGGGCAACACTGCATGGGACTTCCTCTGCTAGGGACAGCTGCTGCGTCGTCCTTTGGGCTGGGAAACCTTGCTTGGGCCAGTGCCGATGGACCGAATTCAGGCCGAAAGAAAAGAGACTAGGAAAAGGCCTTCTCTCCCCGGCTGCTTTGCCAGTCTCTTCCTAGAAGCTAAAACTCTGTCGTTGCTCCTCTGGAAGGAGAGCTGCACCGCGATATAGTTTTTCAGAAGAAACCTTGCGTTTCCGAGAACAAAGCAGGACTGCATGCAATGCGGGCAAGGGGAAGGAAGGGGAGCTTCTCTCCCCCTGCCTGCTTTTGCTCAGAGGGCTGGGTGAAGTCAGGGAGCTCTCCCCTTCACCGAGAAACGTGCGGGCTGCTGTTGCCTGTGCGCTCTCTTCTTTGGAAAAGAGTCTGCAGTTGCACACTTTGCACCGTGGAAAGGCAGCGGTGTCCGCTAAGATATCTTCCCCAGGTGCTTTGCTCTCCCTGGGCCAAAGCGAGCCTTCACGATAGCTGAACGCTAACACTGCATACGCGTTTCCCTTGTAGAATGGGGCTGCCGCCAGGCAGTTCCCCAGGGGAAAACGGCCCTTCGTGAAGGGCCGTTTGGCCGAGCTCCCTGCGGGAAAGCGAAAGCAAAGGACGCTTTTCTCCTTCTAACTGCTTTCGTCAGAGGAACGGGAGAAGTCACAGCCTTCTTTCTCTCCCTGAGATACACACAATCTGATGTTGCCTCCGAGCTCCGTTCTCGGCAAAGAACTGAAACGGACATGCGTTCCTGTGGGGAAGCCCACGGCTGTGCTAGGATTTCTCTGGGCAGTGTGTTTTCCCTGGGCCTCAGCGTACCCACACTATCTCGTCAGGGCAACACTGCATGGGACTTCCTCTGCTAGGGACAGCTGCTGCGTCGTCCTTTGGGCTGGGAAACCTTGCTTGGGCCAGTGCCGATGGACCGAATTCAGGCCGAAAGAAAAGAGACTAGGAAAAGGCCTTCTCTCCCCGGCTGCTTTGCCAGTCTCTTCCTAGAAGCTAAAACTCTGTCGTTGCTCCTCTGGAAGGAGAGCTGCACCGCGATATAGTTTTTCAGAAGAAACCTTGCGTTTCCGAGAACAAAGCAGGACTGCATGCAATGTGGGCAAGGGGAAGGAAGGGAAGCTTCTCTCCCCCTGCCTGCTTTTGCTCAGAGGGCTGGGTGAAGTCAGGGAGCTCTCCCCTTCACCGAGAAACGTGCGGGCTGCTGTTGCCTGTGCGCTCTCTTCTTTGGAAAAGAGTCTGCAGTTGCACACTTTGCACCGTGGAAAGGCAGCGGGGTCTGCTAAGATATCTTCCCCAGGCGCGTTGCTCTCCCTGGGCCAAAGCGAGCCTTCACGATAGCTGAACGCTAACACTGCATACGCGTTTCCCTTGCAGAATGGGGCTGCCGCCAGGCAGTTCCCCGGGGGAAAACGTCCCTTCGCGAAGGGCCGTTTGGCCGAGCTCCCTGCGGGAAAGCGAAAGCAAAGGACGCTTTTCTCCTTCTAACTGCTTTCGTCAGAGGAACGGGGGAAGTCACAGCCTTCTTTCTCTCCCTGAGATACACACAATCTGATGTTGCCTCCGAGCTCCGTTCTCGGCAAAGAACTGAAACGGACATGCGTTCCTGTGGGGAAGCCCACGGCTGTGCTAGGATTTCTCTGGGCAGTGTGTTTTCCCTGGGCCTCAGCGTACCCACACTATCTCGTCAGGGCAACACTGCATGGGACTTCCTCTGCTAGGAGACAGCTGCTGCGTCGTCCTTTGGGCTGGGAAACCTTGCTTTGGCCAGTGTCGACGAACCGAATTCAGGCCGAAAGAAAAGAGACTAGGAAAAGGCCTTCTCTCCCCGGCTGCTTTGCCAGTCTCTTCCTAGAAGCTAAAACTCTGTCGTTGCTCCTCTGGAAGGAGAGCTGCACCGCGATATAGTTTTTCAGAAGAAACCTTGCGTTTCCGAGAACAAAGCAGGACTGCATGCAATGCGGGCAAGGGGATGGAAGGGAAGCTTCTCTCCCCCTGCCTGCTTTTGCTCAGAGGGCTGGGTGAAGTCAGGGAGCTCTCCCCTTCACCGAGAAACGTGCGGGCTGCTGTTGCCTGTGCGCTCTCTTCTTTGGAAAAGAGTCTGCAGTTGCACACTTTGCACCGTGGAAAGGCAGCGGGGTCTGCTAAGATATCTTCCCAAGGCGCTTTGCTCTCCCTGGGCCAAAGCGAGCCTTCACGATAGCTGAACGCTAACACTGCATACGCGTTTCCCTTGCAGAATGGGGCTGCCGCCAGGCAGTTCCCCAGGGAAAAACCTCCCTTCGCGAAGGGCCGTTTGGCCGAGCTCCCTGCGGGAAAGCGAAAGCAAAGGACGCTTTTCTCCTTCTAACTGCTTTCGTCAGAGGAACGGGAGAAGTCACAGCCTTCTTTCTCTCCCTGAGATACACACAATCTGATGTTGCCTCCGAGCTCCGTTCTCGGCAAAGAACTGAAACGGACATGCGTTCCTGTGGGGAAGCCCACGGCTGTGCTAGGATTTCTCTGGGCAGTGTGTTTTCCCTGGGCCTCAGCGTACCCACACTATCTCGTCAGGGCAACACTGCATGGGACTTCCTCTGCTAGGGACAGCTGCTGCGTCGTCCTTTGGGCTGGGAAACCTTGCTTGGGCCAGTGCCGATGGACCGAATTCAGGCCGAAAGAAAAGAGACTAGGAAAAGGCCTTCTCTCCCCGGCTGCTTTGCCAGTCTCTTCCTAGAAGCTAAAACTCTGTCGTTGCTCCTCTGGAAGGAGAGCTGCACCGCGATATAGTTTTTCAGAAGAAACCTTGCGTTTCCGAGAACAAAGCAGGACTGCATGCAATGCGGGCAAGGGGAAGGAAGGGGAGCTTCTCTCCCCCTGCCTGCTTTTGCTCAGAGGGCTGGGTGAAGTCAGGGAGCTCTCCCCTTCACCGAGAAACGTGCGGGCTGCTGTTGCCTGTGCGCTCTCTTCTTTGGAAAAGAGTCTGCAGTTGCACACTTTGCACCGTGGAAAGGCAGCGGGGTCTGCTAAGATATCTTCCCCAGGCGCGTTGCTCTCCCTGGGCCAAAGCGAGCCTTCACGATAGCTGAACGCTAACACTGCATACGCGTTTCCCTTGCAGAATGGGGCTGCCGCCAGGCAGTTCCCCGGGGGAAAACGTCCCTTCGCGAAGGGCCGTTTGGCCGAGCTCCCTGCGGGAAAGCGAAAGCAAAGGACGCTTTTCTCCTTCTAACTGCTTTCGTCAGAGGAACGGGGGAAGTCACAGCCTTCTTTCTCTCCCTGAGATACACACAATCTGATGTTGCCTCCGAGCTCCGTTCTCGGCAAAGAACTGAAACGGACATGCGTTCCTGTGGGGAAGCCCACGGCTGTGCTAGGATTTCTCTGGGCAGTGTGTTTTCCCTGGGCCTCAGCGTACCCACACTATCTCGTCAGGGCAACACTGCATGGGACTTCCTCTGCTAGGAGACAGCTGCTGCGTCGTCCTTTGGGCTGGGAAACCTTGCTTTGGCCAGTGTCGACGAACCGAATTCAGGCCGAAAGAAAAGAGACTAGGAAAAGGCCTTCTCTCCCCGGCTGCTTTGCCAGTCTCTTCCTAGAAGCTAAAACTCTGTCGTTGCTCCTCTGGAAGGAGAGCTGCACCGCGATATAGTTTTTCAGAAGAAACCTTGCGTTTCCGAGAACAAAGCAGGACTGCATGCAATGCGGGCAAGGGGATGGAAGGGAAGCTTCTCTCCCCCTGCCTGCTTTTGCTCAGAGGGCTGGGTGAAGTCAGGGAGCTCTCCCCTTCACCGAGAAACGTGCGGGCTGCTGTTGCCTGTGCGCTCTCTTCTTTGGAAAAGAGTCTGCAGTTGCACACTTTGCACCGTGGAAAGGCAGCGGGGTCTGCTAAGATATCTTCCCAAGGCGCTTTGCTCTCCCTGGGCCAAAGCGAGCCTTCACGATAGCTGAACGCTAACACTGCATACGCGTTCCCCTTGCAGAATGGGGCTGCCGCCAGGCAGTTCCCCAGGGAAAAACCTCCCTTCGCGAAGGGCCGTTTGGCCGAGCTCCCTGCGGGAAAGCGAAAGCAAAGGACGCTTTTCTCCTTCTAACTGCTTTCGTCAGAGGAACGGGAGAAGTCACAGCCTTCTTTCTCTCCCTGAGATACACACAATCTGATGTTGCCTCCGAGCTCCGTTCTCGGCAAAGAACTGAAACGGACATGCGTTCCTGTGGGGAAGCCCACGGCTGTGCTAGGATTTCTCTGGGCAGTGTGTTTTCCCTGGGCCTCAGCGTACCCACACTATCTCGTCAGGGCAACACTGCATGGGACTTCCTCTGCTAGGGACAGCTGCTGCGTCGTCCTTTGGGCTGGGAAACCTTGCTTGGGCCAGTGCCGATGGACCGAATTCAGGCCGAAAGAAAAGAGACTAGGAAAAGGCCTTCTCTCCCCGGCTGCTTTGCCAGTCTCTTCCTAGAAGCTAAAACTCTGTCGTTGCTCCTCTGGAAGGAGAGCTGCACCGCGATATAGTTTTTCAGAAGAAACCTTGCGTTTCCGAGAACAAAGCAGGACTGCATGCAATGCGGGCAAGGGGAAGGAAGGGGAGCTTCTCTCCCCCTGCCTGCTTTTGCTCAGAGGGCTGGGTGAAGTCAGGGAGCTCTCCCCTTCACCGAGAAACGTGCGGGCTGCTGTTGCCTGTGCGCTCTCTTCTTTGGAAAAGAGTCTGCAGTTGCACACTTTGCACCGTGGAAAGGCAGCGGGGTCTGCTAAGATATCTTCCCCAGGCGCGTTGCTCTCCCTGGGCCAAAGCGAGCCTTCACGATAGCTGAACGCTAACACTGCATACGCGTTTCCCTTGCAGAATGGGGCTGCCGCCAGGCAGTTCCCCGGGGGAAAACGTCCCTTCGCGAAGGGCCGTTTGGCCGAGCTCCCTGCGGGAAAGCGAAAGCAAAGGACGCTTTTCTCCTTCTAACTGCTTTCGTCAGAGGAACGGGGGAAGTCACAGCCTTCTTTCTCTCCCTGAGATACACACAATCTGATGTTGCCTCCGAGCTCCGTTCTCGGCAAAGAACTGAAACGGACATGCGTTCCTGTGGGGAAGCCCACGGCTGTGCTAGGATTTCTCTGGGCAGTGTGTTTTCCCTGGGCCTCAGCGTACCCACACTATCTCGTCAGGGCAACACTGCATGGGACTTCCTCTGCTAGGAGACAGCTGCTGCGTCGTCCTTTGGGCTGGGAAACCTTGCTTTGGCCAGTGTCGACGAACCGAATTCAGGCCGAAAGAAAAGAGACTAGGAAAAGGCCTTCTCTCCCCGGCTGCTTTGCCAGTCTCTTCCTAGAAGCTAAAACTCTGTCGTTGCTCCTCTGGAAGGAGAGCTGCACCGCGATATAGTTTTTCAGAAGAAACCTTGCGTTTCCGAGAACAAAGCAGGACTGCATGCAATGCGGGCAAGGGGATGGAAGGGAAGCTTCTCTCCCCCTGCCTGCTTTTGCTCAGAGGGCTGGGTGAAGTCAGGGAGCTCTCCCCTTCACCGAGAAACTTGCGGGCTGCTGTTGCCTGTGCGCTCTCTTCTTTGGAAAAGAGTCTGCAGTTGCACACTTTGCACCGTGGAAAGGCAGCGGGGTCTGCTAAGATATCTTCCCAAGGCGCTTTGCTCTCCCTGGGCCAAAGCGAGCCTTCACGATAGCTGAACGCTAACACTGCATACGCGTTCCCCTTGTAGAATGGGGCTGCCGCCAGGCAGTTCCCCAGGGAAAAACCTCCCTTCGCGAAGGGCCGTTTGGCCGAGCTCCCTGCGGGAAAGCGAAAGCAAAGGACGCTTTTCTCCTTCTAACTGCTTTCGTCAGAGGAACGGGGGAAGTCACAGCCTTCTTTCTCTCCCTGAGATACACACAATCTGATGTTGCCTCCGAGCTCCGTTCTCGGCAAAGAACTGATACGGACATGCGTTCCTGTGGGGAAGCCCACGGCTGTGCTAGGATTTCTCTGGGCAGTGTGTTTTCCCTGGGCCTCAGCGTACCCACACTATCTCGTCAGGGCAACACTGCATGGGACTTCCTCTGCTAGGGACAGCTGCTGCGTCGTCCTTTGGGCTGGGAAACCTTGCTTGGGCCAGTGCCGATGGACCGAATTCAGGCCGAAAGAAAAGAGACTAGGAAAAGGCCTTCTCTCCCCGGCTGCTTTGCCAGTCTCTTCCTAGAAGCTAAAACTCTGTCGTTGCTCCTCTGGAAGGAGAGCTGCACCGCGATATAGTTTTTCAGAAGAAACCTTGCGTTTCCGAGAACAAAGCAGGACTGCATGCAATGCGGGCAAGGGGAAGGAAGGGGAGCTTCTCTCCCCCTGCCTGCTTTTGCTCAGAGGGCTGGGTGAAGTCAGGGAGCTCTCCCCTTCACCGAGAAACGTGCGGGCTGCTGTTGCCTGTGCGCTCTCTTCTTTGGAAAAGAGTCTGCAGTTGCACACTTTGCACCGTGGAAAGGCAGCGGGGTCTGCTAAGATATCTTCCCCAGGCGCGTTGCTCTCCCTGGGCCAAAGCGAGCCTTCACGATAGCTGAACGCTAACACTGCATACGCGTTTCCCTTGCAGAATGGGGCTGCCGCCAGGCAGTTCCCCGGGGGAAAACGTCCCTTCGCGAAGGGCCGTTTGGCCGAGCTCCCTGCGGGAAAGCGAAAGCAAAGGACGCTTTTCTCCTTCTAACTGCTTTCGTCAGAGGAACGGGGGAAGTCACAGCCTTCTTTCTCTCCCTGAGATACACACAATCTGATGTTGCCTCCGAGCTCCGTTCTCGGCAAAGAACTGAAACGGACATGCGTTCCTGTGGGGAAGCCCACGGCTGTGCTAGGATTTCTCTGGGCAGTGTGTTTTCCCTGGGCCTCAGCGTACCCACACTATCTCGTCAGGGCAACACTGCATGGGACTTCCTCTGCTAGGGACAGCTGCTGCGTCGTCCTTTGGGCTGGGAAACCTTGCTTGGGCCAGTGCCGATGGACCGAATTCAGGCCGAAAGAAAAGAGACTAGGAAAAGGCCTTCTCTCCCCGGCTGCTTTGCCAGTCTCTTCCTAGAAGCTAAAACTCTGTCGTTGCTCCTCTGGAAGGAGAGCTGCACCGCGATATAGTTTTTCAGAAGAAACCTTGCGTTTCCGAGAACAAAGCAGGACTGCATGCAATGCGGGCAAGGGGAAGGAAGGGGAGCTTCTCTCCCCCTGCCTGCTTTTGCTCAGAGGGCTGGGTGAAGTCAGGGAGCTCTCCCCTTCACCGAGAAACGTGCGGGCTGCTGTTGCCTGTGCGCTCTCTTCTTTGGAAAAGAGTCTGCAGTTGCACACTTTGCACCGTGGAAAGGCAGCGGGGTCTGCTAAGATATCTTCCCCAGGCGCGTTGCTCTCCCTGGGCCAAAGCGAGCCTTCACGATAGCTGAACGCTAACACTGCATACGCGTTTCCCTTGCAGAATGGGGCTGCCGCCAGGCAGTTCCCCGGGGGAAAACGTCCCTTCGCGAAGGGCCGTTTGGCCGAGCTCCCTGCGGGAAAGCGAAAGCAAAGGACGCTTTTCTCCTTCTAACTGCTTTCGTCAGAGGAACGGGGGAAGTCACAGCCTTCTTTCTCTCCCTGAGATACACACAATCTGATGTTGCCTCCGAGCTCCGTTCTCGGCAAAGAACTGAAACGGACATGCGTTCCTGTGGGGAAGCCCACGGCTGTGCTAGGATTTCTCTGGGCAGTGTGTTTTCCCTGGGCCTCAGCGTACCCACACTATCTCGTCAGGGCAACACTGCATGGGACTTCCTCTGCTAGGGACAGCTGCTGCGTCGTCCTTTGGGCTGGGAAACCTTGCTTGGGCCAGTGCCGATGGACCGAATTCAGGCCGAAAGAAAAGAGACTAGGAAAAGGCCTTCTCTCCCCGGCTGCTTTGCCAGTCTCTTCCTAGAAGCTAAAACTCTGTCGTTGCTCCTCTGGAAGGAGAGCTGCACCGCGATATAGTTTTTCAGAAGAAACCTTGCATTTCCGAGAACAAAGCAGGACTGCATGCAATGCGGGCAAGGGGAAGGAAGGGAAGCTTCTCTCCCCCTGCCTGCTTTTGCTCAGAGGGCTGGGTGAAGTCAGGGAGCTCTCCCCTTCACCGAGAAACGTGCGGGCTGCTGTTGCCTGTGCGCTCTCTTCTTTGGAAAAGAGTCTGCAGTTGCACACTTTGCACCGTGGAAAGGCAGCGGGGTCTGCTAAGATATCTTCCCCAGGCGCGTTGCTCTCCCTGGGCCAAAGCGAGCCTTCACGATAGCTGAACGCTAACACTGCATACGCGTTTCCCTTGCAGAATGGGGCTGCCGCCAGGCAGTTCCCCGGGGGAAAACGTCCCTTCGCGAAGGGCCGTTTGGCCGAGCTCCCTGCGGGAAAGCGAAAGCAAAGGACGCTTTTCTCCTTCTAACTGCTTTCGTCAGAGGAACGGGGGAAGTCACAGCCTTCTTTCTCTCCCTGAGATACACACAATCTGATGTTGCCTCCGAGCTCCGTTCTCGGCAAAGAACTGAAACGGACATGCGTTCCTGTGGGGAAGCCCACGGCTGTGCTAGGATTTCTCTGGGCAGTGTGTTTTCCCTGGGCCTCAGCGTACCCACACTATCTCGTCAGGGCAACACTGCATGGGACTTCCTCTGCTAGGAGACAGCTGCTGCGTCGTCCTTTGGGCTGGGAAACCTTGCTTTGGCCAGTGTCGACGAACCGAATTCAGGCCGAAAGAAAAGAGACTAGGAAAAGGCCTTCTCTCCCCGGCTGCTTTGCCAGTCTCTTCCTAGAAGCTAAAACTCTGTCGTTGCTCCTCTGGAAGGAGAGCTGCACCGCGATATAGTTTTTCAGAAGAAACCTTGCGTTTCCGAGAACAAAGCAGGACTGCATGCAATGCGGGCAAGGGGATGGAAGGGAAGCTTCTCTCCCCCTGCCTGCTTTTGCTCAGAGGGCTGGGTGAAGTCAGGGAGCTCTCCCCTTCACCGAGAAACGTGCGGGCTGCTGTTGCCTGTGCGCTCTCTTCTTTGGAAAAGAGTCTGCAGTTGCACACTTTGCACCGTGGAAAGGCAGCGGGGTCTGCTAAGATATCTTCCCAAGGCGCTTTGCTCTCCCTGGGCCAAAGCGAGCCTTCACGATAGCTGAACGCTAACACTGCATACGCGTTTCCCTTGCAGAATGGGGCTGCCGCCAGGCAGTTCCCCAGGGAAAAACCTCCCTTCGCGAAGGGCCGTTTGGCCGAGCTCCCTGCGGGAAAGCGAAAGCAAAGGACGCTTTTCTCCTTCTAACTGCTTTCGTCAGAGGAACGGGAGAAGTCACAGCCTTCTTTCTCTCCCTGAGATACACACAATCTGATGTTGCCTCCGAGCTCCGTTCTCGGCAAAGAACTGAAACGGACATGCGTTCCTGTGGGGAAGCCCACGGCTGTGCTAGGATTTCTCTGGGCAGTGTGTTTTCCCTGGGCCTCAGCGTACCCACACTATCTCGTCAGGGCAACACTGCATGGGACTTCCTCTGCTAGGGACAGCTGCTGCGTCGTCCTTTGGGCTGGGAAACCTTGCTTGGGCCAGTGCCGATGGACCGAATTCAGGCCGAAAGAAAAGAGACTAGGAAAAGGCCTTCTCTCCCCGGCTGCTTTGCCAGTCTCTTCCTAGAAGCTAAAACTCTGTCGTTGCTCCTCTGGAAGGAGAGCTGCACCGCGATATAGTTTTTCAGAAGAAACCTTGCGTTTCCGAGAACAAAGCAGGACTGCATGCAATGCGGGCAAGGGGAAGGAAGGGGAGCTTCTCTCCCCCTGCCTGCTTTTGCTCAGAGGGCTGGGTGAAGTCAGGGAGCTCTCCCCTTCACCGAGAAACGTGCGGGCTGCTGTTGCCTGTGCGCTCTCTTCTTTGGAAAAGAGTCTGCAGTTGCACACTTTGCACCGTGGAAAGGCAGCGGTGTCCGCTAAGATATCTTCCCCAGGTGCTTTGCTCTCCCTGGGCCAAAGCGAGCCTTCACGATAGCTGAACGCTAACACTGCATACGCGTTTCCCTTGTAGAATGGGGCTGCCGCCAGGCAGTTCCCCAGGGGAAAACGGCCCTTCGTGAAGGGCCGTTTGGCCGAGCTCCCTGCGGGAAAGCGAAAGCAAAGGACGCTTTTCTCCTTCTAACTGCTTTCGTCAGAGGAACGGGAGAAGTCACAGCCTTCTTTCTCTCCCTGAGATACACACAATCTGATGTTGCCTCCGAGCTCCGTTCTCGGCAAAGAACTGAAACGGACATGCGTTCCTGTGGGGAAGCCCACGGCTGTGCTAGGATTTCTCTGGGCAGTGTGTTTTCCCTGGGCCTCAGCGTACCCACACTATCTCGTCAGGGCAACACTGCATGGGACTTCCTCTGCTAGGGACAGCTGCTGCGTCGTCCTTTGGGCTGGGAAACCTTGCTTGGGCCAGTGCCGATGGACCGAATTCAGGCCGAAAGAAAAGAGACTAGGAAAAGGCCTTCTCTCCCCGGCTGCTTTGCCAGTCTCTTCCTAGAAGCTAAAACTCTGTCGTTGCTCCTCTGGAAGGAGAGCTGCACCGCGATATAGTTTTTCAGAAGAAACCTTGCGTTTCCGAGAACAAAGCAGGACTGCATGCAATGCGGGCAAGGGGAAGGAAGGGAAGCTTCTCTCCCCCTGCCTGCTTTTGCTCAGAGGGCTGGGTGAAGTCAGGGAGCTCTCCCCTTCACCGAGAAACGTGCGGGCTGCTGTTGCCTGTGCGCTCTCTTCTTTGGAAAAGAGTCTGCAGTTGCACACTTTGCACCGTGGAAAGGCAGCGGGGTCTGCTAAGATATCTTCCCCAGGCGCGTTGCTCTCCCTGGGCCAAAGCGAGCCTTCACGATAGCTGAACGCTAACACTGCATACGCGTTTCCCTTGCAGAATGGGGCTGCCGCCAGGCAGTTCCCCGGGGGAAAACGTCCCTTCGCGAAGGGCCGTTTGGCCGAGCTCCCTGCGGGAAAGCGAAAGCAAAGGACGCTTTTCTCCTTCTAACTGCTTTCGTCAGAGGAACGGGGGAAGTCACAGCCTTCTTTCTCTCCCTGAGATACACACAATCTGATGTTGCCTCCGAGCTCCGTTCTCGGCAAAGAACTGAAACGGACATGCGTTCCTGTGGGGAAGCCCACGGCTGTGCTAGGATTTCTCTGGGCAGTGTGTTTTCCCTGGGCCTCAGCGTACCCACACTATCTCGTCAGGGCAACACTGCATGGGACTTCCTCTGCTAGGAGACAGCTGCTGCGTCGTCCTTTGGGCTGGGAAACCTTGCTTTGGCCAGTGTCGACGAACCGAATTCAGGCCGAAAGAAAAGAGACTAGGAAAAGGCCTTCTCTCCCCGGCTGCTTTGCCAGTCTCTTCCTAGAAGCTAAAACTCTGTCGTTGCTCCTCTGGAAGGAGAGCTGCACCGCGATATAGTTTTTCAGAAGAAACCTTGCGTTTCCGAGAACAAAGCAGGACTGCATGCAATGCGGGCAAGGGGATGGAAGGGAAGCTTCTCTCCCCCTGCCTGCTTTTGCTCAGAGGGCTGGGTGAAGTCAGGGAGCTCTCCCCTTCACCGAGAAACGTGCGGGCTGCTGTTGCCTGTGCGCTCTCTTCTTTGGAAAAGAGTCTGCAGTTGCACACTTTGCACCGTGGAAAGGCAGCGGGGTCTGCTAAGATATCTTCCCAAGGCGCTTTGCTCTCCCTGGGCCAAAGCGAGCCTTCACGATAGCTGAACGCTAACACTGCATACGCGTTTCCCTTGCAGAATGGGGCTGCCGCCAGGCAGTTCCCCAGGGAAAAACCTCCCTTCGCGAAGGGCCGTTTGGCCGAGCTCCCTGCGGGAAAGCGAAAGCAAAGGACGCTTTTCTCCTTCTAACTGCTTTCGTCAGAGGAACGGGAGAAGTCACAGCCTTCTTTCTCTCCCTGAGATACACACAATCTGATGTTGCCTCCGAGCTCCGTTCTCGGCAAAGAACTGAAACGGACATGCGTTCCTGTGGGGAAGCCCACGGCTGTGCTAGGATTTCTCTGGGCAGTGTGTTTTCCCTGGGCCTCAGCGTACCCACACTATCTCGTCAGGGCAACACTGCATGGGACTTCCTCTGCTAGGGACAGCTGCTGCGTCGTCCTTTGGGCTGGGAAACCTTGCTTGGGCCAGTGCCGATGGACCGAATTCAGGCCGAAAGAAAAGAGACTAGGAAAAGGCCTTCTCTCCCCGGCTGCTTTGCCAGTCTCTTCCTAGAAGCTAAAACTCTGTCGTTGCTCCTCTGGAAGG
This sequence comes from Elephas maximus indicus, assembly GCF_024166365.1. Classification (NCBI taxonomy): domain Eukaryota; kingdom Metazoa; phylum Chordata; class Mammalia; order Proboscidea; family Elephantidae; genus Elephas; species Elephas maximus. The sequence continues at coordinate 35,881,937 of NC_064840.1, forward strand.
AGAGCTGCACCGCGATATAGTTTTTCAGAAGAAACCTTGCGTTTCCGAGAACAAAGCAGGACTGCATGCAATGCGGGCAAGGGGAAGGAAGGGGAGCTTCTCTCCCCCTGCCTGCTTTTGCTCAGAGGGCTGGGTGAAGTCAGGGAGCTCTCCCCTTCACCGAGAAACGTGCGGGCTGCTGTTGCCTGTGCGCTCTCTTCTTTGGAAAAGAGTCTGCAGTTGCACACTTTGCACCGTGGAAAGGCAGCGGTGTCCGCTAAGATATCTTCCCCAGGTGCTTTGCTCTCCCTGGGCCAAAGCGAGCCTTCACGATAGCTGAACGCTAACACTGCATACGCGTTTCCCTTGTAGAATGGGGCTGCCGCCAGGCAGTTCCCCAGGGGAAAACGGCCCTTCGTGAAGGGCCGTTTGGCCGAGCTCCCTGCGGGAAAGCGAAAGCAAAGGACGCTTTTCTCCTTCTAACTGCTTTCGTCAGAGGAACGGGAGAAGTCACAGCCTTCTTTCTCTCCCTGAGATACACACAATCTGATGTTGCCTCCGAGCTCCGTTCTCGGCAAAGAACTGAAACGGACATGCGTTCCTGTGGGGAAGCCCACGGCTGTGCTAGGATTTCTCTGGGCAGTGTGTTTTCCCTGGGCCTCAGCGTACCCACACTATCTCGTCAGGGCAACACTGCATGGGACTTCCTCTGCTAGGGACAGCTGCTGCGTCGTCCTTTGGGCTGGGAAACCTTGCTTGGGCCAGTGCCGATGGACCGAATTCAGGCCGAAAGAAAAGAGACTAGGAAAAGGCCTTCTCTCCCCGGCTGCTTTGCCAGTCTCTTCCTAGAAGCTAAAACTCTGTCGTTGCTCCTCTGGAAGGAGAGCTGCACCGCGATATAGTTTTTCAGAAGAAACCTTGCGTTTCCGAGAACAAAGCAGGACTGCATGCAATGCGGGCAAGGGGAAGGAAGGGAAGCTTCTCTCCCCCTGCCTGCTTTTGCTCAGAGGGCTGGGTGAAGTCAGGGAGCTCTCCCCTTCACCGAGAAACGTGCGGGCTGCTGTTGCCTGTGCGCTCTCTTCTTTGGAAAAGAGTCTGCAGTTGCACACTTTGCACCGTGGAAAGGCAGCGGGGTCTGCTAAGATATCTTCCCCAGGCGCGTTGCTCTCCCTGGGCCAAAGCGAGCCTTCACGATAGCTGAACGCTAACACTGCATACGCGTTTCCCTTGCAGAATGGGGCTGCCGCCAGGCAGTTCCCCGGGGGAAAACGTCCCTTCGCGAAGGGCCGTTTGGCCGAGCTCCCTGCGGGAAAGCGAAAGCAAAGGACGCTTTTCTCCTTCTAACTGCTTTCGTCAGAGGAACGGGGGAAGTCACAGCCTTCTTTCTCTCCCTGAGATACACACAATCTGATGTTGCCTCCGAGCTCCGTTCTCGGCAAAGAACTGAAACGGACATGCGTTCCTGTGGGGAAGCCCACGGCTGTGCTAGGATTTCTCTGGGCAGTGTGTTTTCCCTGGGCCTCAGCGTACCCACACTATCTCGTCAGGGCAACACTGCATGGGACTTCCTCTGCTAGGAGACAGCTGCTGCGTCGTCCTTTGGGCTGGGAAACCTTGCTTTGGCCAGTGTCGACGAACCGAATTCAGGCCGAAAGAAAAGAGACTAGGAAAAGGCCTTCTCTCCCCGGCTGCTTTGCCAGTCTCTTCCTAGAAGCTAAAACTCTGTCGTTGCTCCTCTGGAAGGAGAGCTGCACCGCGATATAGTTTTTCAGAAGAAACCTTGCGTTTCCGAGAACAAAGCAGGACTGCATGCAATGCGGGCAAGGGGATGGAAGGGAAGCTTCTCTCCCCCTGCCTGCTTTTGCTCAGAGGGCTGGGTGAAGTCAGGGAGCTCTCCCCTTCACCGAGAAACGTGCGGGCTGCTGTTGCCTGTGCGCTCTCTTCTTTGGAAAAGAGTCTGCAGTTGCACACTTTGCACCGTGGAAAGGCAGCGGGGTCTGCTAAGATATCTTCCCAAGGCGCTTTGCTCTCCCTGGGCCAAAGCGAGCCTTCACGATAGCTGAACGCTAACACTGCATACGCGTTTCCCTTGCAGAATGGGGCTGCCGCCAGGCAGTTCCCCAGGGAAAAACCTCCCTTCGCGAAGGGCCGTTTGGCCGAGCTCCCTGCGGGAAAGCGAAAGCAAAGGACGCTTTTCTCCTTCTAACTGCTTTCGTCAGAGGAACGGGAGAAGTCACAGCCTTCTTTCTCTCCCTGAGATACACACAATCTGATGTTGCCTCCGAGCTCCGTTCTCGGCAAAGAACTGAAACGGACATGCGTTCCTGTGGGGAAGCCCACGGCTGTGCTAGGATTTCTCTGGGCAGTGTGTTTTCCCTGGGCCTCAGCGTACCCACACTATCTCGTCAGGGCAACACTGCATGGGACTTCCTCTGCTAGGGACAGCTGCTGCGTCGTCCTTTGGGCTGGGAAACCTTGCTTGGGCCAGTGCCGATGGACCGAATTCAGGCCGAAAGAAAAGAGACTAGGAAAAGGCCTTCTCTCCCCGGCTGCTTTGCCAGTCTCTTCCTAGAAGCTAAAACTCTGTCGTTGCTCCTCTGGAAGGAGAGCTGCACCGCGATATAGTTTTTCAGAAGAAACCTTGCGTTTCCGAGAACAAAGCAGGACTGCATGCAATGCGGGCAAGGGGATGGAAGGGAAGCTTCTCTCCCCCTGCCTGCTTTTGCTCAGAGGGCTGGGTGAAGTCAGGGAGCTCTCCCCTTCACCGAGAAACTTGCGGGCTGCTGTTGCCTGTGCGCTCTCTTCTTTGGAAAAGAGTCTGCAGTTGCACACTTTGCACCGTGGAAAGGCAGCGGGGTCTGCTAAGATATCTTCCCAAGGCGCTTTGCTCTCCCTGGGCCAAAGCGAGCCTTCACGATAGCTGAACGCTAACACTGCATACGCGTTCCCCTTGTAGAATGGGGCTGCCGCCAGGCAGTTCCCCAGGGAAAAACCTCCCTTCGCGAAGGGCCGTTTGGCCGAGCTCCCTGCGGGAAAGCGAAAGCAAAGGACGCTTTTCTCCTTCTAACTGCTTTCGTCAGAGGAACGGGGGAAGTCACAGCCTTCTTTCTCTCCCTGAGATACACACAATCTGATGTTGCCTCCGAGCTCCGTTCTCGGCAAAGAACTGATACGGACATGCGTTCCTGTGGGGAAGCCCACGGCTGTGCTAGGATTTCTCTGGGCAGTGTGTTTTCCCTGGGCCTCAGCGTACCCACACTATCTCGTCAGGGCAACACTGCATGGGACTTCCTCTGCTAGGGACAGCTGCTGCGTCGTCCTTTGGGCTGGGAAACCTTGCTTGGGCCAGTGCCGATGGACCGAATTCAGGCCGAAAGAAAAGAGACTAGGAAAAGGCCTTCTCTCCCCGGCTGCTTTGCCAGTCTCTTCCTAGAAGCTAAAACTCTGTCGTTGCTCCTCTGGAAGGAGAGCTGCACCGCGATATAGTTTTTCAGAAGAAACCTTGCGTTTCCGAGAACAAAGCAGGACTGCATGCAATGCGGGCAAGGGGAAGGAAGGGAAGCTTCTCTCCCCCTGCCTGCTTTTGCTCAGAGGGCTGGGTGAAGTCAGGGAGCTCTCCCCTTCACCGAGAAACGTGCGGGCTGCTGTTGCCTGTGCGCTCTCTTCTTTGGAAAAGAGTCTGCAGTTGCACACTTTGCACCGTGGAAAGGCAGCGGTGTCCGCTAAGATATCTTCCCCAGGTGCTTTGCTCTCCCTGGGCCAAAGCGAGCCTTCACGATAGCTGAACGCTAACACTGCATACGCGTTTCCCTTGCAGAATGGGGCTGCCGCCAGGCAGTTCCCCGGGGGAAAACGTCCCTTCGCGAAGGGCCGTTTGGCCGAGCTCCCTGCGGGAAAGCGAAAGCAAAGGACGCTTTTCTCCTTCTAACTGCTTTCGTCAGAGGAACGGGGGAAGTCACAGCCTTCTTTCTCTCCCTGAGATACACACAATCTGATGTTGCCTCCGAGCTCCGTTCTCGGCAAAGAACTGAAACGGACATGCGTTCCTGTGGGGAAGCCCACGGCTGTGCTAGGATTTCTCTGGGCAGTGTGTTTTCCCTGGGCCTCAGCGTACCCACACTATCTCGTCAGGGCAACACTGCATGGGACTTCCTCTGCTAGGAGACAGCTGCTGCGTCGTCCTTTGGGCTGGGAAACCTTGCTTTGGCCAGTGTCGACGAACCGAATTCAGGCCGAAAGAAAAGAGACTAGGAAAAGGCCTTCTCTCCCCGGCTGCTTTGCCAGTCTCTTCCTAGAAGCTAAAACTCTGTCGTTGCTCCTCTGGAAGGAGAGCTGCACCGCGATATAGTTTTTCAGAAGAAACCTTGCGTTTCCGAGAACAAAGCAGGACTGCATGCAATGCGGGCAAGGGGATGGAAGGGAAGCTTCTCTCCCCCTGCCTGCTTTTGCTCAGAGGGCTGGGTGAAGTCAGGGAGCTCTCCCCTTCACCGAGAAACGTGCGGGCTGCTGTTGCCTGTGCGCTCTCTTCTTTGGAAAAGAGTCTGCAGTTGCACACTTTGCACCGTGGAAAGGCAGCGGGGTCTGCTAAGATATCTTCCCAAGGCGCTTTGCTCTCCCTGGGCCAAAGCGAGCCTTCACGATAGCTGAACGCTAACACTGCATACGCGTTTCCCTTGCAGAATGGGGCTGCCGCCAGGCAGTTCCCCAGGGAAAAACCTCCCTTCGCGAAGGGCCGTTTGGCCGAGCTCCCTGCGGGAAAGCGAAAGCAAAGGACGCTTTTCTCCTTCTAACTGCTTTCGTCAGAGGAACGGGAGAAGTCACAGCCTTCTTTCTCTCCCTGAGATACACACAATCTGATGTTGCCTCCGAGCTCCGTTCTCGGCAAAGAACTGAAACGGACATGCGTTCCTGTGGGGAAGCCCACGGCTGTGCTAGGATTTCTCTGGGCAGTGTGTTTTCCCTGGGCCTCAGCGTACCCACACTATCTCGTCAGGGCAACACTGCATGGGACTTCCTCTGCTAGGGACAGCTGCTGCGTCGTCCTTTGGGCTGGGAAACCTTGCTTGGGCCAGTGCCGATGGACCGAATTCAGGCCGAAAGAAAAGAGACTAGGAAAAGGCCTTCTCTCCCCGGCTGCTTTGCCAGTCTCTTCCTAGAAGCTAAAACTCTGTCGTTGCTCCTCTGGAAGGAGAGCTGCACCGCGATATAGTTTTTCAGAAGAAACCTTGCGTTTCCGAGAACAAAGCAGGACTGCATGCAATGCGGGCAAGGGGAAGGAAGGGGAGCTTCTCTCCCCCTGCCTGCTTTTGCTCAGAGGGCTGGGTGAAGTCAGGGAGCTCTCCCCTTCACCGAGAAACGTGCGGGCTGCTGTTGCCTGTGCGCTCTCTTCTTTGGAAAAGAGTCTGCAGTTGCACACTTTGCACCGTGGAAAGGCAGCGGGGTCTGCTAAGATATCTTCCCCAGGCGCGTTGCTCTCCCTGGGCCAAAGCGAGCCTTCACGATAGCTGAACGCTAACACTGCATACGCGTTTCCCTTGCAGAATGGGGCTGCCGCCAGGCAGTTCCCCGGGGGAAAACGTCCCTTCGCGAAGGGCCGTTTGGCCGAGCTCCCTGCGGGAAAGCGAAAGCAAAGGACGCTTTTCTCCTTCTAACTGCTTTCGTCAGAGGAACGGGGGAAGTCACAGCCTTCTTTCTCTCCCTGAGATACACACAATCTGATGTTGCCTCCGAGCTCCGTTCTCGGCAAAGAACTGATACGGACATGCGTTCCTGTGGGGAAGCCCACGGCTGTGCTAGGATTTCTCTGGGCAGTGTGTTTTCCCTGGGCCTCAGCGTACCCACACTATCTCGTCAGGGCAACACTGCATGGGACTTCCTCTGCTAGGGACAGCTGCTGCGTCGTCCTTTGGGCTGGGAAACCTTGCTTGGGCCAGTGCCGATGGACCGAATTCAGGCCGAAAGAAAAGAGACTAGGAAAAGGCCTTCTCTCCCCGGCTGCTTTGCCAGTCTCTTCCTAGAAGCTAAAACTCTGTCGTTGCTCCTCTGGAAGGAGAGCTGCACCGCGATATAGTTTTTCAGAAGAAACCTTGCGTTTCCGAGAACAAAGCAGGACTGCATGCAATGCGGGCAAGGGGAAGGAAGGGAAGCTTCTCTCCCCCTGCCTGCTTTTGCTCAGAGGGCTGGGTGAAGTCAGGGAGCTCTCCCCTTCACCGAGAAACGTGCGGGCTGCTGTTGCCTGTGCGCTCTCTTCTTTGGAAAAGAGTCTGCAGTTGCACACTTTGCACCGTGGAAAGGCAGCGGTGTCCGCTAAGATATCTTCCCCAGGTGCTTTGCTCTCCCTGGGCCAAAGCGAGCCTTCACGATAGCTGAACGCTAACACTGCATACGCGTTCCCCTTGTAGAATGGGGCTGCCGCCAGGCAGTTCCCCAGGGGAAAACGGCCCTTCGTGAAGGGCCGTTTGGCCGAGCTCCCTGCGGGAAAGCGAAAGCAAAGGACGCTTTTCTCCTTCTAACTGCTTTCGTCAGAGGAACGGGAGAAGTCACAGCCTTCTTTCTCTCCCTGAGATACACACAATCTGATGTTGCCTCCGAGCTCCGTTCTCGGCAAAGAACTGAAACGGACATGCGTTCCTGTGGGGAAGCCCACGGCTGTGCTAGGATTTCTCTGGGCAGTGTGTTTTCCCTGGGCCTCAGCGTACCCACACTATCTCGTCAGGGCAACACTGCATGGGACTTCCTCTGCTAGGGACAGCTGCTGCGTCGTCCTTTGGGCTGGGAAACCTTGCTTGGGCCAGTGCCGATGGACCGAATTCAGGCCGAAAGAAAAGAGACTAGGAAAAGGCCTTCTCTCCCCGGCTGCTTTGCCAGTCTCTTCCTAGAAGCTAAAACTCTGTCGTTGCTCCTCTGGAAGGAGAGCTGCACCGCGATATAGTTTTTCAGAAGAAACCTTGCGTTTCCGAGAACAAAGCAGGACTGCATGCAATGCGGGCAAGGGGAAGGAAGGGAAGCTTCTCTCCCCCTGCCTGCTTTTGCTCAGAGGGCTGGGTGAAGTCAGGGAGCTCTCCCCTTCACCGAGAAACGTGCGGGCTGCTGTTGCCTGTGCGCTCTCTTCTTTGGAAAAGAGTCTGCAGTTGCACACTTTGCACCGTGGAAAGGCAGCGGGGTCTGCTAAGATATCTTCCCCAGGCGCGTTGCTCTCCCTGGGCCAAAGCGAGCCTTCACGATAGCTGAACGCTAACACTGCATACGCGTTTCCCTTGCAGAATGGGGCTGCCGCCAGGCAGTTCCCCGGGGGAAAACGTCCCTTCGCGAAGGGCCGTTTGGCCGAGCTCCCTGCGGGAAAGCGAAAGCAAAGGACGCTTTTCTCCTTCTAACTGCTTTCGTCAGAGGAACGGGGGAAGTCACAGCCTTCTTTCTCTCCCTGAGATACACACAATCTGATGTTGCCTCCGAGCTCCGTTCTCGGCAAAGAACTGAAACGGACATGCGTTCCTGTGGGGAAGCCCACGGCTGTGCTAGGATTTCTCTGGGCAGTGTGTTTTCCCTGGGCCTCAGCGTACCCACACTATCTCGTCAGGGCAACACTGCATGGGACTTCCTCTGCTAGGGACAGCTGCTGCGTCGTCCTTTGGGCTGGGAAACCTTGCTTGGGCCAGTGCCGATGGACCGAATTCAGGCCGAAAGAAAAGAGACTAGGAAAAGGCCTTCTCTCCCCGGCTGCTTTGCCAGTCTCTTCCTAGAAGCTAAAACTCTGTCGTTGCTCCTCTGGAAGGAGAGCTGCACCGCGATATAGTTTTTCAGAAGAAACCTTGCGTTTCCGAGAACAAAGCAGGACTGCATGCAATGCGGGCAAGGGGAAGGAAGGGAAGCTTCTCTCCCCCTGCCTGCTTTTGCTCAGAGGGCTGGGTGAAGTCAGGGAGCTCTCCCCTTCACCGAGAAACGTGCGGGCTGCTGTTGCCTGTGCGCTCTCTTCTTTGGAAAAGAGTCTGCAGTTGCACACTTTGCACCGTGGAAAGGCAGCGGGGTCTGCTAAGATATCTTCCCAAGGCGCTTTGCTCTCCCTGGGCCAAAGCGAGCCTTCACGATAGCTGAACGCTAACACTGCATACGCGTTTCCCTTGCAGAATGGGGCTGCCGCCAGGCAGTTCCCCGGGGGAAAACGTCCCTTCGCGAAGGGCCGTTTGGCCGAGCTCCCTGCGGGAAAGCGAAAGCAAAGGACGCTTTTCTCCTTCTAACTGCTTTCGTCAGAGGAACGGGGGAAGTCACAGCCTTCTTTCTCTCCCTGAGATACACACAATCTGATGTTGCCTCCGAGCTCCGTTCTCGGCAAAGAACTGAAACGGACATGCGTTCCTGTGGGGAAGCCCACGGCTGTGCTAGGATTTCTCTGGGCAGTGTGTTTTCCCTGGGCCTCAGCGTACCCACACTATCTCGTCAGGGCAACACTGCATGGGACTTCCTCTGCTAGGAGACAGCTGCTGCGTCGTCCTTTGGGCTGGGAAACCTTGCTTTGGCCAGTGTCGACGAACCGAATTCAGGCCGAAAGAAAAGAGACTAGGAAAAGGCCTTCTCTCCCCGGCTGCTTTGCCAGTCTCTTCCTAGAAGCTAAAACTCTGTCGTTGCTCCTCTGGAAGGAGAGCTGCACCGCGATATAGTTTTTCAGAAGAAACCTTGCGTTTCCGAGAACAAAGCAGGACTGCATGCAATGCGGGCAAGGGGATGGAAGGGAAGCTTCTCTCCCCCTGCCTGCTTTTGCTCTGAGGGCTGGGTGAAGTCAGGGAGCTCTCCCCTTCACCGAGAAACGTGCGGGCTGCTGTTGCCTGTGCGCTCTCTTCTTTGGAAAAGAGTCTGCAGTTGCACACTTTGCACCGTGGAAAGGCAGCGGGGTCTGCTAAGATATCTTCCCCAGGCGCTTTGCTCTCCCTGGGCCAAAGCGAGCCTTCACGATAGCTGAACGCTAACACTGCATACGCGTTCCCCTTGCAGAATGGGGCTGCCGCCAGGCAGTTCCCCAGGGAAAAACCTCCCTTCGCGAAGGGCCGTTTGGCCGAGCTCCCTGCGGGAAAGCGAAAGCAAAGGACGCTTTTCTCCTTCTAACTGCTTTCGTCAGAGGAACGGGAGAAGTCACAGCCTTCTTTCTCTCCCTGAGATACACACAATCTGATGTTGCCTCCGAGCTCCGTTCTCGGCAAAGAACTGAAACGGACATGCGTTCCTGTGGGGAAGCCCACGGCTGTGCTAGGATTTCTCTGGGCAGTGTGTTTTCCCTGGGCCTCAGCGTACCCACACTATCTCGTCAGGGCAACACTGCATGGGACTTCCTCTGCTAGGGACAGCTGCTGCGTCGTCCTTTGGGCTGGGAAACCTTGCTTGGGCCAGTGCCGATGGACCGAATTCAGGCCGAAAGAAAAGAGACTAGGAAAAGGCCTTCTCTCCCCGGCTGCTTTGCCAGTCTCTTCCTAGAAGCTAAAACTCTGTCGTTGCTCCTCTGGAAGGAGAGCTGCACCGCGATATAGTTTTTCAGAAGAAACCTTGCGTTTCCGAGAACAAAGCAGGACTGCATGCAATGCGGGCAAGGGGAAGGAAGGGGAGCTTCTCTCCCCCTGCCTGCTTTTGCTCAGAGGGCTGGGTGAAGTCAGGGAGCTCTCCCCTTCACCGAGAAACGTGCGGGCTGCTGTTGCCTGTGCGCTCTCTTCTTTGGAAAAGAGTCTGCAGTTGCACACTTTGCACCGTGGAAAGGCAGCGGGGTCTGCTAAGATATCTTCCCCAGGCGCGTTGCTCTCCCTGGGCCAAAGCGAGCCTTCACGATAGCTGAACGCTAACACTGCATACGCGTTTCCCTTGCAGAATGGGGCTGCCGCCAGGCAGTTCCCCGGGGGAAAACGTCCCTTCGCGAAGGGCCGTTTGGCCGAGCTCCCTGCGGGAAAGCGAAAGCAAAGGACGCTTTTCTCCTTCTAACTGCTTTCGTCAGAGGAACGGGGGAAGTCACAGCCTTCTTTCTCTCCCTGAGATACACACAATCTGATGTTGCCTCCGAGCTCCGTTCTCGGCAAAGAACTGAAACGGACATGCGTTCCTGTGGGGAAGCCCACGGCTGTGCTAGGATTTCTCTGGGCAGTGTGTTTTCCCTGGGCCTCAGCGTACCCACACTATCTCGTCAGGGCAACACTGCATGGGACTTCCTCTGCTAGGAGACAGCTGCTGCGTCGTCCTTTGGGCTGGGAAACCTTGCTTTGGCCAGTGTCGACGAACCGAATTCAGGCCGAAAGAAAAGAGACTAGGAAAAGGCCTTCTCTCCCCGGCTGCTTTGCCAGTCTCTTCCTAGAAGCTAAAACTCTGTCGTTGCTCCTCTGGAAGGAGAGCTGCACCGCGATATAGTTTTTCAGAAGAAACCTTGCGTTTCCGAGAACAAAGCAGGACTGCATGCAATGCGGGCAAGGGGATGGAAGGGAAGCTTCTCTCCCCCTGCCTGCTTTTGCTCAGAGGGCTGGGTGAAGTCAGGGAGCTCTCCCCTTCACCGAGAAACGTGCGGGCTGCTGTTGCCTGTGCGCTCTCTTCTTTGGAAAAGAGTCTGCAGTTGCACACTTTGCACCGTGGAAAGGCAGCGGGGTCTGCTAAGATATCTTCCCAAGGCGCTTTGCTCTCCCTGGGCCAAAGCGAGCCTTCACGATAGCTGAATGCTAACACTGCATACGCGTTCCCCTTGTAGAATGGGGCTGCCGCCAGGCAGTTCCCCAGGGAAAAACCTCCCTTCGCGAAGGGCCGTTTGGCCGAGCTCCCTGCGGGAAAGCGAAAGCAAAGGACGCTTTTCTCCTTCTAACTGCTTTCGTCAGAGGAACGGGGGAAGTCACAGCCTTCTTTCTCTCCCTGAGATACACACAATCTCATGTTGCCTCCGAGCTCCGTTCTCGGCAAAGAACTGATACGGACATGCGTTCCTGTGGGGAAGCCCACGGCTGTGCTAGGATTTCTCTGGGCAGTGTGTTTTCCCTGGGCCTCAGCGTACCCACACTATCTCGTCAGGGCAACACTGCATGGGACTTCCTCTGCTAGGGACAGCTGCTGCGTCGTCCTTTGGGCTGGGAAACCTTGCTTGGGCCAGTGCCGATGGACCGAATTCAGGCCGAAAGAAAAGAGACTAGGAAAAGGCCTTCTCTCCCCGGCTGCTTTGCCAGTCTCTTCCTAGAAGCTAAAACTCTGTCGTTGCTCCTCTGGAAGGAGAGCTGCACCGCGATATAGTTTTTCAGAAGAAACCTTGCGTTTCCGAGAACAAAGCAGGACTGCATGCAATGCGGGCAAGGGGAAGGAAGGGAAGCTTCTCTCCCCCTGCCTGCTTTTGCTCAGAGGGCTGGGTGAAGTCAGGGAGCTCTCCCCTTCACCGAGAAACGTGCGGGCTGCTGTTGCCTGTGCGCTCTCTTCTTTGGAAAAGAGTCTGCAGTTGCACACTTTGCACCGTGGAAAGGCAGCGGTGTCCGCTAAGATATCTTCCCCAGGTGCTTTGCTCTCCCTGGGCCAAAGCGAGCCTTCACGATAGCTGAACGCTAACACTGCATACGCGTTCCCCTTGCAGAATGGGGCTGCCGCCAGGCAGTTCCCCAGGGGAAAACGGTCCTTCGTGAAGGGCCGTTTGGCCGAGCTCCCTGCGGGAAAGCGAAAGCAAAGGACGCTTTTCTCCTTCTAACTGCTTTCGTCAGAGGAACGGGGAAGGTCACAGCGTTCTTTCTCTCCCTGAGATACACACAATCTGATGTTGCCTCCGAGCTCCGTTCTCGGCAAAGAACTGAAACGGACATGCGTTCCTGTGGGGAAGCCCACGGCTGTGCTAGGATTTCTCTGGGCAGTGTGTTTTCCCTGGGCCTCAGCGTACCCACACTATCTCGTCAGGGCAACACTGCATGGGACTTCCTCTGCTAGGAGACAGCTGCTGCGTCGTCCTTTGGGCTGGGAAACCTTGCTTGGGCCAGTGCCGATGGACCGAATTCAGGCCGAAAGAAAAGAGACTCGGAAAAGGCCTTCTCTCCCCGGCTGCTTTGCCAGTCTCTTCCTAGAAGCTAAAACTCTGTCGTTGCTCCTCTGGAAGGAGAGCTGCACCGCGATATAGTTTTTCAGAAGAAACCTTGCGTTTCCGAGAACAAAGCAGGACTGCATGCAATGCGGGCAAGGGGAAGGAAGGGAAGCTTCTCTCCCCCTGCCTGCTTTTGCTCAGAGGGCTGGGTGAAGTCAGGGAGCTCTCCCCTTCACCGGGAAACGTGCGGGCTGCTGTTGCCTGTGCGCTCTCTTCTTTGGAAAAGAGTCTGCAGTTGCACACTTTGCACCGTGGAAAGGCAGCGGGGTCTGCTAAGATATCTTCCCCAGGCGCGTTGCTCTCCCTGGGCCAAAGCGAGCCTTCACGATAGCTGAACGCTAACACTGCATACGCGTTTCCCTTGCAGAATGGGGCTGCCGCCAGGCAGTTCCCCGGGGGAAAACGTCCCTTCGCGAAGGGCCGTTTGGCCGAGCTCCCTGCGGGAAAGCGAAAGCAAAGGACGCTTTTCTCCTTCTAACTGCTTTCGTCAGAGGAACGGGGGAAGTCACAGCCTTCTTTCTCTCCCTGAGATACACACAATCTGATGTTGCCTCCGAGCTCCGTTCTCGGCAAAGAACTGAAACGGACATGCGTTCCTGTGGGGAAGCCCACGGCTGTGCTAGGATTTCTCTGGGCAGTGTGTTTTCCCTGGGCCTCAACGTACCCACACTATCTCGTCAGGGCAACACTGCATGGGACTTCCTCTGCTAGGAGACAGCTGCTGCGTCGTCCTTTGGGCTGGGAAACCTTGCTTTGGCCAGTGTCGACGAACCGAATTCAGGCCGAAAGAAAAGAGACTAGGAAAAGGCCTTCTCTCCCCGGCTGCTTTGCCAGTCTCTTCCTAGAAGCTAAAACTCTGTCGTTGCTCCTCTGGAAGGAGAGCTGCACCGCGATATAGTTTTTCAGAAGAAACCTTGCGTTTCCGAGAACAAAGCAGGACTGCATGCAATGCGGGCAAGGGGATGGAAGGGAAGCTTCTCTCCCCCTGCCTGCTTTTGCTCAGAGGGCTGGGTGAAGTCAGGGAGCTCTCCCCTTCACCGAGAAACGTGCGGGCTGCTGTTGCCTGTGCGCTCTCTTCTTTGGAAAAGAGTCTGCAGTTGCACACTTTGCACCGTGGAAAGGCAGCGGGGTCTGCTAAGATATCTTCCCAAGGCGCTTTGCTCTCCCTGGGCCAAAGCGAGCCTTCACGATAGCTGAACGCTAACACTGCATACGCGTTCCCCTTGCAGAATGGGGCTGCCGCCAGGCAGTTCCCCAGGGAAAAACCTCCCTTCGCGAAGGGCCGTTTGGCCGAGCTCCCTGCGGGAAAGCGAAAGCAAAGGACGCTTTTCTCCTTCTAACTGCTTTCGTCAGAGGAACGGGAGAAGTCACAGCCTTCTTTCTCTCCCTGAGATACACACAATCTGATGTTGCCTCCGAGCTCCGTTCTCGGCAAAGAACTGAAACGGACATGCGTTCCTGTGGGGAAGCCCACGGCTGTGCTAGGATTTCTCTGGGCAGTGTGTTTTCCCTGGGCCTCAGCGTACCCACACTATCTCATCAGGGCAACACTGCATGGGACTTCCTCTGCTAGGGACAGCTGCTGCGTCGTCCTTTGGGCTGGGAAACCTTGCTTGGGCCAGTGCCGATGGACCGAATTCAGGCCGAAAGAAAAGAGACTAGGAAAAGGCCTTCTCTCCCCGGCTGCTTTGCCAGTCTCTTCCTAGAAGCTAAAACTCTGTCGTTGCTCCTCTGGAAGGAGAGCTGCACCGCGATATAGTTTTTCAGAAGAAACCTTGCGTTTCCGAGAACAAAGCAGGACTGCATGCAATGCGGGCAAGGGGAAGGAAGGGAAGCTTCTCTCCCCCTGCCTGCTTTTGCTCAGAGGGCTGGGTGAAGTCAGGGAGCTCTCCCCTTCACCGAGAAACGTGCGGGCTGCTGTTGCCTGTGCGCTCTCTTCTTTGGAAAAGAGTCTGCAGTTGCACACTTTGCACCGTGGAAAGGCAGCGGTGTCCGCTAAGATATCTTCCCCAGGTGCTTTGCTCTCCCTGGGCCAAAGCGAGCCTTCACGATAGCTGAACGCTAACACTGCATACGCGTTCCCCTTGCAGAATGGGGCTGCCGCCAGGCAGTTCCCCAGGGGAAAACGGTCCTTCGTGAAGGGCCGTTTGGCCGAGCTCCCTGCGGGAAAGCGAAAGCAAAGGACGCTTTTCTCCTTCTAACTGCTTTCGTCAGAGGAACGGGGAAGGTCACAGCGTTCTTTCTCTCCCTGAGATACACACAATCTGATGTTGCCTCCGAGCTCCGTTCTCGGCAAAGAACTGAAACGGACATGCGTTCCTGTGGGGAAGCCCACGGCTGTGCTAGGATTTCTCTGGGCAGTGTGTTTTCCCTGGGCCTCAGCGTACCCACACTATCTCGTCAGGGCAACACTGCATGGAACTTCCTCTGCCGGGAGACAGCTGCTGCGTCATCCTTTGGGCTGGGAAACCTTGCTTGGGCCAGTGCCGATGGACCGAATTCAGGCCGAAAGAAAAGAGACTAGGAAAAGGCCTTCTCTCCCCGGCTGCTTTGCCAGTCTCCTCCTAGAAGCTAAAACTCTGTCGTTGCTCCTCTGGAAGGAGAGCTGCACCGCGATATAGTTTTTCAGAAGAAACCTTGCGTTTCCGAGAACAAAGCAGGACTGCATGCAATGCGGGCAAGGGGAAGGAAGGGAAGCTTCTCTCCCCCTGCCTGCTTTTGCTCAGAGGGCTGGGTGAAGTCAGGGAGCTCTCCCCTTCACCGAGAAACGTGCGGGCTGCTGTTGCCTGTGCGCTCTCTTCTTTGGAAAAGAGTCTGCAGTTGCACACTTTGCACCGTGGAAAGGCAGCGGTGTCTGCTAAGATATCTTCCCCAGGCGCTTTGCTCTCCCTGGGCCAAAGCGAGCCTTCACGATAGCTGAACGCTAACACTGCATACGCGTTCCCCTTGCAGAATGGGGCTGCCGCCAGGCAGTTCCCCGGGGGAAAACCTCCCTTCGCGAAGGGCCGTTTGGCCGAGCTCCCTGCGGGAAAGCGAAAGCAAAGGACGCTTTTCTCCTTCTAACTGCTTTCGTCAGAGGAACGGGGGAAGTCACAGCCTTCTTTCTCTCCCTGACATACACACAATCTGATGTTGCCTCCGAGCTCCGTTCTCGGCAAAGAACTGAAACGGACATGCGTTCCTGTGGGGAAGCCCACGGCTGTGCTAGGATTTCTCTGGGCAGTGTGTTTTCCCTGGGCCTCAGCGTACCCACACTATCTCGTCAGGGCAACACTGCATGGAACTTCCTCTGCCGGGAGACAGCTGCTGCGTTGTCCTTTGGGCTGGGAAACCTTGCTTGGGCCAGTGCCGATGGACCGAATTCAGGCCGAAAGAAAAGAGACTAGGAAAAGGCCTTCTCTCCCCGGCTGCTTTGCCAGTCTCCTCCTAGAAGCTAAAACTCTGTCGTTGCTCCTCTGGAAGGAGAGCTGCACCGCGATATAGTTTTTCAGAAGAAACCTTGCGTTTCCGAGAACAAAGCAGGACTGCATGCAATGCGGGCAAGGGGAAGGAAGGGAAGCTTCTCTCCCCCTGCCTGCTTTTGCTCAGAGGGCTGGGTGAACTCAGGGAGCTCTCCCCTTCACCGAGAAACGTGCGGGCTGCTGTTGCCTGTGCGCTCTCTTCTTTGGAAAAGAGTCTGCAGTTGCACACTTTGCACCGTGGAAAGGCAGCGGTGTCTGCTAAGATATCTTCCCCAGGCGCTTTGCTCTCCCTGGGCCAAAGCGAGCCTTCACGATAGCTGAACGCTAACACTGCATACGAGTTCCCTTTGCAGAATGGGGCTGCCCCCAGGCAGTTCCCCGGGGGAAAACGTCCCTTCGCGAAGGGCCGTTTGGCTGAGCTCCCTGCGGGAAAGCGAAAGCAAAGGACGCTTTTCTCCTTCTAACTGCTTTCGTCAGAGGAACGGGGGAAGTCACAGCCTTCTTTCTCTCCCTGAGATACACACAATCTGATGTTGCCTCCAAGCTCCGTTCTCGGCAAAGAACTGAAACGGACATGCGTTCCTGTGGGGAAGCCCACGGCTGTGCTAGGATTTCTCTGGGCAGTGTGTTTTCCCTGGGCCTCAGCGTACCCACACTATCTCGTCAGGGCAACACTGCATGGGACTTCCTCTGCCGGGAGACAGCTGCTGCGTCGTCCTTTGGGCTGGGAAACCTTGCCTGGGCCAGTGCCGATGGACCGAATTCAGGCCGAAAGAAAAGAGACTAGGAAAAGGCCTTCTCTCCCCGGCTGCTTTGCCAGTCTCCTCCTAGAAGCTAAAACTCTGTCGTTGCTCCTCTGGAAGGAGAGCTGCACCGCGATATAGTTTTTCAGAAGAAACCTTGCGTTTCCGAGAACAAAGCAGGACTGCACGCAATGCGGGCAAGGGGAAGGAAGGGAAGCTTCTCTCCCCCTGCCTGCTTTTGCTCAGAGGGCTGGGTGAAGTCAGGGAGCTCTCCCCTTCACCGAGAAACGTGCGGGCTGCTGTTGCCTGTGCGCTCTCTTCTTTGGAAAAGAGTCTGCAGTTGCACACTTTGCACCGTGGAAAGGCAGCGGTGTCTGCTAAGATATCTTCCCCAGGCGCTTTGCTCTCCCTGGGCCAAAGCGAGCCTTCACGATAGCTGAACGCTAACACTGCATACGCGTTTCCCTTGCAGAATGGGGCTGCCGCCAGGCAGTTCCCCGGGGGAAAACGTCCCTTCGCGAAGGGCCGTTTGGCCGAGCTCCCTGCGGGAAAGCGAAAGCAAAGGACGCTTTTCTCCTTCTAACTGCTTTCGTCAGAGGAACGGGGGAAGTCACAGCCTTCTTTCTCTCCCTGAGATACACACAATCTGATGTTGCCTCCGAGCTCCGTTCTCGGCAAAGAACTGAAACGGACATGCGTTCCTGTGGGGAAGCCCACGGCTGTGCTAGGATTTCTCTGGGCAGTGTGTTTTCCCTGGGCCTCAGCGTACCCACACTATCTCGTCAGGGCAACACTGCATGGAACTTCCTCTGCCGGGAGACAGCTGCTGCGTCGTCCTTTGGGCTGGGAAACCTTGCTTGGGCCAGTGCCGATGGACCGAATTCAGGCCGAAAGAAAAGAGACTAGGAAAAGGCCTTCTCTCCCCGGCTGCTTTGCCAGTCTCCTCCTAGAAGCTAAAACTCTGTCGTTGCTCCTCTGGAAGGAGAGCTGCACCGCGATATAGTTTTTCAGAAGAAACCTTGCGTTTCCGAGAACAAAGCAGGACTGCATGCAATGCGGGCAAGGGGAAGGAAGGGAAGCTTCTCTCCCCCTGCCTGCTTTTGCTCAGAGGGCTGGGTGAAGTCAGGGAGCTCTCCCCTTCACCGAGAAACGTGCGGGCTGCTGTTGCCTGTGCGCTCTCTTCTTTGGAAAAGAGTCTGCAGTTGCACACTTTGCACCGTGGAAAGGCAGCGGTGTCTGCTAAGATATCTTCCCCAGGCGCTTTGCTCTCCCTGGGCCAAAGCGAGCCTTCACGATAGCTGAACGCTAACACTGCATACGCGTTCCCCTTGGAGAATGGGGCTGCCGCCAGGCAGTTCCCCGGGGGAAAACCTCCCTTCGCGAAGGGCCGTTTGGCCGAGCTCCCTGCGGGAAAGCGAAAGCAAAGGACGCTTTTCTCCTTCTAACTGCTTTCGTCAGAGGAACGGGGGAAGTCACAGCCTTCTTTCTCTCCCTGACATACACACAATCTGATGTTGCCTCCGAGCTCCGTTCTCGGCAAAGAACTGAAACGGACATGCGTTCCTGTGGGGAAGCCCACGGCTGTGCTAGGATTTCTCTGGGCAGTGTGTTTTCCCTGGGCCTCAGCGTACCCACACTATCTCGTCAGGGCAACACTGCATGGGACTTCCTCTGCTAGGAGACAGCTGCTGCGTCGTCCTTTGGGCTGGGAAACCTTGCTTGGGCCAGTGCCGATGGACCGAATTCAGGCCGAAAGAAAAGAGACTAGGGAAAGGCCTTCTCTCCCCGGCTGCTTTCCCCATCTCTTCCTAGAAGCTAAAACTCTGTCGTTGCTCCTCTGGAAGGAGAGCTGCACCGCGATGTAGTTTTTCAGAAGAAGCCTTGCGTTTGCGAGAGCAAAGCAGGACTGCATGCAATGCGGGCAAGGGGAAGGAAGGGAAGCTTCTCTCCCCCTGCCTGCTTTTGCTCAGAGGGCTGGGTGAAGTCAGGGAGCTCTCCCTTCCACCGAGAAACGTGCGGGCTGCTGTTGCCTGTGAGCCCTCTTCTTTGGAAAAGAGTCTGCAGTTGCACACTTTGCACCGTGGAAAGGCAGCGGGGTCTGCTAAGATATCTTCCCCAGGCGCTTTGCTCTCCCTGGGCCAAAGCGAGCCTTCACGATAGCTGAACGCTAACACTGCATACGCGTTCCCCTTGCAGAATGGGGCTGCCGCCAGGCAGTTCCCCAGGGGAAAACCTCCCTTCGCGAAGGGCCGTTTGGCCGAGCTCCCTGCGGGAAAGCGAAAGCAAAGGACGCTTTTCTCCTTCTAACTGCTTTCGTCAGAGGAACGGGGGAAGTCACGGCGTTCTTTCTCTCCCTGAGATACACACAATCTGATGTTGCCTCCGAGCTCCGTTCTCGGCAAAGAACTGAAACGGACATGCGTTCCTGTGGGGAAGCCCGCGGCTGTGCTAGGATTTCTCTGGTAGTGTGTTTTCCCTGGGCCTCAGCGTACCCACACTATCTCGTCAGGGCAACACTGCATGGGACTTCCTCTACCAGGAGAGAGCTGCTGCGTTATTCGTTGGGCTGGGAAACCTTGCTTGGGCCAGTGGCAATGGACCGAATTCAGGCCGAAAGAAAAGAGACTAGGAAAAGGCCTTCTCTCCCCGGCTACTTTCCCAGTCTCTTCCTAGAAGCTAAAACTCTGTCGTTGCTCCTCCGGAAGGAGAACTGCACTGCGATGTAGTTTTTCAGAAGAAGCCTTGCGTTTGCGAGAGCAAAGGAGGACTGCAGGCAATGCGGGCAAGGGGAAGGAAGGGAAGCTTCTCTCCCCCTGCCTGCTTTTGCTCAGAGGGCTGGGTGAAGTCAGGGAGATCTCCCCTTCAAAGAGAAACGTGCGGGCTGCTGTTGCCTGTGCCCTCTCTTCTTTGGAAAAGAGTCTGCAGTTGCACAGTTTGCACCGTGGAAAGGCAGCGGGGTCTGCTAAGATTTTTTCCCAGGCGCTTTGCTCTCCCTGGGCCAAAGCGAGCCTTCACGATAGCTTAACGCTAACACTCCATACGCGTTTTTCTTGGAGAATGGGGCTGCCGCCAGGCAGTTCTACGGGGGAAAACGACCCTTCACGAAGGGCCGTTTCACTGAGCTCCCTGCGGGAAAGCGAAAGCAAAGGACGCTTTTCTCCTTCTAACTGCTTTCATCAGAGGTACGGGGGAAGTCACAGCCTTCTTTCTCTCCCTGAGATACACACGTTCTGATGTTGCCTCCGAGCTCCGTTCTCGGCAAAGAACTGAAACGGACATGCGTTCCTGTAGGGAAGCCCACGGCTGTGCTAGGATTTCTCTGGGCAGTGTGTTTTCCCTGGGCCTCAGCGTACCCACACTATCTCGTCAGGGCAACACTGCATGGGACTTCCTCTGCCAGGAGAGAGCTGCTGCGTTGTCCTTTGGGCTGGGAAACCTTGCTTTGGCCAGTACCGATGGACCAAATTCAGGCCGAAAGAAAAGAGACTAGGAAAAGGCCTTCTCTCCCCGGCTGCTTTCCCCATCTCTTCCTAGAAGCTAAAACTCTGTCGTTGCTCCTCTGGAAGGAGAGCTGCACCGCGATGTAGTTTTTCAGAAGAAGCCTTGCGTTTGCGAGAGCAAAGCAGGACTGCATGCAATGCGGGCAAGGGGAAGGAAGGGAAGCTTCTCTCCCCCTGCCTGCTTTTGCTCAGAGGGCTGGGTGAAGGCAGGGAGCTCTCCCTTCCACCGAGAAACGTGCGGGCTGCTGTTGCCTGTGAGCCCTCTTCTTTGGAAAAGAGTCTGCAGTTGCACACTTTGCACCGTGGAAAGGCAGCGGGGTCTGCTAAGATATCTTCCCCAGGCGCTTTGCTCTCCCTGGGCCAAAGCGAGCCTTCACGATAGCTGAACGCTAACACTGCATACGCGTTCCCCTTGCAGAATGGGGCTGCCGCCAGGCAGTTCCCCAGGGGAAAACCTCCCTTCGCGAAGGGCCGTTTGGCCGAGCTCCCTGCGGGAAAGCGAAAGCAAAGGACGCTTTTCTCCTTCTAACTGCTTTCGTCAGAGGAACGGGGGAAGTCACAGCCTTCTTTCTCTCCCTGACATACACACAATCTGATGTTGCCTCCGAGCTCCGTTCTCGGCAAAGAACTGAAACGGACATGCGTTCCTGTGGGGAAGCCCACGGCTGTGCTAGGATTTCTCTGGGCAGTGTGTTTTCCCTGGGCCTCAGCGTACCCACACTATCTCGTCAGGGCAACACTGCATGGGACTTCCTCTGCTAGGAGACAGCTGCTGCGTCGTCCTTTGGGCTGGGAAACCTTGCTTGGGCCAGTGCCGATGGACCGAATTCAGGCCGAAAGAAAAGAGACTAGGAAAAGGCCTTCTCTCCCCGGCTGCTTTGCCAGTCTCTTCCTAGAAGCTAAAACTCTGTCGTTGCTCCTCTGGAAGGAGAGCTGCACCGCGATGTAGTTTTTCAGAAGAAGCCTTGCGTTTCCGAGAGCGAAGCAGGACTGCATGCAATGCGGGCAAGGGGAAGGAAGGGAAGCTTCTCTCCCCCTGCCTGCTTTTGCTCAGAGGGCTGGGTGAAGTCAGGGAGCTCTCCCTTCCACCGAGAAACGTGCGGGCTGCTGTTGCCTGTGAGCCCTCTTCTTTGGAAAAGAGTCTGCAGTTGCACACTTTGCACCGTGGAAAGGCAGCGGGGTCTGCTAAGATATCTTCCCCAGGCGCTTTGCTCTCCCTGGGCCAAAGCGAGCCTTCACGATAGCTGAACGCTAACACTGCATACGCGTTCCCCTTGCAGAATGGGGCTGCCGCCAGGCAGTTCCCCAGGGGAAAACCTCCCTTCGCGAAGGGCCGTTTGGCCGAGCTCCCTGCGGGAAAGCGAAAGCAAAGGACGCTTTTCTCCTTCTAACTGCTTTCGTCAGAGGAACGGGGGAAGTCACAGCCTTCTTTCTCTCCCTGACATACACACAATCTGATGTTGCCTCCGAGCTCCGTTCTCGGCAAAGAACTGAAACGGACATGCGTTCCTGTGGGGAAGCCCACGGCTGTGCTAGGATTTCTCTGGGCAGTGTGTTTTCCCTGGGCCTCAGCGTACCCACACTATCTCGTCAGGGCAACACTGCATGGGACTTCCTCTGCTAGGAGACAGCTGCTGCGTCGTCCTTTGGGCTGGGAAACCTTGCTTGGGCCAGTGCCGATGGACCGAATTCAGGCCGAAAGAAAAGAGACTAGGAAAAGGCCTTCTCTCCCCGGCTGCTTTGCCAGTCTCTTCCTAGAAGCTAAAACTCTGTCGTTGCTCCTCTGGAAGGAGAGCTGCACCGCGATGTAGTTTTTCAGAAGAAGCCTTGCGTTTCCGAGAGCGAAGCAGGACTGCATGCAATGCGGGCAAGGGGAAGGAAGGGAAGCTTCTCTCCCCCTGCCTGCTTTTGCTCAGAGGGCTGGGTGAAGTCAGGGAGCTCTCCCTTCCACCGAGAAACGTGCGGGCTGCTGTTGCCTGTGCGCCCTCTTCTTTGGAAAAGAGTCTGCAGTTGCACACTTTGCACCGTGGAAAGGCAGCGGGGTCTGCTAAGATATCTTCCCCAGGCGCTTTGCTCTCCCTGGGCCAAAGCGAGCCTTCACGATAGCTGAACGCTAACACTGCATACGCGTTCCCCTTGCAGAATGGGGCTGCCGCCAGGCAGTTCCCCAGGGGAAAACCTCCCTTCGCGAAGGGCCGTTTGGCCGAACTCCCTGCGGGAAAGCGAAAGCAAAGGACACTTTTCTCCTTCTAACTGCTTTCGTCAGAGGAACGGGGGAAGTCACAGCCTTCTTTCTCTCTCTGACAAACACAATCTGATGTTGCCTCCGAGCTCCGATCTCGGCAAAGAACTGAAACGGACATGCGTTCCTGTGGGAAAGCCCACGGCTGTGCTAGGATTTCTCTGGGCAGTGTGTTTTCCCTGGGCCTCAGCGTACCCACACTATCTCGTCAGGGCAACACTGCATGGAACTTCCTCTGCCGGGAGACAGCTGCTGCGTCGTCCTTTGGGCTGGGAAACCTTGCTTGGGCCAGTGCCGATGGACCGAATTCAGGCCGAAAGAAAAGAGACTAGGAAAAGGCCTTCTCTCCCCGGCTGCTTTGCCAGTCTCCTCCTAGAAGCTAAAACTCTGTCGTTGCTCCTCTGGCAGGAGAGCTGCACCGCGATATAGTTTTTCAGAAGAAACCTTGCGTTTCCGAGAACAAAGCAGGACTGCATGCAATGCGGGCAAGGGGAAGGAAGGGAAGCTTCTCTCCCCCTGCCTGCTTTTGCTCAGAGGGCTGGGTGAAGTCAGGGAGCTCTCCCCTTCACCGAGAAACGTGCGGGCTGCTGTTGCCTGTGCGCTCTCTTCTTTGGAAAAGAGTCTGCAGTTGCACACTTTGCACCGTGGAAAGGCAGCGGTGTCTGCTAAGATATCTTCCCCAGGCGCTTTGCTCTCCCTGGGCCAAAGCGAGCCTTCACGATAGCTGAACGCTAACACTGCATACGCGTTCCCCTTGCAGAATGGGGCTGCCGCCAGGCAGTTCCCCGGGGGAAAACCTCCCTTCGCGAAGGGCCGTTTGGCCGAGCTCCCTGCGGGAAAGCGAAAGCAAAGGACGCTTTTCTCCTTCTAACTGCTTTCGTCAGAGGAACGGGGGAAGTCACAGCCTTCTTTCTCTCCCTGACATACACACAATCTGATGTTGCCTCCGAGCTCCGTTCTCGGCAAAGAACTGAAACGGACATGCGTTCCTGTGGGGAAGCCCACGGCTGTGCTAGGATTTCTCTGGGCAGTGTGTTTTCCCTGGGCCTCAGCGTACCCACACTATCTCGTCAGGGCAACACTGCATGGGACTTCCTCTGCCAGGAGAGAGGTGCTGCGTCGTCCTTTGGGCTGGGAAACCTTGCTTTGGCCAGTACCAATGGACCGAATTCAGGCCGAAAGAAAAGAGACTAGGGAAAGGCCTTCTCTCCCCGGCTGCTTTCCCCATCTCTTCCTAGAAGCTAAAACTCTGTCGTTGCTCCTCTGGAAGGAGAGCTGCACCGCGATATAGTTTTTCAGAAGAAACCTTGCGTTTCCGAGAACAAAGCAGGACTGCATGCAATGCGGGCAAGGGGAAGGAAGGGAAGCTTCTCTCCCCCTGCCTGCTTTTGCTCAGAGGGCTGGGTGAAGTTAGGGAGCTCTCCCCTTCACCGAGAAACGTGCGGGCTGCTGTTGCCTGTGCGCTCTCTTCTTTGGAAAAGAGTCTGCAGTTGCACACTTTGCACCGTGGAAAGGCAGCGGGGTCTGCTAAGATATCTTCCCCAGGCGCGTTGCTCTCCCTGGGCCAAAGCGAGCCTTCACGATAGCTGAAAGCTAACACTGCATACGCGTTTCCCTTGCAGAATGGGGCTGCCGCCAGGCAGTTCCCCTTGGAGAATGGGCCTGCCGCCAGGCAGTTCCCCAGGGGAAAACCTCCCTTCGCGGAGGGCCGTTTCGCCGAGTTCCCTGCGGGAAAGCGAAAGCAAAGGACGCTTTTCTCCTTCTAACTGCTTTCGTCAGAGGTACGGGGGAAGTCACAGCCTTCTTTCTCTCCCTGAGATACACACGTTCTGATGTTGCCTCCGAGCTCCGTTCTCGGCAAAGAACTGAAACGGACATGCGTTCCTGTGGGGAAGCCCACGGCTGTGCTAGGATTTCTCTGGGCAGTGTGTTTTCCCTGGGCCTCAGCGTACCCACACTATCTCGTCAGGGCAACACTGCATGGGACTTCCTCTGCCAGGAGAGAGCTGCTGCGTTGTCCTTTGGGCTGGGAAACCTTGCTTTGGCCAGTACCGATGGACCAAATTCAGGCCGAAAGAAAAGAGACTAGGGAAAGGCCTTCTCTCCCCGGCTGCTTTCCCCATCTCTTCCTAGAAGCTAAAACTCTGTCGTTGCTCCTCTGGAAGGAGAGCTGCACCGCGATGTAGTTTTTCAGAAGAAGCCTTGCGTTTGCGAGAGCAAAGCAGGACTGCATGCAATGCGGGCAAGGGGAAGGAAGGGAAGCTTCTCTCCCCCTGCCTGCTTTTGCTCAGAGGGCTGGGTGAAGTCAGGGAGCTCTCCCTTCCACCGAGAAACGTGCGGGCTGCTGTTGCCTGTGCGCCCTCTTCTTTGGAAAAGAGTCTGCAGTTGCACACTTTGCACCGTGGAAAGGCAGCGGGGTCTGCTAAGATATCTTCCCCAGGCGCTTTGCTCTCCCTGGGCCAAAGCGAGCCTTCACGATAGCTGAACGCTAACACTGCATACGCGTTCCCCTTGCAGAATGGGGCTGCCGCCAGGCAGTTCCCCAGGGGAAAACCTCCCTTCGCGAAGGGCCGTTTGGCCGAGCTCCCTGCGGGAAAGCGAAAGCAAAGGACGCTTTTCTCCTTCTAACTGCTTTCGTCAGAGGAACGGGGGAAGTCACAGCCTTCTTTCTCTCCCTGAGATACACACGTTCTGATGTTGCCTCCGAGCTCCGTTCTCGGCAAAGAACTGAAACGGACATGCGTTCCTGTAGGGAAGCCCACGGCTGTGCTAGGATTTCTCTGGGCAGTGTGTTTTCCCTGGGCCTCAGCGTACCCACACTATCTCGTCAGGGCAACACTGCATGGGACTTCCTCTGCCAGGAGAGAGCTGCTGCGTTGTCCTTTGGGCTGGGAAACCTTGCTTTGGCCAGTACCGATGGACCAAATTCAGGCCGAAAGAAAAGAGACTAGGAAAAGGCCTTCTCTCCCCGGCTGCTTTCCCCATCTCTTCCTAGAAGCTAAAACTCTGTCGTTGCTCCTCTGGAAGGAGAGCTGCACCGCGATGTAGTTTTTCAGAAGAAGCCTTGCGTTTGCGAGAGCAAAGCAGGACTGCATGCAATGCGGGCAAGGGGAAGGAAGGGAAGCTTCTCTCCCCCTGCCTGCTTTTGCTCAGAGGGCTGGGTGAAGTCAGGGAGCTCTCCCTTCCACCGAGAAACGTGCGGGCTGCTGTTGCCTGTGAGCCCTCTTCTTTGGAAAAGAGTCTGCAGTTGCACACTTTGCACCGTGGAAAGGCAGCGGGGTCTGCTAAGATATCTTCCCCAGGCGCTTTGCTCTCCCTGGGCCAAAGCGAGCCTTCACGATAGCTGAACGCTAACACTGCATACGCGTTCCCCTTGCAGAATGGGGCTGCCGCCAGGCAGTTCCCCAGGGGAAAACCTCCCTTCGCGAAGGGCCGTTTGGCCGAGCTCCCTGCGGGAAAGCGAAAGCAAAGGACGCTTTTCTCCTTCTAACTGCTTTCGTCAGAGGAACGGGGGAAGTCACAGCCTTCTTTCTCTCCCTGACATACACACAATCTGATGTTGCCTCCGAGCTCCGTTCTCGGCAAAGAACTGAAACGGACATGCGTTCCTGTGGGGAAGCCCACGGCTGTGCTAGGATTTCTCTGGGCAGTGTGTTTTCCCTGGGCCTCAGCGTACCCACACTATCTCGTCAGGGCAACACTGCATGGGACTTCCTCTGCTAGGAGACAGCTGCTGCGTCGTCCTTTGGGCTGGGAAACCTTGCTTGGGCCAGTGCCGATGGACCGAATTCAGGCCGAAAGAAAAGAGACTAGGAAAAGGCCTTCTCTCCCCGGCTGCTTTGCCAGTCTCTTCCTAGAAGCTAAAACTCTGTCGTTGCTCCTCTGGAAGGAGAGCTGCACCGCGATGTAGTTTTTCAGAAGAAGCCTTGCGTTTGCGAGAGCAAAGCAGGACTGCATGCAATGCGGGCAAGGGGAAGGAAGGGAAGCTTCTCTCCCCCTGCCTGCTTTTGCTCAGAGGGCTGGGTGAAGTCAGGGAGCTCTCCCTTCCACCGAGAAACGTGCGGGCTGCTGTTGCCTGTGCGCCCTCTTCTTTGGAAAAGAGTCTGCAGTTGCACACTTTGCACCGTGGAAAGGCAGCGGGGTCTGCTAAGATATCTTCCCCAGGCGCTTTGCTCTCCCTGGGCCAAAGCGAGCCTTCACGATAGCTGAACGCTAACACTGCATACGCGTTCCCCTTGCAGAATGGGGCTGCCGCCAGGCAGTTCCCCAGGGGAAAACCTCCCTTCGCGAAGGGCCGTTTGGCCGAACTCCCTGCGGGAAAGCGAAAGCAAGGGACGCTTTTCTCCTTCAACTGCTTTCGTCAGAGGAACGGGGGAAGTCACAGCCTTCTTTCTCTCTCTGACAAACACAATCTGATGTTGCCTCCGAGCTCCGATCTCGGCAAAGAACTGAAACGGACATGCGTTCCTGTGGGGAAGCCCACGGCTGTGCTAGGATTTCTCTGGGCAGTGTGTTTTCCCTGGGCCTCAGCGTACCCACACTATCTCGTCAGGGCAACACTGCATGGGACTTCCTCTGCCAGGAGAGAGCTGGTGCGTTGTCCTTTGGGCTGGGAAACCTTGCTTTGGCCAGTACCAATGGACCAAATTCAGGCCGAAAGAAAAGAGACTAGGGAAAGGCCTTCTCTCCCCGGCTGCTTTCCCCATCTCTTCCTAGAAGCTAAAACTCTGTCGTTGCTCCTCTGGAAGGAGAGCTGCACCGCGATGTAGTTTTTCAGAAGAAGCCTTGCGTTTGCGAGAGCAAAGCAGGACTGCATGCAATGCGGGCAAGGGGAAGGAAGGGAAGCTTCTCTCCCCCTGCCTGCTTTTGCTCAGAGGGCTGGGTGAAGTCAGGGAGCTCTCCCCTTCACCGAGAAACGTGCGAGCTGCTGTTGCCTGTGCGCTCTCTTCTTTGGAAAAGAGTCTGCAGTTGCACACTTTGCACCGTGGAAAGGCAGCGGGGTCTGCTAAGATTTCTTCCCCAGGCGCTTTGCTCTCCCTGGGCCAAAGCGAGCCTTCACGATAGCTGAACGCTAACACTGCATACGCGTTCCCCTTGCAGAATGGGGCTGCCGCCAGGCAGTTCCCCAGGGGAAAACCTCCCTTCGCGAAGGGCCGTTTGGCCGAGCTCCCTGCGTGGAAGCGAAAGCAAAGGACGCTTTTCTCCTTCTAACTGCTTTCGTCAGAGGAACGGGGGAAGTCACAGCCTTCTTTCTCTCTCTGACAAACACAATCTGATGTTGCCTCCGAGCTCCGATCTCGGCAAAGAACTGAAACGGACATGCGTTCCTGTGGGGAAGCCCACGGCTGTGCTAGGATTTCTCTGGGCAGTGTGTTTTCCCTGGGCCTCAGCGTACCCACACTATCTCGTCAGGGCAACACTGCATGGAACTTCCTCTGCCGGGAGACAGCTGCTGCGTCGTCCTTTGGGCTGGGAAACCTTGCTTGGGCCAGTGCCGATGGACCGAATTCAGGCCGAAAGAAAAGAGACTAGGAAAAGGCCTTCTCTCCCCGGCTGCTTTGCCAGTCTCCTCCTAGAAGCTAAAACTCTGTCGTTGCTCCTCTGGCAGGAGAGCTGCACCGCGATATAGTTTTTCAGAAGAAACCTTGCGTTTCCGAGAACAAAGCAGGACTGCATGCAATGCGGGCAAGGGGAAGGAAGGGAAGCTTCTCTCCCCCTGCCTGCTTTTGCTCAGAGGGCTGGGTGAAGTCAGGGAGCTCTCCCCTTCACCGAGAAACGTGCGGGCTGCTGTTGCCTGTGCGCTCTCTTCTTTGGAAAAGAGTCTGCAGTTGCACACTTTGCACCGTGGAAAGGCAGCGGGGTCTGCTAAGATATCTTCCCCAGGCGCGTTGCTCTCCCTGGGCCAAAGCGAGCCTTCACGATAGCTGAAAGCTAACACTGCATATGTGTTCCCCTTGCAGAATGGGGCTGCCGCCAGGCAGTTCCCCTTGGAGAATGGGCCTGCCGCCAGGCAGTTCCCCAGGGGAAAACCTCCCTTCGCGAAGGGCCGTTTCGCCGAGTTCCCTGCGGGAAAGCGAAAGCAAAGGACGCTTTTCTCCTTCTAACTGCTTTCGTCAGAGGTACGGGGGAAGTCACAGCCTTCTTTCTCTCCCTGAGATACACACGTTCTGATGTTGCCTCCGAGCTCCGTTCTCGGCAAAGAACTGAAACGGACATGCGTTCCTGTGTTGAAGCCCACGGCTGTGCTAGGATTTCTCTGGGCAGTGTGTTTTCCCTGGGCCTCAGCGTACCCACACTATCTCGTCAGGGCAACACTGCATGGGACTTCCTCTGCCAGGAGACAGCTGCTGCGTCGTCCTTTGGGCTGGGAAACCTTGCTTGGGCCAGTGCCGATGGACCGAATTCAGGCCGAAAGAAAAGAGACTAGGAAAAGGCCTTCTCTCCCCGGCTGCTTTCCCCATCTCTTCCTAGAAGCTAAAACTCTGTCGTTGCTCCTCTGGAAGGAGAGCTGCACCGCGATGTAGTTTTTCAGAAGAAGCCTTGCGTTTGCGAGAGCAAAGCAGGACTGCATGCAATGCGGGCAAGGGGAAGGAAGGGAAGCTTCTCTCCCCCTGCCTGCTTTTGCTCAGAGGGCTGGGTGAAGTCAGGGAGCTCTCCCTTCCACCGAGAAACGTGCGGGCTGCTGTTGCCTGTGCGCCCTCTTCTTTGGAAAAGAGTCTGCAGTTGCACACTTTGCACCGTGGAAAGGCAGCGGGGTCTGCTAAGATATCTTCCCCAGGCGCTTTGCTCTCCCTGAGCCAAAGCGAGCCTTCACGATAGCTGAACGCTAACACTGCATACGCGTTCCCCTTGCAGAATGGGGCTGCCGCCAGGCAGTTCCCCAGGGGAAAACCTCCCTTCGCGAAGGGCCGTTTGGCCGAGCTCCCTGCGGGAAAGCGAAAGCAAAGGACGCTTTTCTCCTTCTAACTGCTTTCGTCAGAGGAACGGGGGAAGTCACAGCCTTCTTTCTCTCCCTGACATACACACAATCTGATGTTGCCTCCGAGCTCCGTTCTCGGCAAAGAACTGAAACGGACATGCGTTCCTGTGGGGAAGCCCACGGCTGTGCTAGGATTTCTCTGGGCAGTGTGTTTTCCCTGGGCCTCAGCGTACCCACACTATCTCGTCAGGGCAACACTGCATGGGACTTCCTCTGCTAGGAGACAGCTGCTGCGTCGTCCTTTGGGCTGGGAAACCTTGCTTGGGCCAGTGCCGATGGACCGAATTCAGGCCGAAAGAAAAGAGACTAGGAAAAGGCCTTCTCTCCCCGGCTGCTTTGCCAGTCTCTTCCTAGAAGCTAAAACTCTGTCGTTGCTCCTCTGGAAGGAGAGCTGCGCCGCGATGTAGTTTTTCAGAAGAAACCTTGCGTTTCCGAGAACAAAGCAGGACTGCATGCAATGCGGGCAAGGGGAAGGAAGGGAAGCTTCTCTCCCCCTGCCTGCTTTTGCTCAGAGGGCTGGGTGAAGTCAGGGAGCTCTCCCCTTCACCGAGAAACGTGCGGGCTGCTGTTGCCTGTGCGCTCTCTTCTTTGGAAAAGAGTCTGCAGTTGCACACTTTGCACCGTGGAAAGGCAGCGGGGTCTGCTAAGATTTCTTCCCCAGGCGCTTTGCTCTCCCTGGGCCAAAGCGAGCCTTCACGATAGCTGAACGCTAACACTGCATACGCGTTCCCCTTGCAGAATGGGGCTGCCGCCAGGCAGTTCCCCAGGGGAAAACCTCCCTTCGCGAAGGGCCGTTTGGCCGAGCTCCCTGCGGGAAAGCGAAAGCAAAGGACGCTTTTCTCCTTCTAACTGCTTTCGTCAGAGGAACGGGGGAAGTCACAGCCTTCTTTCTCTCCCTGACATACACACAATCTGATGTTGCCTCCGAGCTCCGTTCTCGGCAAAGAACTGAAACGGACATGCGTTCCTGTGGGGCAGCCCACGGCTGTGCTAGGATTTCTCTGGGCAGTGTGTTTTCCCTGGGCCTCAGCGTACCCACACTATCTCGTCAGGGCAACACTGCATGGGACTTCCTCTGCTAGGAGACAGCTGCTGCGTCGTCCTTTGGGCTGGGAAACCTTGCTTGGGCCAGTGCCGATGGACCGAATTCAGGCCGAAAGAAAAGAGACTAGGAAAAGGCCTTCTCTCCCCGGCTGCTTTGCCAGTCTCTTCCTAGAAGCTAAAACTCTGTCGTTGCTCCTCTGGAAGGAGAGCTGCACCGCGATGTAGTTTTTCAGAAGAAGCCTTGCGTTTGCGAGAGCAAAGCAGGACTGCATGCAATGCGGGCAAGGGGAAGGAAGGGAAGCTTCTCTCCCCCTGCCTGCTTTTGCTCAGAGGGCTGGGTGAAGTCAGGGAGTTCTCCCTTCCACCGAGAAACGTGCGGGCTGCTGTTGCCTGTGCGCCCTATTCTTTGGAAGAGTCTGCAGTTGCACACTTTGCACCATGGAAAGGCAGCGGGGTCTGCTAAGATTTCTTCCCCAGGCGCTTTGCTCTCCCTGGGCCAAAGCGAGCCTTCACGATAGCTTAACGCTAACACTGCATACGCGTTGTCCTTGAAGAATGGGGCTGCCGCCAGGCAGTTCCCCGGGGAAAAACGTCCCTTCGCGAAGGGCCGTTTGGCCGAGCTCCCTGCGGGAAAGCGAAAGCAAAGGACGCTTTTCTCCTTCTAACTGCTTTCGTCAGAGGAACGGGGGAAGTCACGGCGTTCTTTCTCTCCCTGAGATACACACAATCTGATGTTGCCTCCGAGCTCCGTTCTCGGCAAAGAACTGAAACGGACATGCGTTCCTGTGGGGAAGCCCGCGGCTGTGCTAGGATTTCTCTGGTAGTGTGTTTTCCCTGGGCCTCAGCGTACCCACACTATCTCGTCAGGGCAACACTGCATGGGACTTCCTCTGCCAGGAGAGAGCTGCTGCGTTATTCGTTGGGCTGGGAAACCTTGCTTGGGCCAGTGGCAATGGACCGAATTCAGGCCGAAAGAAAAGAGACTAGGAAAAGGCCTTCTCTCCCCGGCTACTTTCCCAGTCTCTTCCTAGAAGCTAAAACTCTGTCGTTGCTCCTCCGGAAGGAGAACTGCACTGCGATGTAGTTTTTCAGAAGAAGCCTTGCGTTTGCGAGAGCAAAGGAGGACTGCAGGCAATGCGGGCAAGGGGAAGGAAGGGAAGCTTCTCTCCCCCTGCCTGCTTTTGCTCAGAGGGCTGGGTGAAGTCAGGGAGTTCTCCCCTTCAAAGAGAAACGTGCGGGCTGCTGTTGCCTGTGCCCTCTCTTCTTTGGAAAAGAGTCTGCAGTTGCACAGTTTGCACCGTGGAAAGGCAGCGGGGTCTGCTAAGATTTTTTCCCAGGCGCTTTGCTCTCCCTGGGCCAAAGCGAGCCTTCACGATAGCTTAACGCTAACACTCCATACGCGTTTTTCTTGGAGAATGGGGCTGCCGCCAGGCAGTTCTACGGGGGAAAACGACCCTTCACGAAGGGCCGTTTCACTGAGCTCCCTGCGGGAAAGCGAAAGCAAAGGACGCTTTTCTCCTTCTAACTGCTTTCATCAGAGGTACGGGGGAAGTCACAGCCTTCTTTCTCTCCCTGAGATACACACGTTCTGATGTTGCCTCCGAGCTCCGTTCTCGGCAAAGAACTGAAACGGACATGCGTTCCTGTGGGGAAGCCCACGGCTGTGCTAGGATTTCTCTGGGCAGTGTGTTTTCCCTGGGCCTCAGCGTACCCACACTATCTCGTCAGGGCAACACTGCATGGGACTTCCTCTGCCAGGAGAGAGCTGCTGCGTTGTCCTTTGGGCTGGGAAACCTTGCTTTGGCCAGTACCAATGGACCAAATTCAGGCCGAAAGAAAAGAGACTAGGGAAAGGCCTTCTCTCCCCGGCTGCTTTCCCCATCTCTTCCTAGAAGCTAAAACTCTGTCGTTGCTCCTCTGGAAGGAGAGCTGCACCGCGATGTAGTTTTTCAGAAGAAGCCTTGCGTTTGCGAGAGCAAAGCAGGACTGCATGCAATGCGGGCAAGGGGAAGGAAGGGAAGCTTCTCTCCCCCTGCCTGCTTTTGCTCAGAGGGCTGGGTGAAGTCAGGGAGCTCTCCCTTCCACCGAGAAACGTGCGGGCTGCTGTTGCCTGTGCGCCCTCTTCTTTGGAAAAGAGTCTGCAGTTGCACACTTTGCACCGTGGAAAGGCAGCGGGGTCTGCTAAGATATCTTCCCCAGGCGCTTTGCTCTCCCTGGGCCAAAGCGAGCCTTCACGATAGCTGAACGCTAACACTGCATACGCGTTCCCCTTGCAGAATGGGGCTGCCGCCAGGCAGTTCCCCAGGGGAAAACCTCCCTTCGCGAAGGGCCGTTTGGCCGAGCTCCCTGCGGGAAAGCGAAAGCAAAGGACGCTTTTCTCCTTCTAACTGCTTTCGTCAGAGGAACGGGGGAAGTCACAGCCTTCTTTCTCTCCCTGACATACACACAATCTGATGTTGCCTCCGAGCTCCGTTCTCGGCAAAGAACTGAAACGGACATGCGTTCCTGTGGGGAAGCCCACGGCTGTGCTAGGATTTCTCTGGGCAGTGTGTTTTCCCTGGGCCTCAGCGTACCCACACTATCTCGTCAGGGCAACACTGCATGGGACTTCCTCTGCCAGGAGACAGCTGCTGCGTCGTCCTTTGGGCTGGGAAACCTTGCTTGGGCCAGTGCCGATGGACCGAATTCAGGCCGAAAGAAAAGAGACTAGGAAAAGGCCTTCTCTCCCCGGCTGCTTTCCCCATCTCTTCCTAGAAGCTAAAACTCTGTCGTTGCTCCTCTGGAAGGAGAGCTGCACCGCGATGTAGTTTTTCAGAAGAAGCCTTGCGTTTGCGAGAGCAAAGCAGGACTGCATGCAATGCGGGCAAGGGGAAGGAAGGGAAGCTTCTCTCCCCCTGCCTGCTTTTGCTCAGAGGGCTGGGTGAAGTCAGGGAGCTCTCCCTTCCACCGAGAAACGTGCGGGCTGCTGTTGCCTGTGCGCCCTCTTCTTTGGAAAAGAGTCTGCAGTTGCACACTTTGCACCGTGGAAAGGCAGCGGGGTCTGCTAAGATATCTTCCCCAGGCGCTTTGCTCTCCCTGGGCCAAAGCGAGCCTTCACGATAGCTGAACGCTAACACTGCATACGCGTTCCCCTTGCAGAATGGGGCTGCCGCCAGGCAGTTCCCCAGGGGAAAACCTCCCTTCGCGAAGGGCCGTTTGGCCGAGCTCCCTGCGGGAAAGCGAAAGCAAAGGACGCTTTTCTCCTTCTAACTGCTTTCGTCAGAGGAACGGGGGAAGTCACAGCCTTCTTTCTCTCCCTGACATACACACAATCTGATGTTGCCTCCGAGCTCCGTTCTCGGCAAAGAACTGAAACGGACATGCGTTCCTGTGGGGAAGCCCACGGCTGTGCTAGGATTTCTCTGGGCAGTGTGTTTTCCCTGGGCCTCAGCGTACCCACACTATCTCGTCAGGGCAACACTGCATGGGACTTCCTCTGCCAGGAGACAGCTGCTGCGTCGTCCTTTGGGCTGGGAAACCTTGCTTGGGCCAGTGCCGATGGACCGAATTCAGGCCGAAAGAAAAGAGACTAGGAAAAGGCCTTCTCTCCCCGGCTGCTTTCCCCATCTCTTCCTAGAAGCTAAAACTCTGTCGTTGCTCCTCTGGAAGGAGAGCTGCACCGCGATGTAGTTTTTCAGAAGAAGCCTTGCGTTTGCGAGAGCAAAGCAGGACTGCATGCAATGCGGGCAAGGGGAAGGAAGGGAAGCTTCTCTCCCCCTGCCTGCTTTTGCTCAGAGGGCTGGGTGAAGTCAGGGAGCTCTCCCTTCCACCGAGAAACGTGCGGGCTGCTGTTGCCTGTGCGCCCTCTTCTTTGGAAAAGAGTCTGCAGTTGCACACTTTGCACCGTGGAAAGGCAGCGGGGTCTGCTAAGATATCTTCCCCAGGCGCTTTGCTCTCCCTGGGCCAAAGCGAGCCTTCACGATAGCTGAACGCTAACACTGCATACGCGTTCCCCTTGCAGAATGGGGCTGCCGCCAGGCAGTTCCCCAGGGGAAAACCTCCCTTCGCGAAGGGCCGTTTGGCCGAGCTCCCTGCGGGAAAGCGAAAGCAAAGGACGCTTTTCTCCTTCTAACTGCTTTCGTCAGAGGAACGGGGGAAGTCACAGCCTTCTTTCTCTCCCTGACATACACACAATCTGATGTTGCCTCCGAGCTCCGTTCTCGGCAAAGAACTGAAACGGACATGCGTTCCTGTGGGGAAGCCCACGGCTGTGCTAGGATTTCTCTGGGCAGTGTGTTTTCCCTGGGCCTCAGCGTACCCACACTATCTCGTCAGGGCAACACTGCATGGGACTTCCTCTGCTAGGAGACAGCTGCTGCGTCGTCCTTTGGGCTGGGAAACCTTGCTTGGGCCAGTGCCGATGGACCGAATTCAGGCCGAAAGAAAAGAGACTAGGAAAAGGCCTTCTCTCCCCGGCTGCTTTGCCAGTCTCTTCCTAGAAGCTAAAACTCTGTCGTTGCTCCTCTGGAAGGAGAGCTGCGCCGCGATGTAGTTTTTCAGAAGAAACCTTGCGTTTCCGAGAACAAAGCAGGACTGCATGCAATGCGGGCAAGGGGAAGGAAGGGAAGCTTCTCTCCCCCTGCCTGCTTTTGCTCAGAGGGCTGGGTGAAGTCAGGGAGCTCTCCCCTTCACCGAGAAACGTGCGGGCTGCTGTTGCCTGTGCGCTCTCTTCTTTGGAAAAGAGTCTGCAGTTGCACACTTTGCACCGTGGAAAGGCAGCGGGGTCTGCTAAGATTTCTTCCCCAGGCGCTTTGCTCTCCCTGGGCCAAAGCGAGCCTTCACGATAGCTGAACGCTAACACTGCATACGCGTTCCCCTTGCAGAATGGGGCTGCCGCCAGGCAGTTCCCCAGGGGAAAACCTCCCTTCGCGAAGGGCCGTTTGGCCGAGCTCCCTGCGGGAAAGCGAAAGCAAAGGACGCTTTTCTCCTTCTAACTGCTTTCGTCAGAGGAACGGGGGAAGTCACAGCCTTCTTTCTCTCCCTGACATACACACAATCTGATGTTGCCTCCGAGCTCCGTTCTCGGCAAAGAACTGAAACGGACATGCGTTCCTGTGGGGAAGCCCACGGCTGTGCTAGGATTTCTCTGGGCAGTGTGTTTTCCCTGGGCCTCAGCGTACCCACACTATCTCGTCAGGGCAACACTGCATGGGACTTCCTCTGCTAGGAGACAGCTGCTGCGTCGTCCTTTGGGCTGGGAAACCTTGCTTGGGCCAGTGCCGATGGACCGAATTCAGGCCGAAAGAAAAGAGACTAGGAAAAGGCCTTCTCTCCCCGGCTGCTTTGCCAGTCTCTTCCTAGAAGCTAAAACTCTGTCGTTGCTCCTCTGGAAGGAGAGCTGCACCGCGATGTAGTTTTTCAGAAGAAGCCTTGCGTTTGCGAGAGCAAAGCAGGACTGCATGCAATGCGGGCAAGGGGAAGGAAGGGAAGCTTCTCTCCCCCTGCCTGCTTTTGCTCAGAGGGCTGGGTGAAGTCAGGGAGTTCTCCCTTCCACCGAGAAACGTGCGGGCTGCTGTTGCCTGTGCGCCCTATTCTTTGGAAGAGTCTGCAGTTGCACACTTTGCACCGTGGAAAGGCAGCGGGGTCTGCTAAGATTTCTTCCCCAGGCGCTTTGCTCTCCCTGGGCCAAAGCGAGCCTTCACGATAGCTTAACGCTAACACTGCATACGCGTTCCCCTTGCAGAATGGGGCTGCCGCCAGGCAGTTCCCCGGGGAAAAACGTCCCTTCGCGAAGGGCCGTTTGGCCGAGCTCCCTGCGGGAAAGCGAAAGCAAAGGACGCTTTTCTCCTTCTAACTGCTTTCGTCAGAGGAACGGGGGAAGTCACGGCGTTCTTTCTCTCCCTGAGATACACACAATCTGATGTTGCCTCCGAGCTCCGTTCTCGGCAAAGAACTGAAACGGACATGCGTTCCTGTGGGGAAGCCCGCGGCTGTGCTAGGATTTCTCTGGTAGTGTGTTTTCCCTGGGCCTCAGCGTACCCACACTATCTCGTCAGGGCAACACTGCATGGGACTTCCTCTGCCAGGAGAGAGCTGCTGCGTTATTCGTTGGGCTGGGAAACCTTGCTTGGGCCAGTGGCAATGGACCGAATTCAGGCCGAAAGAAAAGAGACTAGGAAAAGGCCTTCTCTCCCCGGCTACTTTCCCAGTCTCTTCCTAGAAGCTAAAACTCTGTCGTTGCTCCTCCGGAAGGAGAACTGCACTGCGATGTAGTTTTTCAGAAGAAGCCTTGCGTTTGCGAGAGCAAAGGAGGACTGCAGGCAATGCGGGCAAGGGGAAGGAAGGGAAGCTTCTCTCCCCCTGCCTGCTTTTGCTCAGAGGGCTGGGTGAAGTCAGGGAGTTCTCCCCTTCAAAGAGAAACGTGCGGGCTGCTGTTGCCTGTGCCCTCTCTTCTTTGGAAAAGAGTCTGCAGTTGCACAGTTTGCACCGTGGAAAGGCAGCGGGGTGTGTTAAGATTTTTTCCCAGGCGCTTTGCTCTCCCTGGGCCAAAGCGAGCCTTCACGATAGCTTAACGCTAACACTCCATACGCGTTTTTCTTGGAGAATGGGGCTGCCGCCAGGCAGTTCTACGGGGGAAAACGACCCTTCACGAAGGGCCGTTTCACTGAGCTCCCTGCGGGAAAGCGAAAGCAAAGGACGCTTTTCTCCTTCTAACTGCTTTCATCAGAGGTACGGGGGAAGTCACAGCCTTCTTTCTCTCCCTGAGATACACACGTTCTGATGTTGCCTCCGAGCTCCGTTCTCGGCAAAGAACTGAAACGGACATGCGTTCCTGTGGGGAAGACCACGGCTGTGCTAGGATTTCTCTGGGCAGTGTGTTTTCCCTGGGCCTCAGCGTACCCACACTATCTCGTCAGGGCAACACTGCATGGGACTTCCTCTGCCAGGAGAGAGCTGCTGCGTTGTCCTTTGGGCTGGGAAACCTTGCTTTGGCCAGTACCAATGGACCAAATTCAGGCCGAAAGAAAAGAGACTAGGGAAAGGCCTTCTCTCCCCGGCTGCTTTCCCCATCTCTTCCTAGAAGCTAAAACTCTGTCGTTGCTCCTCTGGAAGGAGAGCTGCACCGCGATGTAGTTTTTCAGAAGAAGCCTTGCGTTTGCGAGAGCAAAGCAGGACTGCATGCAATGCGGGCAAGGGGAAGGAAGGGAAGCTTCTCTCCCCCTGCCTGCTTTTGCTCAGAGGGCTGGGTGAAGTCAGGGAGCTCTCCCTTCCACCGAGAAACGTGCGGGCTGCTGATGCCTGTGCGCCCTCTTCTTTGGAAAAGAGTCTGCAGTTGCACACTTTGCACCGTGGAAAGGCAGCGGGGTCTGCTAAGATATCTTCCCCAGGCGCTTTGCTCTCCCTGGGCCAAAGCGAGCCTTCACGATAGCTGAACGCTAACACTGCATACGCGTTCCCCTTGCAGAATGGGGCTGCCGCCAGGCAGTTCCCCAGGGGAAAACCTCCCTTCGCGAAGGGCCGTTTGGCCGAGCTCCCTGCGGGAAAGCGAAAGCAAAGGACGCTTTTCTCCTTCTAACTGCTTTCGTCAGAGGAACGGGGGAAGTCACAGCCTTCTTTCTCTCCCTGACATACACACAATCTGATGTTGCCTCCGAGCTCCGTTCTCGGCAAAGAACTGAAACGGACATGCGTTCCTGTGGGGAAGCCCACGGCTGTGCTAGGATTTCTCTGGGCAGTGTGTTTTCCCTGGGCCTCAGCGTACCCACACTATCTCGTCAGGGCAACACTGCATGGGACTTCCTCTGCCAGGAGACAGCTGCTGCGTCGTCCTTTGGGCTGGGAAACCTTGCTTGGGCCAGTGCCGATGGACCGAATTCAGGCCGAAAGAAAAGAGACTAGGAAAAGGCCTTCTCTCCCCGGCTGCTTTCCCCATCTCTTCCTAGAAGCTAAAACTCTGTCGTTGCTCCTCTGGAAGGAGAGCTGCACCGCGATGTAGTTTTTCAGAAGAAGCCTTGCGTTTGCGAGAGCAAAGCAGGACTGCATGCAATGCGGGCAAGGGGAAGGAAGGGAAGCTTCTCTCCCCCTGCCTGCTTTTGCTCAGAGGGCTGGGTGAAGTCAGGGAGCTCTCCCTTCCACCGAGAAACGTGCGGGCTGCTGTTGCCTGTGCGCCCTCTTCTTTGGAAAAGAGTCTGCAGTTGCACACTTTGCACCGTGGAAAGGCAGCGGGGTCTGCTAAGATATCTTCCCCAGGCGCTTTGCTCTCCCTGGGCCAAAGCGAGCCTTCACGATAGCTGAACGCTAACACTGCATACGCGTTCCCCTTGCAGAATGGGGCTGCCGCCAGGCAGTTCCCCAGGGGAAAACCTCCCTTCGCGAAGGGCCGTTTGGCCGAGCTCCCTGCGGGAAAGCGAAAGCAAAGGACGCTTTTCTCCTTCTAACTGCTTTCGTCAGAGGAACGGGGGAAGTCACAGCCTTCTTTCTCTCCCTGACATACACACAATCTGATGTTGCCTCCGAGCTCCGTTCTCGGCAAAGAACTGAAACGGACATGCGTTCCTGTGGGGAAGCCCACGGCTGTGCTAGGATTTCTCTGGGCAGTGTGTTTTCCCTGGGCCTCAGCGTACCCACACTATCTCGTCAGGGCAACACTGCATGGGACTTCCTCTGCTAGGAGACAGCTGCTGCGTCGTCCTTTGGGCTGGGAAACCTTGCTTGGGCCAGTGCCGATGGACCGAATTCAGGCCGAAAGAAAAGAGACTAGGAAAAGGCCTTCTCTCCCCGGCTGCTTTGCCAGTCTCTTCCTAGAAGCTAAAACTCTGTCGTTGCTCCTCTGGAAGGAGAGCTGCGCCGCGATGTAGTTTTTCAGAAGAAACCTTGCGTTTCCGAGAACAAAGCAGGACTGCATGCAATGCGGGCAAGGGGAAGGAAGGGAAGCTTCTCTCCCCCTGCCTGCTTTTGCTCAGAGGGCTGGGTGAAGTCAGGGAGCTCTCCCCTTCACCGAGAAACGTGCGGGCTGCTGTTGCCTGTGCGCTCTCTTCTTTGGAAAAGAGTCTGCAGTTGCACACTTTGCACCGTGGAAAGGCAGCGGGGTCTGCTAAGATTTCTACCCCAGGCGCTTTGCTCTCCCTGGGCCAAAGCGAGCCTTCACGATAGCTGAACGCTAACACTGCATACGCGTTCCCCTTGCAGAATGGGGCTGCCGCCAGGCAGTTCCCCAGGGGAAAACCTCCCTTCGCGAAGGGCCGTTTGGCCGAGCTCCCTGCGGGAAAGCGAAAGCAAAGGACGCTTTTCTCCTTCTAACTGCTTTCGTCAGAGGAACGGGGGAAGTCACAGCCTTCTTTCTCTCCCTGACATACACACAATCTGATGTTGCCTCCGAGCTCCGTTCTCGGCAAGGAACTGAAACGGACATGCGTTCCTGTGGGGAAGCCCACGGCTGTGCTAGGATTTCTCTGGGCAGTGTGTTTTCCCTGGGCCTCAGCGTACCCACACTATCTCGTCAGGGCAACACTGCATGGGACTTCCTCTGCTAGGAGACAGCTGCTGCGTCGTCCTTTGGGCTGGGAAACCTTGCTTGGGCCAGTGCCGATGGACCGAATTCAGGCCGAAAGAAAAGAGACTAGGAAAAGGCCTTCTCTCCCCGGCTGCTTTGCCAGTCTCTTCCTAGAAGCTAAAACTCTGTCGTTGCTCCTCTGGAAGGAGAGCTGCACCGCGATGTAGTTTTTCAGAAGAAGCCTTGCGTTTGCGAGAGCAAAGCAGGACTGCATGCAATGCGGGCAAGGGGAAGGAAGGGAAGCTTCTCTCCCCCTGCCTGCTTTTGCTCAGAGGGCTGGGTGAAGTCAGGGAGTTCTCCCTTCCACCGAGAAACGTGCGGGCTGCTGTTGCCTGTGCGCCCTATTCTTTGGAAGAGTCTGCAGTTGCACACTTTGCACCGTGGAAAGGCAGCGGGGTCTGCTAAGATTTCTTCCCCAGGCGCTTTGCTCTCCCTGGGCCAAAGCGAGCCTTCACGATAGCTGAACGCTAACACTGCATACGCGTTGCCCTTGCAGAATGGGGCTGCCGCCAGGCAGTTCCCCAGGGGAAAACCTCCCTTCGCGAAGGGCCGTTTGGCCGAGCTCCCTGCGGGGAAGCGAAAGCAAAGGACGCTTTTCTCCTTCTAACTGCTTTCGTCAGAGGAACGGGGGAAGTCACGGCGTTCTTTCTCTCCCTGAGATACACACAATCTGATGTTGCCTCCGAGCTCCGTTCTCGGCAAAGAACTGAAACGGACATGCGTTCCTGTGGGGAAGCCCGCGGCTGTGCTAGGATTTCTCTGGTAGTGTGTTTTCCCTGGGCCTCAGCGTACCCACACTATCTCGTCAGGGCAACACTGCATGGGACTTCCTCTGCCAGGAGAGAGCTGCTGCGTTATTCGTTGGGCTGGGAAACCTTGCTTGGGCCAGTGGCAATGGACCGAATTCAGGCCGAAAGAAAAGAGACTAGGAAAAGGCCTTCTCTCCCCGGCTACTTTCCCAGTCTCTTCCTAGAAGCTAAAACTCTGTCGTTGCTCCTCCGAAAGGAGAACTGCACTGCGATGTAGTTTTTCAGAAGAAGCCTTGCGTTTGCGAGAGCAAAGGAGGACTGCAGGCAATGCGGGCAAGGGGAAGGAAGGGAAGCTTCTCTCCCCCTGCCTGCTTTTGCTCAGAGGGCTGGGTGAAGTCAGGGAGTTCTCCCCTTCAAAGAGAAACGTGCGGGCTGCTGTTGCCTGTGCCCTCTCTTCTTTGGAAAAGAGTCTGCAGTTGCACAGTTTGCACCGTGGAAAGGCAGCGGGGTCTGCTAAGATTTTTTCCCAGGCGCTTTGCTCTCCCTGGGCCAAAGCGAGCCTTCACGATAGCTTAACGCTAACACTCCATACGCGTTTTTCTTGGAGAATGGGGCTGCCGCCAGGCAGTTCTACGGGGGAAAACGACCCTTCACGAAGGGCCGTTTCACTGAGCTCCCTGCGGGAAAGCGAAAGCAAAGGACGCTTTTCTCCTTCTAACTGCTTTCATCAGAGGTACGGGGGAAGTCACAGCCTTCTTTCTCTCCCTGAGATACACACGTTCTGATGTTGCCTCCGAGCTCCGTTCTCGGCAAAGAACTGAAACGGACATGCGTTCCTGTGGGGAAGCCCACGGCTGTGCTAGGATTTCTCTGGGCAGTGTGTTTTCCCTGGGCCTCAGCGTACCCACACTCTCTCGTCAGGGCAACACTGCATGGGACTTCCTCTGCCAGGAGAGAGCTGCTGCGTTGTCCTTTGGGCTGGGAAACCTTGCTTTGGCCAGTACCAATGGACCAAATTCAGGCCGAAAGAAAAGAGACTAGGGAAAGGCCTTCTCTCCCCGGCTGCTTTCCCCATCTCTTCCTAGAAGCTAAAACTCTGTCGTTGCTCCTCTGGAAGGAGAGCTGCACCGCGATGTAGTTTTTCAGAAGAAGCCTTGCGTTTGCGAGAGCAAAGCAGGACTGCATGCAATGCGGGCAAGGGGAAGGAAGGGAAGCTTCTCTCCCCCTGCCTGCTTTTGCTCAGAGGGCTGGGTGAAGTCAGGGAGCTCTCCCTTCCACCGAGAAACGTGCGGGCTGCTGTTGCCTGTGCGCCCTCTTCTTTGGAAAAGAGTCTGCAGTTGCACACTTTGCACCGTGGAAAGGCAGCGGGGTCTGCTAAGATATCTTCCCCAGGCGCTTTGCTCTCCCTGGGCCAAAGCGAGCCTTCACGATAGCTGAACGCTAACACTGCATACGCGTTCCCCTTGCAGAATGGGGCTGCCGCCAGGCAGTTCCCCAGGGGAAAACCTCCCTTCGCGAAGGGCCGTTTGGCCGAGCTCCCTGCGGGAAAGCGAAAGCAAAGGACGCTTTTCTCCTTCTAACTGCTTTCGTCAGAGGAACGGGGGAAGTCACAGCCTTCTTTCTCTCCCTGACATACACACAATCTGATGTTGCCTCCGAGCTCCGTTCTCGGCAAAGAACTGAAACGGACATGCGTTCCTGTGGGGAAGCCCACGGCTGTGCTAGGATTTCTCTGGGCAGTGTGTTTTCCCTGGGCCTCAGCGTACCCACACTATCTCGTCAGGGCAACACTGCATGGGACTTCCTCTGCTAGGAGACAGCTGCTGCGTCGTCCTTTGGGCTGGGAAACCTTGCTTGGGCCAGTGCCGATGGACCGAATTCAGGCCGAAAGAAAAGAGACTAGGAAAAGGCCTTCTCTCCCCGGCTGCTTTGCCAGTCTCTTCCTAGAAGCTAAAACTCTGTCGTTGCTCCTCTGGAAGGAGAGCTGCGCCGCGATGTAGTTTTTCAGAAGAAACCTTGCGTTTCCGAGAACAAAGCAGGACTGCATGCAATGCGGGCAAGGGGAAGGAAGGGAAGCTTCTCTCCCCCTGCCTGCTTTTGCTCAGAGGGCTGGGTGAAGTCAGGGAGCTCTCCCCTTCACCGAGAAACGTGCGGGCTGCTGTTGCCTGTGCGCTCTCTTCTTTGGAAAAGAGTCTGCAGTTGCACACTTTGCACCGTGGAAAGGCAGCGGGGTCTGCTAAGATTTCTTCCCCAGGCGCTTTGCTCTCCCTGGGCCAAAGCGAGCCTTCACGATAGCTGAACGCTAACACTGCATACGCGTTCCCCTTGCAGAATGGGGCTGCCGCCAGGCAGTTCCCCAGGGGAAAACCTCCCTTCGCGAAGGGCCGTTTGGCCGAGCTCCCTGCGGGGAAGCGAAAGCAAAGGACGCTTTTCTCCTTCTAACTGCTTTCGTCAGAGGAACGGGGGAAGTCTCAGCCTTCTTTCTCTCCCTGACATACACACAATCTGATGTTGCCTCCGAGCTCCGTTCTCGGCAAAGAACTGAAACGGACATGCGTTCCTGTGGGGAAGCCCACGGCTGTGCTAGGATTTCTCTGGGCAGTGTGTTTTCCCTGGGCCTCAGCGTACCCACACTATCTCGTCAGGGCAACACTGCATGGGACTTCCTCTGCCAGGAGAGAGCTGCTGCGTTGTCCTTTGGGCTGGGAAACCTTGCTTTGGCCAGTACCAATGGACCAAATTCAGGCCGAAAGAAAAGAGACTAGGGAAAGGCCTTCTCTCCCCGGCTGCTTTCCCCATCTCTTCCTAGAAGCTAAAACTCTGTCGTTGCTCCTCTGGAAGGAGAGCTGCACCGCGATGTAGTTTTTCAGAAGAAGCCTTGCGTTTGCGAGAGCAAAGCAGGACTGCATGCAATGCGGGCAAGGGGAAGGAAGGGAAGCTTCTCTCCCCCTGCCTGCTTTTGCTCAGAGGGCTGGGTGAAGTCAGGGAGCTCTCCCCTTCACCGAGAAACGTGCGGGCTGCTGTTGCCTGTGCGCTCTCTTCTTTGGAAAAGAGTCTGCAGTTGCACACTTTGCACCGTGGAAAGGCAGCGGGGTCTGCTAAGATTTCTTCCCCAGGCGCTTTGCTCTCCCTGGGCCAAAGCGAGCCTTCACGATAGCTGAACGCTAACACTGCATACGCGTTCCCCTTGCAGAATGGGGCTGCCGCCAGGCAGTTCCACAGGGGAAAACCTCCCTTCGCGAAGGGCCGTTTGGCCGAGCTCCCTGCGTGGAAGCGAAAGCAAAGGACGCTTTTCTCCTTCTAACTGCTTTCGTCAGAGGAACGGGGGAAGTCACAGCCTTCTTTCTCTCCCTGACATACACACAATCTGATGTTGCCTCCGAGCTCCGTTCTCGGCAAAGAACTGAAACGGACATGCGTTCCTGTGGGGAAGCCCACGGCTGTGCTAGGATTTCTCTGGGCAGTGTGTTTTCCCTGGGCCTCAGCGTACCCACACTCTCTCGTCAGGGCAACACTGCATGGGACTTCCTCTGCCAGGAGAGAGCTGCTGCGTTGTCCTTTGGGCTGGGAAACCTTGCTTTGGCCAGTACCAATGGACCAAATTCAGGCCGAAAGAAAAGAGACTAGGGAAAGGCCTTCTCTCCCCGGCTGCTTTCCCCATCTCTTCCTAGAAGCTAAAACTCTGTCGTTGCTCCTCTGGAAGGAGAGCTGCACCGCGATGTAGTTTTTCAGAAGAAGCCTTGCGTTTGCGAGAGCAAAGCAGGACTGCATGCAATGCGGGCAAGGGGAAGGAAGGGAAGCTTCTCTCCCCCTGCCTGCTTTTGCTCAGAGGGCTGGGTGAAGTCAGGGAGCTCTCCCTTCCACCGAGAAACGTGCGGGGTGCTATTGCCTGTGCGCCCTCTTCTTTGGAAAAGAGTCTGCAGTTGCACACTTTGCACCGTGGAAAGGCAGCGGGGTCTGCTAAGATATCTTCCCCAGGCGCTTTGCTCTCCCTGGGCCAAAGCGAGCCTTCACGATAGCTGAACGCTAACACTGCATACGCGTTCCCCTTGCAGAATGGGGCTGCCGCCAGGCAGTTCCCCAGGGGAAAACCTCCCTTCGCGAAGGGCCGTTTGGCGGAGCTCCCTGCGGGAAAGCGAAAGCAAAGGACGCTTTTCTCCTTCTAACTGCTTTCGTCAGAGGAACGGGGGAAGTCACAGCCTTCTTTCTCTCCCTGACATACACACAATCTGATGTTGCCTCCGAGCTCCGTTCTCGGCAAAGAACTGAAACGGACATGCGTTCCTGTGGGGAAGCCCACGGCTGTGCTAGGATTTCTCTGGGCAGTGTGTTTTCCCTGGGCCTCAGCGTACCCACACTATCTCGTCAGGGCAACACTGCATGGGACTTCCTCTGCTAGGAGACAGCTGCTGCGTCGTCCTTTGGGCTGGGAAACCTTGCTTGGGCCAGTGCCGATGGACCGAATTCAGGCCGAAAGAAAAGAGACTAGGAAAAGGCCTTCTCTCCCCGGCTGCTTTGCCAGTCTCTTCCTAGAAGCTAAAACTCTGTCGTTGCTCCTCTGGAAGGAGAG
This sequence comes from Elephas maximus indicus, assembly GCF_024166365.1. Taxonomy (NCBI): domain Eukaryota; kingdom Metazoa; phylum Chordata; class Mammalia; order Proboscidea; family Elephantidae; genus Elephas; species Elephas maximus. Next base: position 35,926,800 of record NC_064840.1, read on the forward strand.
CTGCACCGCGATGTAGTTTTTCAGAAGAAGCCTTGCGTTTGCGAGAGCAAAGCAGGACTGCATGCAATGCGGGCAAGGGGAAGGAAGGGAAGCTTCTCTCCCCCTGCCTGCTTTTGCTCAGAGGGCTGGGTGAAGTCAGGGAGTTCTCCCTTCCACCGAGAAACGTGCGGGCTGCTGTTGCCTGTGCGCCCTATTCTTTGGAAGAGTCTGCAGTTGCACACTTTGCACCGTGGAAAGGCAGCGGGGTCTGCTAAGATTTCTTCCCCAGGCGCTTTGCTCTCCCTGGGCCAAAGCGAGCCTTCACGATAGCTGAACGCTAACACTGCATACGCGTTGCCCTTGCAGAATGGGGCTGCCGCCAGGCAGTTCCCCAGGGGAAAACCTCCCTTCGCGAAGGGCCGTTTGGCCGAGCTCCCTGCGGGGAAGCGAAAGCAAAGGACGCTTTTCTCCTTCTAACTGCTTTCGTCAGAGGAACGGGGGAAGTCACGGCGTTCTTTCTCTCCCTGAGATACACACAATCTGATGTTGCCTCCGAGCTCCGTTCTCGGCAAAGAACTGAAACGGACATGCGTTCCTGTGGGGAAGCCCGCGGCTGTGCTAGGATTTCTCTGGTAGTGTGTTTTCCCTGGGCCTCAGCGTACCCACACTATCTCGTCAGGGCAACACTGCATGGGACTTCCTCTGCCAGGAGAGAGCTGCTGCGTTATTCGTTGGGCTGGGAAACCTTGCTTGGGCCAGTGGCAATGGACCGAATTCAGGCCGAAAGAAAAGAGACTAGGAAAAGGCCTTCTCTCCCCGGCTACTTTCCCAGTCTCTTCCTAGAAGCTAAAACTCTGTCGTTGCTCCTCCGAAAGGAGAACTGCACTGCGATGTAGTTTTTCAGAAGAAGCCTTGCGTTTGCGAGAGCAAAGGAGGACTGCAGGCAATGCGGGCAAGGGGAAGGAAGGGAAGCTTCTCTCCCCCTGCCTGCTTTTGCTCAGAGGGCTGGGTGAAGTCAGGGAGTTCTCCCCTTCAAAGAGAAACGTGCGGGCTGCTGTTGCCTGTGCCCTCTCTTCTTTGGAAAAGAGTCTGCAGTTGCACAGTTTGCACCGTGGAAAGGCAGCGGGGTCTGCTAAGATTTTTTCCCAGGCGCTTTGCTCTCCCTGGGCCAAAGCGAGCCTTCACGATAGCTTAACGCTAACACTCCATACGCGTTTTTGTTGGAGAATGGGGCTGCCGCCAGGCAGTTCTACGGGGGAAAACGACCCTTCACGAAGGGCCGTTTCACTGAGCTCCCTGCGGGAAAGCGAAAGCAAAGGACGCTTTTCTCCTTCTAACTGCTTTCATCAGAGGTACGGGGGAAGTCACAGCCTTCTTTCTCTCCCTGAGATACACACGTTCTGATGTTGCCTCCGAGCTCCGTTCTCGGCAAAGAACTGAAACGGACATGCGTTCCTGTGGGGAAGCCCACGGCTGTGCTAGGATTTCTCTGGGCAGTGTGTTTTCCCTGGGCCTCAGCGTACCCACACTATCTCGTCAGGCAACACTGCATGGGACTTCCTCTGCCAGGAGAGAGCTGCTGCGTTGTCCTTTGGGCTGGGAAACCTTGCTTTGGCCAGTACCAATGGACCAAATTCAGGCCGAAAGAAAAGAGACTAGGGAAAGGCCTTCTCTCCCCGGCTGCTTTCCCCATCTCTTCCTAGAAGCTAAAACTCTGTCGTTGCTCCTCTGGAAGGAGAGCTGCACCGCGATGTAGTTTTTCAGAAGAAGCCTTGCGTTTGCGAGAGCAAAGCAGGACTGCATGCAATGCGGGCAAGGGGAAGGAAGGGAAGCTTCTCTCCCCCTGCCTGCTTTTGCTCAGAGGGCTGGGTGAAGTCAGGGAGCTCTCCCTTCCACCGAGAAACGTGCGGGCTGCTGTTGCCTGTGCGCCCTCTTCTTTGGAAAAGAGTCTGCAGTTGCACACTTTGCACCGTGGAAAGGCAGCGGGGTCTGCTAAGATATCTTCCCCAGGCGCTTTGCTCTCCCTGGGCCAAAGCGAGCCTTCACGATAGCTGAACGCTAACACTGCATACGCGTTCCCCTTGCAGAATGGGGCTGCCGCCAGGCAGTTCCCCAGGGGAAAACCTCCCTTCGCGAAGGGCCGTTTGGCGGAGCTCCCTGCGGGAAAGCGAAAGCAAAGGACGCTTTTCTCCTTCTAACTGCTTTCGTCAGAGGAACGGGGGAAGTCACAGCCTTCTTTCTCTCCCTGACATACACACAATCTGATGTTGCCTCCGAGCTCCGTTCTCGGCAAAGAACTGAAACGGACATGCGTTCCTGTGGGGAAGCCCACGGCTGTGCTAGGATTTCTCTGGGCACTGTGTTTTCCCTGGGCCTCAGCGTACCCACACTATCTCGTCAGGGCAACACTGCATGGGACTTCCTCTGCTAGGAGACAGCTGCTGCGTCGTCCTTTGGGCTGGGAAACCTTGCTTGGGCCAGTGCCGATGGACCGAATTCAGGCCGAAAGAAAAGAGACTAGGAAAAGGCCTTCTCTCCCCGGCTGCTTTGCCAGTCTCTTCCTAGAAGCTAAAACTCTGTCGTTGCTCCTCTGGAAGGAGAGCTGCGCCGCGATGTAGTTTTTCAGAAGAAACCTTGCGTTTCCGAGAACAAAGCAGGACTGCATGCAATGCGGGCAAGGGGAAGGAAGGGAAGCTTCTCTCCCCCTGCCTGCTTTTGCTCAGAGGGCTGGGTGAAGTCAGGGAGCTCTCCCCTTCACCGAGAAACGTGCGGGCTGCTGTTGCCTGTGCGCTCTCTTCTTTGGAAAAGAGTCTGCAGTTGCACACTTTGCACCGTGGAAAGGCAGCGGGGTCTGCTAAGATTTCTTCCCCAGGCGCTTTGCTCTCCCTGGGCCAAAGCGAGCCTTCACGATAGCTGAACGCTAACACTGCATACGCGTTCCCCTTGCAGAATGGGGCTGCCGCCAGGCAGTTCCCCAGGGGAAAACCTCCCTTCGCGAAGGGCCGTTTGGCCGAGCTCCCTGCGGGGAAGCGAAAGCAAAGGACGCTTTTCTCCTTCTAACTGCTTTCGTCAGAGGAACGGGGGAAGTCTCAGCCTTCTTTCTCTCCCTGACATACACACAATCTGATGTTGCCTCCGAGCTCCGTTCTCGGCAAAGAACTGAAACGGACATGCGTTCCTGTGGGGAAGCCCACGGCTGTGCTAGGATTTCTCTGGGCAGTGTGTTTTCCCTGGGCCTCAGCGTACCCACACTATCTCGTCAGGGCAACACTGCATGGGACTTCCTCTGCCAGGAGAGAGCTGCTGCGTTGTCCTTTGGGCTGGGAAACCTTGCTTTGGCCAGTACCAATGGACCAAATTCAGGCCGAAAGAAAAGAGACTAGGGAAAGGCCTTCTCTCCCCGGCTGCTTTCCCCATCTCTTCCTAGAAGCTAAAACTCTGTCGTTGCTCCTCTGGAAGGAGAGCTGCACCGCGATGTAGTTTTTCAGAAGAAGCCTTGCGTTTGCGAGAGCAAAGCAGGACTGCATGCAATGCGGGCAAGGGGAAGGAAGGGAAGCTTCTCTCCCCCTGCCTGCTTTTGCTCAGAGGGCTGGGTGAAGTCAGGGAGCTCTCCCCTTCACCGAGAAACGTGCGGGCTGCTGTTGCCTGTGCGCTCTCTTCTTTGGAAAAGAGTCTGCAGTTGCACACTTTGCACCGTGGAAAGGCAGCGGGGTCTGCTAAGATTTCTTCCCCAGGCGCTTTGCTCTCCCTGGGCCAAAGCGAGCCTTCACGATAGCTGAACGCTAACACTGCATACGCGTTCCCCTTGCAGAATGGGGCTGCCGCCAGGCAGTTCCACAGGGGAAAACCTCCCTTCGCGAAGGGCCGTTTGGCCGAGCTCCCTGCGTGGAAGCGAAAGCAAAGGACGCTTTTCTCCTTCTAACTGCTTTCGTCAGAGGAACGGGGGAAGTCACAGCCTTCTTTCTCTCCCTGACATACACACAATCTGATGTTGCCTCCGAGCTCCGTTCTCGGCAAAGAACTGAAACGGACATGCGTTCCTGTGGGGAAGCCCACGGCTGTGCTAGGATTTCTCTGGGCAGTGTGTTTTCCCTGGGCCTCAGCGTACCCACACTCTCTCGTCAGGGCAACACTGCATGGGACTTCCTCTGCCAGGAGAGAGCTGCTGCGTTGTCCTTTGGGCTGGGAAACCTTGCTTTGGCCAGTACCAATGGACCAAATTCAGGCCGAAAGAAAAGAGACTAGGGAAAGGCCTTCTCTCCCCGGCTGCTTTCCCCATCTCTTCCTAGAAGCTAAAACTCTGTCGTTGCTCCTCTGGAAGGAGAGCTGCACCGCGATGTAGTTTTTCAGAAGAAGCCTTGCGTTTGCGAGAGCAAAGCAGGACTGCATGCAATGCGGGCAAGGGGAAGGAAGGGAAGCTTCTCTCCCCCTGCCTGCTTTTGCTCAGAGGGCTGGGTGAAGTCAGGGAGCTCTCCCTTCCACCGAGAAACGTGCGGGGTGCTATTGCCTGTGCGCCCTCTTCTTTGGAAAAGAGTCTGCAGTTGCACACTTTGCACCGTGGAAAGGCAGCGGGGTCTGCTAAGATATCTTCCCCAGGCGCTTTGCTCTCCCTGGGCCAAAGCGAGCCTTCACGATAGCTGAACGCTAACACTGCATACGCGTTCCCCTTGCAGAATGGGGCTGCCGCCAGGCAGTTCCCCAGGGGAAAACCTCCCTTCGCGAAGGGCCGTTTGGCGGAGCTCCCTGCGGGAAAGCGAAAGCAAAGGACGCTTTTCTCCTTCTAACTGCTTTCGTCAGAGGAACGGGGGAAGTCACAGCCTTCTTTCTCTCCCTGACATACACACAATCTGATGTTGCCTCCGAGCTCCGTTCTCGGCAAAGAACTGAAACGGACATGCGTTCCTGTGGGGAAGCCCACGGCTGTGCTAGGATTTCTCTGGGCAGTGTGTTTTCCCTGGGCCTCAGCGTACCCACACTATCTCGTCAGGGCAACACTGCATGGGACTTCCTCTGCTAGGAGACAGCTGCTGCGTCGTCCTTTGGGCTGGGAAACCTTGCTTGGGCCAGTGCCGATGGACCGAATTCAGGCCGAAAGAAAAGAGACTAGGAAAAGGCCTTCTCTCCCCGGCTGCTTTGCCAGTCTCTTCCTAGAAGCTAAAACTCTGTCGTTGCTCCTCTGGAAGGAGAGCTGCACCGCGATGTAGTTTTTCAGAAGAAGCCTTGCGTTTGCGAGAGCAAAGCAGGACTGCATGCAATGCGGGCAAGGGGAAGGAAGGGAAGCTTCTCTCCCCCTGCCTGCTTTTGCTCAGAGGGCTGGGTGAAGTCAGGGAGTTCTCCCTTCCACCGAGAAACGTGCGGGCTGCTGTTGCCTGTGCGCCCTATTCTTTGGAAGAGTCTGCAGTTGCACACTTTGCACCGTGGAAAGGCAGCGGGGTCTGCTAAGATTTCTTCCCCAGGCGCTTTGCTCTCCCTGGGCCAAAGCGAGCCTTCACGATAGCTGAACGCTAACACTGCATACGCGTTGCCCTTGCAGAATGGGGCTGCCGCCAGGCAGTTCCCCAGGGGAAAACCTCCCTTCGCGAAGGGCCGTTTGGCCGAGCTCCCTGCGGGGAAGCGAAAGCAAAGGACGCTTTTCTCCTTCTAACTGCTTTCGTCAGAGGAACGGGGGAAGTCACGGCGTTCTTTCTCTCCCTGAGATACACACAATCTGATGTTGCCTCCGAGCTCCGTTCTCGGCAAAGAACTGAAACGGACATGCGTTCCTGTGGGGAAGCCCGCGGCTGTGCTAGGATTTCTCTGGTAGTGTGTTTTCCCTGGGCCTCAGCGTACCCACACTATCTCGTCAGGGCAACACTGCATGGGACTTCCTCTGCCAGGAGAGAGCTGCTGCGTTATTCGTTGGGCTGGGAAACCTTGCTTGGGCCAGTGGCAATGGACCGAATTCAGGCCGAAAGAAAAGAGACTAGGAAAAGGCCTTCTCTCCCCGGCTACTTTCCCAGTCTCTTCCTAGAAGCTAAAACTCTGTCGTTGCTCCTCCGAAAGGAGAACTGCACTGCGATGTAGTTTTTCAGAAGAAGCCTTGCGTTTGCGAGAGCAAAGGAGGACTGCAGGCAATGCGGGCAAGGGGAAGGAAGGGAAGCTTCTCTCCCCCTGCCTGCTTTTGCTCAGAGGGCTGGGTGAAGTCAGGGAGTTCTCCCCTTCAAAGAGAAACGTGCGGGCTGCTGTTGCCTGTGCCCTCTCTTCTTTGGAAAAGAGTCTGCAGTTGCACAGTTTGCACCGTGGAAAGGCAGCGGGGTCTGCTAAGATTTTTTCCCAGGCGCGTTGCTCTCCCTGGGCCAAAGCGAGCCTTCACGATAGCTTAACGCTAACACTCCATACGCGTTTTTGTTGGAGAATGGGGCTGCCGCCAGGCAGTTCTACGGGGGAAAACGACCCTTCACGAAGGGCCGTTTCACTGAGCTCCCTGCGGGAAAGCGAAAGCAAAGGACGCTTTTCTCCTTCTAACTGCTTTCATCAGAGGTACGGGGGAAGTCACAGCCTTCTTTCTCTCCCTGAGATACACACGTTCTGATGTTGCCTCCGAGCTCCGTTCTCGGCAAAGAACTGAAACGGACATGCGTTCCTGTGGGGAAGCCCACGGCTGTGCTAGGATTTCTCTGGGCAGTGTGTTTTCCCTGGGCCTCAGCGTACCCACACTCTCTCGTCAGGGCAACACTGCATGGGACTTCCTCTGCCAGGAGAGAGCTGCTGCGTTGTCCTTTGGGCTGGGAAACCTTGCTTTGGCCAGTACCAATGGACCAAATTCAGGCCGAAAGAAAAGAGACTAGGGAAAGGCCTTCTCTCCCCGGCTGCTTTCCCCATCTCTTCCTAGAAGCTAAAACTCTGTCGTTGCTCCTCTGGAAGGAGAGCTGCACCGCGATGTAGTTTTTCAGAAGAAGCCTTGCGTTTGCGAGAGCAAAGCAGGACTGCATGCAATGCGGGCAAGGGGAAGGAAGGGAAGCTTCTCTCCCCCTGCCTGCTTTTGCTCAGAGGGCTGGGTGAAGTCAGGGAGCTCTCCCTTCCACCGAGAAACGTGCGGGCTGCTGTTGCCTGTGCGCCCTCTTCTTTGGAAAAGAGTCTGCAGTTGCACACTTTGCACCGTGGAAAGGCAGCGGGGTCTGCTAAGATATCTTCCCCAGGCGCTTTGCTCTCCCTGGGCCAAAGCGAGCCTTCACGATAGCTGAACGCTAACACTGCATACGCGTTCCCCTTGCAGAATGGGGCTGCCGCCAGGCAGTTCCCCAGGGGAAAACCTCCCTTCGCGAAGGGCCGTTTGGCCGAGCTCCCTGCGGGAAAGCGAAAGCAAAGGACGCTTTTCTCCTTCTAACTGCTTTCGTCAGAGGAACGGGGGAAGTCACAGCCTTCTTTCTCTCCCTGACATACACACAATCTGATGTTGCCTCCGAGCTCCGTTCTCGGCAAAGAACTGAAACGGACATGCGTTCCTGTGGGGAAGCCCACGGCTGTGCTAGGATTTCTCTGGGCACTGTGTTTTCCCTGGGCCTCAGCGTACCCACACTATCTCGTCAGGGCAACACTGCATGGGACTTCCTCTGCTAGGAGACAGCTGCTGCGTCGTCCTTTGGGCTGGGAAACCTTGCTTGGGCCAGTGCCGATGGACCGAATTCAGGCCGAAAGAAAAGAGACTAGGAAAAGGCCTTCTCTCCCCGGCTGCTTTGCCAGTCTCTTCCTAGAAGCTAAAACTCTGTCGTTGCTCCTCTGGAAGGAGAGCTGCGCCGCGATGTAGTTTTTCAGAAGAAACCTTGCGTTTCCGAGAACAAAGCAGGACTGCATGCAATGCGGGCAAGGGGAAGGAAGGGAAGCTTCTCTCCCCCTGCCTGCTTTTGCTCAGAGGGCTGGGTGAAGTCAGGGAGCTCTCCCCTTCACCGAGAAACGTGCGGGCTGCTGTTGCCTGTGCGCTCTCTTCTTTGGAAAAGAGTCTGCAGTTGCACACTTTGCACCGTGGAAAGGCAGCGGGGTCTGCTAAGATTTCTTCCCCAGGCGCTTTGCTCTCCCTGGGCCAAAGCGAGCCTTCACGATAGCTGAACGCTAACACTGCATACGCGTTCCCCTTGCAGAATGGGGCTGCCGCCAGGCAGTTCCCCAGGGGAAAACCTCCCTTCGCGAAGGGCCGTTTGGCCGAGCTCCCTGCGGGGAAGCGAAAGCAAAGGACGCTTTTCTCCTTCTAACTGCTTTCGTCAGAGGAACGGGGGAAGTCTCAGCCTTCTTTCTCTCCCTGACATACACACAATCTGATGTTGCCTCCGAGCTCCGTTCTCGGCAAAGAACTGAAACGGACATGCGTTCCTGTGGGGAAGCCCACGGCTGTGCTAGGATTTCTCTGGGCAGTGTGTTTTCCCTGGGCCTCAGCGTACCCACACTATCTCGTCAGGGCAACACTGCATGGGACTTCCTCTGCCAGGAGAGAGCTGCTGCGTTGTCCTTTGGGCTGGGAAACCTTGCTTTGGCCAGTACCAATGGACCAAATTCAGGCCGAAAGAAAAGAGACTAGGGAAAGGCCTTCTCTCCCCGGCTGCTTTCCCCATCTCTTCCTAGAAGCTAAAACTCTGTCGTTGCTCCTCTGGAAGGAGAGCTGCACCGCGATGTAGTTTTTCAGAAGAAGCCTTGCGTTTGCGAGAGCAAAGCAGGACTGCATGCAATGCGGGCAAGGGGAAGGAAGGGAAGCTTCTCTCCCCCTGCCTGCTTTTGCTCAGAGGGCTGGGTGAAGTCAGGGAGCTCTCCCCTTCACCGAGAAACGTGCGGGCTGCTGTTGCCTGTGCGCTCTCTTCTTTGGAAAAGAGTCTGCAGTTGCACACTTTGCACCGTGGAAAGGCAGCGGGGTCTGCTAAGATTTCTTCCCCAGGCGCTTTGCTCTCCCTGGGCCAAAGCGAGCCTTCACGATAGCTGAACGCTAACACTGCATACGCGTTCCCCTTGCAGAATGGGGCTGCCGCCAGGCAGTTCCCCAGGGGAAAACCTCCCTTCGCGAAGGGCCGTTTGGCCGAGCTCCCTGCGGGGAAGCGAAAGCAAAGGACGCTTTTCTCCTTCTAACTGCTTTCGTCAGAGGAACGGGGGAAGTCACAGCCTTCTTTCTCTCCCTGACATACACACAATCTGATGTTGCCTCCGAGCTCCGTTCTCGGCAAAGAACTGAAACGGACATGCGTTCCTGTGGGGAAGCCCACGGCTGTGCTAGGATTTCTCTGGGCAGTGTGTTTTCCCTGGGCCTCAGCGTACCCACACTCTCTCGTCAGGGCAACACTGCATGGGATTTCCTCTGCCAGGAGAGAGCTGCTGCGTTGTCCTTTGGGCTGGGAAACCTTGCTTTGGCCAGTACCAATGGACCAAATTCAGGCCGAAAGAAAAGAGACTAGGGAAAGGCCTTCTCTCCCCGGCTGCTTTCCCCATCTCTTCCTAGAAGCTAAAACTCTGTCGTTGCTCCTCTGGAAGGAGAGCTGCACCGCGATGTAGTTTTTCAGAAGAAGCCTTGCGTTTGCGAGAGCAAAGCAGGACTGCATGCAATGCGGGCAAGGGGAAGGAAGGGAAGCTTCTCTCCCCCTGCCTGCTTTTGCTCAGAGGGCTGGGTGAAGTCAGGGAGCTCTCCCTTCCACCGAGAAACGTGCGGGGTGCTATTGCCTGTGCGCCCTCTTCTTTGGAAAAGAGTCTGCAGTTGCACACTTTGCACCGTGGAAAGGCAGCGGGGTCTGCTAAGATATCTTCCCCAGGCGCTTTGCTCTCCCTGGGCCAAAGCGAGCCTTCACGATAGCTGAACGCTAACACTGCATACGCGTTCCCCTTGCAGAATGGGGCTGCCGCCAGGCAGTTCCCCAGGGGAAAACCTCCCTTCGCGAAGGGCCGTTTGGCGGAGCTCCCTGCGGGAAAGCGAAAGCAAAGGACGCTTTTCTCCTTCTAACTGCTTTCGTCAGAGGAACGGGGGAAGTCACAGCCTTCTTTCTCTCCCTGACATACACACAATCTGATGTTGCCTCCGAGCTCCGTTCTCGGCAAAGAACTGAAACGGACATGCGTTCCTGTGGGAAAGCCCACGGCTGGGCTAGGATTTCTCTGGGCAGTGTGTTTTCCCTGGGCCTCAGCGTACCCACACTCTCTCGTCAGGGCAACACTGCATGGGACTTCCTCTGCCAGGAGAGAGCTGCTGCGTTGTCCTTTGGGCTGGGAAACCTTGCTTTGGCCAGTACCAATGGACCAAATTCAGGCCGAAAGAAAAGAGACTAGGGAAAGGCCTTCTCTCCCCGGCTGCTTTCCCCATCTCTTCCTAGAAGCTAAAACTCTGTCGTTGCTCCTCTGGAAGGAGAGCTGCACCGCGATGTAGTTTTTCAGAAGAAGCCTTGCGTTTGCGAGAGCAAAGCAGGACTGCATGCAATGCGGGCAAGGGGAAGGAAGGGAAGCTTCTCTCCCCCTGCCTGCTTTTGCTCAGAGGGCTGGGTGAAGTCAGGGAGCTCTCCCTTCCACCGAGAAACGTGCGGGCTGCTGTTGCCTGTGCGCCCTCTTCTTTGGAAAAGAGTCTGCAGTTGCACACTTTGCACCGTGGAAAGGCAGCGGGGTCTGCTAAGATATCTTCCCCAGGCGCTTTGCTCTCCCTGGGCCAAAGCGAGCCTTCACGATAGCTGAACGCTAACACTGCATACGCGTTTCCCTTGCAGAATGGGGCTGCCGCCAGGCAGTTCCCCAGGGGAAAACCTCCCTTCGCGAAGGGCCGTTTGGCCGAGCTCCCTGCGGGAAAGCGAAAGCAAAGGACGCTTTTCTCCTTCTAACTGCTTTCGTCAGAGGAACGGGGGAAGTCACAGCCTTCTTTCTCTCCCTGACATACACACAATCTGATGTTGCCTCCGAGCTCCGTTCTCGGCAAAGAACTGAAACGGACATGCGTTCCTGTGGGGAAGCCCACGGCTGTGCTAGGATTTCTCTGGGCAGTGTGTTTTCCCTGGGCCTCAGCGTACCCACACTATCTCGTCAGGGCAACACTGCATGGGACTTCCTCTGCTAGGAGACAGCTGCTGCGTCGTCCTTTGGGCTGGGAAACCTTGCTTGGGCCAGTGCCGATGGACCGAATTCAGGCCGAAAGAAAAGAGACTAGGAAAAGGCCTTCTCTCCCCGGCTGCTTTGCCAGTCTCTTCCTAGAAGCTAAAACTCTGTCGTTGCTCCTCTGGAAGGAGAGCTGCGCCGCGATGTAGTTTTTCAGAAGAAACCTTGCGTTTCCGAGAACAAAGCAGGACTGCATGCAATGCGGGCAAGGGGAAGGAAGGGAAGCTTCTCTCCCCCTGCCTGCTTTTGCTCAGAGGGCTGGGTGAAGTCAGGGAGCTCTCCCCTTCACCGAGAAACGTGCGGGCTGCTGTTGCCTGTGCGCTCTCTTCTTTGGAAAAGAGTCTGCAGTTGCACACTTTGCACCGTGGAAAGGCAGCGGGGTCTGCTAAGATTTCTTCCCCAGGCGCTTTGCTCTCCCTGGGCCAAAGCGAGCCTTCACGATAGCTGAACGCTAACACTGCATACGCGTTCCCCTTGCAGAATGGGGCTGCCGCCAGGCAGTTCCCCAGGGGAAAACCTCCCTTCGCGAAGGGCCGTTTGGCCGAGCTCCCTGCGGGGAAGCGAAAGCAAAGGACGCTTTTCTCCTTCTAACTGCTTTCGTCAGAGGAACGGGGGAAGTCTCAGCCTTCTTTCTCTCCCTGACATACACACAATCTGATGTTGCCTCCGAGCTCCGTTCTCGGCAAAGAACTGAAACGGACATGCGTTCCTGTGGGGAAGCCCACGGCTGTGCTAAGATTTCTCTGGGCAGTGTGTTTTCCCTGGGCCTCAGCGTACCCACACTATCTCGTCAGGGCAACACTGCATGGGACTTCCTCTGCTAGGAGACAGCTGCTGCGTCGTCCTTTGGGCTGGGAAACCTTGCTTGGGCCAGTGCCGATGGACCGAATTCAGGCCGAAAGAAAAGAGACTAGGAAAAGGCCTTCTCTCCCCGGCTGCTTTGCCAGTCTCTTCCTAGAAGCTAAAACTCTGTCGTTGCTCCTCTGGAAGGAGAGCTGCACCGCGATGTAGTTTTTCAGAAGAAGCCTTGCGTTTGCGAGAGCAAAGCAGGACTGCATGCAATGCGGGCAAGGGGAAGGAAGGGAAGCTTCTCTCCCCCTGCCTGCTTTTGCTCAGAGGGCTGGGTGAAGTCAGGGAGTTCTCCCTTCCACCGAGAAACGTGCGGGCTGCTGTTGCCTGTGCGCCCTATTCTTTGGAAGAGTCTGCAGTTGCACACTTTGCACCGTGGAAAGGCAGCGGGGTCTGCTAAGATTTCTTCCCCAGGCGCTTTGCTCTCCCTGGGCCAAAGCGAGCCTTCACGATAGCTTAACGCTAACACTGCATACGCGTTGTCCTTGAAGAATGGGGCTGCCGCCAGGCAGTTCCCCGGGGAAAAACGTCCCTTCGCGAAGGGCCGTTTGGCCGAGCTCCCTGCGGGAAAGCGAAAGCAAAGGACGCTTTTCTCCTTCTAACTGCTTTCATCAGAGGTACGGGGGAAGTCACAGCCTTCTTTCTCTCCCTGAGATACACACGTTCTGATGTTGCCTCCGAGCTCCGTTCTCGGCAAAGAACTGAAACGGACATGCGTTCCTGTGGGGAAGCCCACGGCTGTGCTAGGATTTCTCTGGGCAGTGTGTTTTCCCTGGGCCTCAGCGTACCCACACTATCTCGTCAGGGCAACACTGCATGGGACTTCCTCTGCCAGGAGAGAGCTGCTGCGTTATTCGTTGGGCTGGGAAACCTTGCTTGGGCCAGTGGCAATGGACCGAATTCAGGCCGAAAGAAAAGAGACTAGGAAAAGGCCTTCTCTCCCCGGCTACTTTCCCAGTCTCTTCCTAGAAGCTAAAACTCTGTCGTTGCTCCTCCGGAAGGAGAACTGCACTGCGATGTAGTTTTTCAGAAGAAGCCTTGCGTTTGCGAGAGCAAAGGAGGACTGCAGGCAATGCGGGCAAGGGGAAGGAAGGGAAGCTTCTCTCCCCCTGCCTGCTTTTGCTCAGAGGGCTGGGTGAAGTCAGGGAGTTCTCCCCTTCAAAGAGAAACGTGCGGGCTGCTGTTGCCTGTGCCCTCTCTTCTTTGGAAAAGAGTCTGCAGTTGCACAGTTTGCACCGTGGAAAGGCAGCGGGGTGTGTTAAGATTTTTTCCCAGGCGCTTTGCTCTCCCTGGGCCAAAGCGAGCCTTCACGATAGCTTAACGCTAACACTCCATACGCGTTTTTCTTGGAGAATGGGGCTGCCGCCAGGCAGTTCTACGGGGGAAAACGACCCTTCACGAAGGGCCGTTTCACTGAGCTCCCTGCGGGAAAGCGAAAGCAAAGGACGCTTTTCTCCTTCTAACTGCTTTCGTCAGAGGAACGGGGGAAGTCACAGCCTTCTTTCTCTCCCTGACATACACACAATCTGATGTTGCCTCCGAGCTCCGTTCTCGGCAAAGAACTGAAACGGACATGCGTTCCTGTGGGGAAGCCCACGGCTGTGCTAGGATTTCTCTGGGCAGTGTGTTTTCCCTGGGCCTCAGCGTACCCACACTCTCTCGTCAGGGCAACACTGCATGGGACTTCCTCTGCCAGGAGAGAGCTGCTGCGTTGTCCTTTGGGCTGGGAAACCTTGCTTTGGCCAGTACCAATGGACCAAATTCAGGCCGAAAGAAAAGAGACTAGGGAAAGGCCTTCTCTCCCCGGCTGCTTTCCCCATCTCTTCCTAGAAGCTAAAACTCTGTCGTTGCTCCTCTGGAAGGAGAGCTGCACCGCGATGTAGTTTTTCAGAAGAAGCCTTGCGTTTGCGAGAGCAAAGCAGGACTGCATGCAATGCGGGCAAGGGGAAGGAAGGGAAGCTTCTCTCCCCCTGCCTGCTTTTGCTCAGAGGGCTGGGTGAAGTCAGGGAGCTCTCCCTTCCACCGAGAAACGTGCGGGCTGCTGTTGCCTGTGCGCCCTCTTCTTTGGAAAAGAGTCTGCAGTTGCACACTTTGCACCGTGGAAAGGCAGCGGGGTCTGCTAAGATATCTTCCCCAGGCGCTTTGCTCTCCCTGGGCCAAAGCGAGCCTTCACGATAGCTGAACGCTAACACTGCATACGCGTTCCCCTTGCAGAATGGGGCTGCCGCCAGGCAGTTCCCCAGGGGAAAACCTCCCTTCACGAAGGGCCGTTTGGCCGAGCTCCCTGCGGGAAAGCCAAAGCAAAGGACGCTTTTCTCCTTCTAACTGCTTTCGTCAGAGGAACGGGGGAAGTCACAGCCTTCTTTCTCTCCCTGACATACACACAATCTGATGTTGCCTCCGAGCTCCGTTCTCGGCAAAGAACTGAAACGGACATGCGTTCCTGTGGGGAAGCCCACGGCTGTGCTAGGATTTCTCTGGGCAGTGTGTTTTCCCTGGGCCTCAGCGTACCCACACTATCTCGTCAGGGCAACACTGCATGGGACTTCCTCTGCTAGGAGACAGCTGCTGCGTCGTCCTTTGGGCTGGGAAACCTTGCTTGGGCCAGTGCCGATGGACCGAATTCAGGCCGAAAGAAAAGAGACTAGGAAAAGGCCTTCTCTCCCCGGCTGCTTTGCCAGTCTCTTCCTAGAAGCTAAAACTCTGTCGTTGCTCCTCTGGAAGGAGAGCTGCGCCGCGATGTAGTTTTTCAGAAGAAACCTTGCGTTTCCGAGAACAAAGCAGGACTGCATGCAATGCGGGCAAGGGGAAGGAAGGGAAGCTTCTCTCCCCCTGCCTGCTTTTGCTCAGAGGGCTGGGTGAAGTCAGGGAGCTCTCCCCTTCACCGAGAAACGTGCGGGCTGCTGTTGCCTGTGCGCTCTCTTCTTTGGAAAAGAGTCTGCAGTTGCACACTTTGCACCGTGGAAAGGCAGCGGGGTCTGCTAAGATTTCTTCCCCAGGCGCTTTGCTCTCCCTGGGCCAAAGCGAGCCTTCACGATAGCTGAACGCTAACACTGCATACGCGTTCCCCTTGCAGAATGGGGCTGCCGCCAGGCAGTTCCCCAGGGGAAAACCTCCCTTCGCGAAGGGCCGTTTGGCCGAGCTCCCTGCGGGAAAGCGAAAGCAAAGGACGCTTTTCTCCTTCTAACTGCTTTCGTCAGAGGAACGGGGGAAGTCACAGCCTTCTTTCTCTCCCTGACATACACACAATCTGATGTTGCCTCCGAGCTCCGTTCTCGGCAAAGAACTGAAACGGACATGCGTTCCTGTGGGGAAGCCCACGGCTGTGCTAGGATTTCTCTGGGCAGTGTGTTTTCCCTGGGCCTCAGCGTACCCACACTATCTCGTCAGGGCAACACTGCATGGGACTTCCTCTGCTAGGAGACAGCTGCTGCGTCGTCCTTTGGGCTGGGAAACCTTGCTTGGGCCAGTGCCGATGGACCGAATTCAGGCCGAAAGAAAAGAGACTAGGAAAAGGCCTTCTCTCCCCGGCTGCTTTGCCAGTCTCTTCCTAGAAGCTAAAACTCTGTCGTTGCTCCTCTGGAAGGAGAGCTGCACCGCGATGTAGTTTTTCAGAAGAAGCCTTGCGTTTGCGAGAGCAAAGCAGGACTGCATGCAATGCGGGCAAGGGGAAGGAAGGGAAGCTTCTCTCCCCCTGCCTGCTTTTGCTCAGAGGGCTGGGTGAAGTCAGGGAGTTCTCCCTTCCACCGAGAAACGTGCGGGCTGCTGTTGCCTGTGCGCCCTATTCTTTGGAAGAGTCTGCAGTTGCACACTTTGCACCGTGGAAAGGCAGCGGGGTCTGCTAAGATTTCTTCCCCAGGCGCTTTGCTCTCCCTGGGCCAAAGCGAGCCTTCACGATAGCTTAACGCTAACACTGCATACGCGTTGTCCTTGAAGAATGGGGCTGCCGCCAGGCAGTTCCCCGGGGAAAAACGTCCCTTCGCGAAGGGCCGTTTGGCCGAGCTCCCTGCGGGAAAGCGAAAGCAAAGGACGCTTTTCTCCTTCTAACTGCTTTCGTCAGAGGAACGGGGGAAGTCACGGCGTTCTTTCTCTCCCTGAGATACACACAATCTGATGTTGCCTCCGAGCTCCGTTCTCGGCAAAGAACTGAAACGGACATGCGTTCCTGTGGGGAAGCCCGCGGCTGTGCTAGGATTTCTCTGGTAGTGTGTTTTCCCTGGGCCTCAGCGTACCCACACTATCTCGTCAGGGCAACACTGCATGGGACTTCCTCTGCCAGGAGAGAGCTGCTGCGTTATTCGTTGGGCTGGGAAACCTTGCTTGGGCCAGTGGCAATGGACCGAATTCAGGCCGAAAGAAAAGAGACTAGGAAAAGGCCTTCTCTCCCCGGCTACTTTCCCAGTCTCTTCCTAGAAGCTAAAACTCTGTCGTTGCTCCTCCGGAAGGAGAACTGCACTGCGATGTAGTTTTTCAGAAGAAGCCTTGCGTTTGCGAGAGCAAAGCAGGACTGCATGCAATGCGGGCAAGGGGAAGGAAGGGAAGCTTCTCTCCCCCTGCCTGCTTTTGCTCAGAGGGCTGGGTGAAGTCAGGGAGCTCTCCCTTCCACCGAGAAACGTGCGGGCTGCTGTTGCCTGTGCGCCCTCTTCTTTGGAAAAGAGTCTGCAGTTGCACACTTTGCACCGTGGAAAGGCAGCGGGGTCTGCTAAGATATCTTCCCCAGGCACTTTGCTCTCCCTGGGCCAAAGCGAGCCTTCACGATAGCTGAACGCTAACACTCCATACGCGTTTTTCTTGGAGAATGGGGCTGCCGCCAGGCAGTTCTACGGGGGAAAACGACCCTTCACGAAGGGCCGTTTCACTGAGCTCCCTGCGGGAAAGCGAAAGCAAAGGACGCTTTTCTCCTTCTAACTGCTTTCGTCAGAGGAACGGGGGAAGTCACAGCCTTCTTTCTCTCCCTGACATACACACAATCTGATGTTGCCTCCGAGCTCCGTTCTCGGCAAAGAACTGAAACGGACATGCGTTCCTGTGGGGAAGCCCACGGCTGTGCTAGGATTTCTCTGGGCAGTGTGTTTTCCCTGGGCCTCAGCGTACCCACACTCTCTCGTCAGGGCAACACTGCATGGGACTTCCTCTGCCAGGAGAGAGCTGCTGCGTTGTCCTTTGGGCTGGGAAACCTTGCTTTGGCCAGTACCAATGGACCAAATTCAGGCCGAAAGAAAAGAGACTAGGGAAAGGCCTTCTCTCCCCGGCTGCTTTCCCCATCTCTTCCTAGAAGCTAAAACTCTGTCGTTGCTCCTCTGGAAGGAGAGCTGCACCGCGATGTAGTTTTTCAGAAGAAGCCTTGCGTTTGCGAGAGCAAAGCAGGACTGCATGCAATGCGGGCAAGGGGAAGGAAGGGAAGCTTCTCTCCCCCTGCCTGCTTTTGCTCAGAGGGCTGGGTGAAGTCAGGGAGCTCTCCCTTCCACCGAGAAACGTGCGGGCTGCTGTTGCCTGTGCGCCCTCTTCTTTGGAAAAGAGTCTGCAGTTGCACACTTTGCACCGTGGAAAGGCAGCGGGGTCTGCTAAGATATCTTCCCCAGGCGCTTTGCTCTCCCTGGGCCAAAGCGAGCCTTCACGATAGCTGAACGCTAACACTGCATACGCGTTCCCCTTGCAGAATGGGGCTGCCGCCAGGCAGTTCCCAAGGGGAAAACCTCCCTTCGCGAAGGGCCGTTTGGCCGAGCTCCCTGCGGGAAAGCGAAAGCAAAGGACGCTTTTCTCCTTCTAACTGCTTTCGTCAGAGGAACGGGGGAAGTCACAGCCTTCTTTCTCTCCCTGACATACACACAATCTGATGTTGCCTCCGAGCTCCGTTCTCGGCAAAGAACTGAAACGGACATGCGTTCCTGTGGGGAAGCCCACGGCTGTGCTAGGATTTCTCTGGGCAGTGTGTTTTCCCTGGGCCTCAGCGTACCCACACTATCTCGTCAGGGCAACACTGCATGGGACTTCCTCTGCTAGGAGACAGCTGCTGCGTCGTCCTTTGGGCTGGGAAACCTTGCTTGGGCCAGTGCCGATGGACCGAATTCAGGCCGAAAGAAAAGAGACTAGGAAAAGGCCTTCTCTCCCCGGCTGCTTTGCCAGTCTCTTCCTAGAAGCTAAAACTCTGTCGTTGCTCCTCTGGAAGGAGAGCTGCGCCGCGATGTAGTTTTTCAGAAGAAACCTTGCGTTTCCGAGAACAAAGCAGGACTGCATGCAATGCGGGCAAGGGGAAGGAAGGGAAGCTTCTCTCCCCCTGCCTGCTTTTGCTCAGAGGGCTGGGTGAAGTCAGGGAGCTCTCCCCTTCACCGAGAAACGTGCGGGCTGCTGTTGCCTGTGCGCTCTCTTCTTTGGAAAAGAGTCTGCAGTTGCACACTTTGCACCGTGGAAAGGCAGCGGGGTCTGCTAAGATTTCTTCCCCAGGCGCTTTGCTCTCCCTGGGCCAAAGCGAGCCTTCACGATAGCTGAACGCTAACACTGCATACGCGTTCCCCTTGCAGAATGGGGCTGCCGCCAGGCAGTTCCCCAGGGGAAAACCTCCCTTCGCGAAGGGCCGTTTGGCCGAGCTCCCTGCGGGGAAGCGAAAGCAAAGGACGCTTTTCTCCTTCTAACTGCTTTCGTCAGAGGAACGGGGGAAGTCACAGCCTTCTTTCTCTCCCTGACATACACACAATCTGATGTTGCCTCCGAGCTCCGTTCTCGGCAAAGAACTGAAACGGACATGCGTTCCTGTGGGGAAGCCCACGGCTGTGCTAGGATTTCTCTGGGCAGTGTGTTTTCCCTGGGCCTCAGCGTACCCACACTATCTCGTCAGGGCAACACTGCATGGGACTTCCTCTGCTAGGAGACAGCTGCTGCGTCGTCCTTTGGGCTGGGAAACCTTGCTTGGGCCAGTGCCGATGGACCGAATTCAGGCCGAAAGAAAAGAGACTAGGAAAAGGCCTTCTCTCCCCGGCTGCTTTGCCAGTCTCTTCCTAGAAGCTAAAACTCTGTCGTTGCTCCTCTGGAAGGAGAGCTGCACCGCGATGTAGTTTTTCAGAAGAAGCCTTGCGTTTGCGAGAGCAAAGCAGGACTGCATGCAATGCGGGCAAGGGGAAGGAAGGGAAGCTTCTCTCCCCCTGCCTGCTTTTGCTCAGAGGGCTGGGTGAAGTCAGGGAGTTCTCCCTTCCACCGAGAAACGTGCGGGCTGCTGTTGCCTGTGCGCCCTATTCTTTGGAAGAGTCTGCAGTTGCACACTTTGCACCGTGGAAAGGCAGCGGGGTCTGCTAAGATTTCTTCCCCAGGCGCTTTGCTCTCCCTGGGCCAAAGCGAGCCTTCACGATAGCTTAACGCTAACACTGCATACGCGTTGTCCTTGAAGAATGGGGCTGCCGCCAGGCAGTTCCCCGGGGAAAAACGTCCCTTCGCGAAGGGCCGTTTGGCCGAGCTCCCTGCGGGAAAGCGAAAGCAAAGGACGCTTTTCTCCTTCTAACTGCTTTCGTCAGAGGAACGGGGGAAGTCACGGCGTTCTTTCTCTCCCTGAGATACACACAATCTGATGTTGCCTCCGAGCTCCGTTCTCGGGAAAGAACTGAAACGGACATGCGTTCCTGTGGGGAAGCCCGCGGCTGTGCTAGGATTTCTCTGGTAGTGTGTTTTCCCTGGGCCTCAGCGTACCCACACTATCTCGTCAGGGCAACACTGCATGGGACTTCCTCTGCCAGGAGAGAGCTGCTGCGTTATTCGTTGGGCTGGGAAACCTTGCTTGGGCCAGTGGCAATGGACCGAATTCAGGCCGAAAGAAAAGAGACTAGGAAAAGGCCTTCTCTCCCCGGCTACTTTCCCAGTCTCTTCCTAGAAGCTAAAACTCTGTCGTTGCTCCTCCGGAAGGAGAACTGCACTGCGATGTAGTTTTTCAGAAGAAGCCTTGCGTTTGCGAGAGCAAAGGAGGACTGCAGGCAATGCGGGCAAGGGGAAGGAAGGGAAGCTTCTCTCCCCCTGCCTGCTTTTGCTCAGAGGGCTGGGTGAAGTCAGGGAGTTCTCCCCTTCAAAGAGAAACGTGCGGGCTGCTGTTGCCTGTGCCCTCTCTTCTTTGGAAAAGAGTCTGCAGTTGCACAGTTTGCACCGTGGAAAGGCAGCGGGGTCTGCTAAGATTTTTTCCCAGGCGCTTTGCTCTCCCTGGGCCAAAGCGAGCCTTCACGATAGCTTAACGCTAACACTCCATACGCGTTTTTTTTGGAGAATGGGGCTGCCGCCAGGCAGTTCTACGGGGGAAAACGACCCTTCACGAAGGGCCGTTTCACTGAGCTCCCTGCGGGAAAGCGAAAGCAAAGGACGCTTTTCTCCTTCTAACTGCTTTCGTCAGAGGAACGGGGGAAGTCACAGCCTTCTTTCTCTCCCTGACATACACACAATCTGATGTTGCCTCCGAGCTCCGTTCTCGGCAAAGAACTGAAACGGACATGCGTTCCTGTGGGGAAGCCCACGGCTGTGCTAGGATTTCTCTGGGCAGTGTGTTTTCCCTGGGCCTCAGCGTACCCACACTCTCTCGTCAGGGCAACACTGCATGGGACTTCCTCTGCCAGGAGAGAGCTGCTGCGTTGTCCTTTGGGCTGGGAAACCTTGCTTTGGCCAGTACCAATGGACCAAATTCAGGCCGAAAGAAAAGAGACTAGGGAAAGGCCTTCTCTCCCCGGCTGCTTTCCCCATCTCTTCCTAGAAGCTAAAACTCTGTCGTTGCTCCTCTGGAAGGAGAGCTGCACCGCGATGTAGTTTTTCAGAAGAAGCCTTGCGTTTGCGAGAGCAAAGCAGGACTGCATGCAATGCGGGCAAGGGGAAGGAAGGGAAGCTTCTCTCCCCCTGCCTGCTTTTGCTCAGAGGGCTGGGTGAAGTCAGGGAGCTCTCCCTTCCACCGAGAAACGTGCGGGCTGCTGTTGCCTGTGCGCCCTCTTCTTTGGAAAAGAGTCTGCAGTTGCACACTTTGCACCGTGGAAAGGCAGCGGGGTCTGCTAAGATATCTTCCCCAGGCGCTTTGCTCTCCCTGGGCCAAAGCGAGCCTTCACGATAGCTGAACGCTAACACTGCATACGCGTTCCCCTTGCAGAATGGGGCTGCCGCCAGGCAGTTCCCCAGGGGAAAACCTCCCTTCGCGAAGGGCCGTTTGGCCGAGCTCCCTGCGGGAAAGCGAAAGCAAAGGACGCTTTTCTCCTTCTAACTGCTTTCGTCAGAGGAACGGGGGAAGTCACAGCCTTCTTTCTCTCCCTGACATACACACAATCTGATGTTGCCTCCGAGCTCCGTTCTCGGCAAAGAACTGAAACGGACATGCGTTCCTGTGGGGAAGCCCACGGCTGTGCTAGGATTTCTCTGGGCAGTGTGTTTTCCCTGGGCCTCAGCGTACCCACACTATCTCGTCAGGGCAACACTGCATGGGACTTCCTCTGCTAGGAGACAGCTGCTGCGTCGTCCTTTGGGCTGGGAAACCTTGCTTGGGCCAGTACCAATGGACCGAATTCAGGCCGAAAGAAAAGAGACTAGGAAAAGGCCTTCTCTCCCCGGCTGCTTTGCCAGTCTCTTCCTAGAAGCTAAAACTCTGTCGTTGCTCCTCTGGAAGGAGAGCTGCGCCGCGATGTAGTTTTTCAGAAGAAACCTTGCGTTTCCGAGAACAAAGCAGGACTGCATGCAATGCGGGCAAGGGGAAGGAAGGGAAGCTTCTCTCCCCCTGCCTGCTTTTGCTCAGAGGGCTGGGTGAAGTCAGGGAGCTCTCCCCTTCACCGAGAAACGTGCGGGCTGCTGTTGCCTGTGCGCTCTCTTCTTTGGAAAAGAGTCTGCAGTTGCACACTTTGCACCGTGGAAAGGCAGCGGGGTCTGCTAAGATTTCTTCCCCAGGCGCTTTGCTCTCCCTGGGCCAAAGCGAGCCTTCACGATAGCTGAACGCTAACACTGCATACGCGTTCCCCTTGCAGAATGGGGCTGCCGCCAGGCAGTTCCCCAGGGGAAAACCTCCCTTCGCGAAGGGCCGTTTGGCCGAGCTCCCTGCGGGGAAGCGAAAGCAAAGGACGCTTTTCTCCTTCTAACTGCTTTCGTCAGAGGAACGGGGGAAGTCACAGCCTTCTTTCTCTCCCTGACATACACACAATCTGATGTTGCCTCCGAGCTCCGTTCTCGGCAAAGAACTGAAACGGACATGCGTTCCTGTGGGGAAGCCCACGGCTGTGCTAGGATTTCTCTGGGCAGTGTGTTTTCCCTGGGCCTCAGCGTACCCACACTCTCTCGTCAGGGCAACACTGCATGGGACTTCCTCTGCCAGGAGAGAGCTGCTGCGTTGTCCTTTGGGCTGGGAAACCTTGCTTTGGCCAGTACCAATGGACCAAATTCAGGCCGAAAGAAAAGAGACTAGGGAAAGGCCTTCTCTCCCCGGCTGCTTTCCCCATCTCTTCCTAGAAGCTAAAACTCTGTCGTTGCTCCTCTGGAAGGAGAGCTGCACCGCGATGTAGTTTTTCAGAAGAAGCCTTGCGTTTGCGAGAGCAAAGCAGGACTGCATGCAATGCGGGCAAGGGGAAGGAAGGGAAGCTTCTCTCCCCCTGCCTGCTTTTGCTCAGAGGGCTGGGTGAAGTCAGGGAGCTCTCCCTTCCACCGAGAAACGTGCGGGCTGCTGTTGCCTGTGCGCCCTCTTCTTTGGAAAAGAGTCTGCAGTTGCACACTTTGCACCGTGGAAAGGCAGCGGGGTCTGCTAAGATATCTTCCCCAGGCGCTTTGCTCTCCCTGGGCCAAAGCGAGCCTTCACGATAGCTGAACGCTAACACTGCATACGCGTTCCCCTTGCAGAATGGGGCTGCCGCCAGGCAGTTCCCCAGGGGAAAACCTCCCTTCGCGAAGGGCCGTTTGGCGGAGCTCCCTGCGGGAAAGCGAAAGCAAAGGACGCTTTTCTCCTTCTAACTGCTTTCGTCAGAGGAACGGGGGAAGTCACAGCCTTCTTTCTCTCCCTGACATACACACAATCTGATGTTGCCTCCGAGCTCCGTTCTCGGCAAAGAACTGAAACGGACATGCGTTCCTGTGGGGAAGCCCACGGCTGTGCTAGGATTTCTCTGGGCAGTGTGTTTTCCCTGGGCCTCAGCGTACCCACACTCTCTCGTCAGGGCAACACTGCATGGGACTTCCTCTGCCAGGAGAGAGCTGCTGCGTTGTCCTTTGGGCTGGGAAACCTTGCTTTGGCCAGTACCAATGGACCAAATTCAGGCCGAAAGAAAAGAGACTAGGGAAAGGCCTTCTCTCCCCGGCTGCTTTCCCCATCTCTTCCTAGAAGCTAAAACTCTGTCGTTGCTCCTCTGGAAGGAGAGCTGCACCGCGATGTAGTTTTTCAGAAGAAGCCTTGCGTTTGCGAGAGCAAAGCAGGACTGCATGCAATGCGGGCAAGGGGAAGGAAGGGAAGCTTCTCTCCCCCTGCCTGCTTTTGCTCAGAGGGCTGGGTGAAGTCAGGGAGCTCTCCCTTCCACCGAGAAACGTGCGGGCTGCTGTTGCCTGTGCGCCCTCTTCTTTGGAAAAGAGTCTGCAGTTGCACACTTTGCACCGTGGAAAGGCAGCGGGGTCTGCTAAGATATCTTCCCCAGGCGCTTTGCTCTCCCTGGGCCAAAGCGAGCCTTCACGATAGCTGAACGCTAACACTGCATACGCGTTCCCCTTGCAGAATGGGGCTGCCGCCAGGCAGTTCCCCAGGGGAAAACCTCCCTTCGCGAAGGGCCGTTTGGCGGAGCTCCCTGCGGGAAAGCGAAAGCAAAGGACGCTTTTCTCCTTCTAACTGCTTTCGTCAGAGGAACGGGGGAAGTCACAGCCTTCTTTCTCTCCCTGACATACACACAATCTGATGTTGCCTCCGAGCTCCGTTCTCGGCAAAGAACTGAAACGGACATGCGTTCCTGTGGGGAAGCCCACGGCTGTGCTAGGATTTCTCTGGGCAGTGTGTTTTCCCTGGGCCTCAGCGTACCCACACTATCTCGTCAGGGCAACACTGCATGGGACTTCCTCTGCCAGGAGAGAGCTGCTGCGTTGTCCTTTGGGCTGGGAAACCTTGCTTTGGCCAGTACCAATGGACCAAATTCAGGCCGAAAGAAAAGAGACTAGGGAAAGGCCTTCTCTCCCCGGCTGCTTTCCCCATCTCTTCCTAGAAGCTAAAACTCTGTCGTTGCTCCTCTGGAAGGAGAGCTGCACCGCGATGTAGTTTTTCAGAAGAAGCCTTGCGTTTGCGAGAGCAAAGCAGGACTGCATGCAATGCGGGCAAGGGGAAGGAAGGGAAGCTTCTCTCCCCCTGCCTGCTTTTGCTCAGAGGGCTGGGTGAAGTCAGGGAGCTCTCCCTTCCACCGAGAAACGTGCGGGCTGCTGTTGCCTGTGCGCCCTCTTCTTTGGAAAAGAGTCTGCAGTTGCACACTTTGCACCGTGGAAAGGCAGCGGGGTCTGCTAAGATTTCTTCCCCAGGCGCTTTGCTCTCCCTGGGCCAAAGCGAGCCTTCACGATAGCTGAACGCTAACACTGCATACGCGTTCCCCTTGCAGAATGGGGCTGCCGCCAGGCAGTTCCCCAGGGGAAAACCTCCCTTCGCGAAGGGCCGTTTGGCCGAGCTCCCTGCGGGAAAGCGAAAGCAAAGGACGCTTTTCTCCTTCTAACTGCTTTCGTCAGAGGAACGGGGGAAGTCACAGCCTTCTTTCTCTCCCTGACATACACACAATCTGATGTTGCCTCCGAGCTCCGTTCTCGGCAAAGAACTGAAACGGACATGCGTTCCTGTGGGGAAGCCCACGGCTGTGCTAGGATTTCTCTGGGCAGTGTGTTTTCCCTGGGCCTCAGCGTACCCACACTCTCTCGTCAGGGCAACACTGCATGGGACTTCCTCTGCCAGGAGAGAGCTGCTGCGTTGTCCTTTGGGCTGGGAAACCTTGCTTTGGCCAGTACCAATGGACCAAATTCAGGCCGAAAGAAAAGAGACTAGGGAAAGGCCTTCTCTCCCCGGCTGCTTTCCCCATCTCTTCCTAGAAGCTAAAACTCTGTCGTTGCTCCTCTGGAAGGAGAGCTGCACCGCGATGTAGTTTTTCAGAAGAAGCCTTGCGTTTGCGAGAGCAAAGCAGGACTGCATGCAATGCGGGCAAGGGGAAGGAAGGGAAGCTTCTCTCCCCCTGCCTGCTTTTGCTCAGAGGGCTGGGTGAAGTCAGGGAGCTCTCCCTTCCACCGAGAAACGTGCGGGCTGCTGTTGCCTGTGCGCCCTCTTCTTTGGAAAAGAGTCTGCAGTTGCACACTTTGCACCGTGGAAAGGCAGCGGGGTCTGCTAAGATTTCTTCCCCAGGCGCTTTGCTCTCCCTGGGCCAAAGCGAGCCTTCACGATAGCTGAACGCTAACACTGCATACGCGTTCCCCTTGCAGAATGGGGCTGCCGCCAGGCAGTTCCCCAGGGGAAAACCTCCCTTCGCGAAGGGCCGTTTGGCCGAGCTCCCTGCGGGAAAGCGAAAGCAAAGGACGCTTTTCTCCTTCTAACTGCTTTCGTCAGAGGAACGGGGGAAGTCACAGCCTTCTTTCTCTCCCTGACATACACACAATCTGATGTTGCCTCCGAGCTCCGTTCTCGGCAAAGAACTGAAACGGACATGCGTTCCTGTGGGGAAGCCCACGGCTGTGCTAGGATTTCTCTGGGCAGTGTGTTTTCCCTGGGCCTCAGCGTACCCACACTATCTCGTCAGGGCAACACTGCATGGGACTTCCTCTGCTAGGAGACAGCTGCTGCGTCGTCCTTTGGGCTGGGAAACCTTGCTTGGGCCAGTGCCGATGGACCGAATTCAGGCCGAAAGAAAAGAGACTAGGAAAAGGCCTTCTCTCCCCGGCTGCTTTGCCAGTCTCTTCCTAGAAGCTAAAACTCTGTCGTTGCTCCTCTGGAAGGAGAGCTGCGCCGCGATGTAGTTTTTCAGAAGAAACCTTGCGTTTCCGAGAACAAAGCAGGACTGCATGCAATGCGGGCAAGGGGAAGGAAGGGAAGCTTCTCTCCCCCTGCCTGCTTTTGCTCAGAGGGCTGGGTGAAGTCAGGGAGCTCTCCCCTTCACCGAGAAACGTGCGGGCTGCTGTTGCCTGTGCGCTCTCTTCTTTGGAAAAGAGTCTGCAGTTGCACACTTTGCACCGTGGAAAGGCAGCGGGGTCTGCTAAGATTTCTTCCCCAGGCGCTTTGCTCTCCCTGGGCCAAAGCGAGCCTTCACGATAGCTGAACGCTAACACTGCATACGCGTTCCCCTTGCAGAATGGGGCTGCCGCCAGGCAGTTCCCCAGGGGAAAACCTCCCTTCGCGAAGGGCCGTTTGGCCGAGCTCCCTGCGGGAAAGCGAAAGCAAAGGACGCTTTTCTCCTTCTAACTGCTTTCGTCAGAGGAACGGGGGAAGTCACAGCCTTCTTTCTCTCCCTGACATACACACAATCTGATGTTGCCTCCGAGCTCCGTTCTCGGCAAAGAACTGAAACGGACATGCGTTCCTGTGGGGAAGCCCACGGCTGTGCTAGGATTTCTCTGGGCAGTGTGTTTTCCCTGGGCCTCAGCGTACCCACACTCTCTCGTCAGGGCAACACTGCATGGGACTTCCTCTGCCAGGAGAGAGCTGCTGCGTTGTCCTTTGGGCTGGGAAACCTTGCTTTGGCCAGTACCAATGGACCAAATTCAGGCCGAAAGAAAAGAGACTAGGGAAAGGCCTTCTCTCCCCGGCTGCTTTCCCCATCTCTTCCTAGAAGCTAAAACTCTGTCGTTGCTCCTCTGGAAGGAGAGCTGCACCGCGATGTAGTTTTTCAGAAGAAGCCTTGCGTTTGCGAGAGCAAAGCAGGACTGCATGCAATGCGGGCAAGGGGAAGGAAGGGAAGCTTCTCTCCCCCTGCCTGCTTTTGCTCAGAGGGCTGGGTGAAGTCAGGGAGCTCTCCCTTCCACCGAGAAACGTGCGGGCTGCTGTTGCCTGTGCGCCCTCTTCTTTGGAAAAGAGTCTGCAGTTGCACACTTTGCACCGTGGAAAGGCAGCGGGGTCTGCTAAGATATCTTCCCCAGGCGCTTTGCTCTCCCTGGGCCAAAGCGAGCCTTCACGATAGCTGAACGCTAACACTGCATACGCGTTCCCCTTGCAGAATGGGGCTGCAGCCAGGCAGTTCCCCAGGGGAAAACCTCCCTTCACGAAGGGCCGTTTGGCCGAGCTCCCTGCGGGAAAGCCAAAGCAAAGGACGCTTTTCTCCTTCTAACTGCTTTCGTCAGAGGAATGGGGGAAGTCACAGCCTTCTTTCTCTCCCTGACATACACACAATCTGATGTTGCCTCCGAGCTCCGTTCTCGGCAAAGAACTGAAACGGACATGCGTTCCTGTGGGGAAGCCCACGGCTGTGCTAGGATTTCTCTGGGCAGTGTGTTTTCCCTGGGCCTCAGCGTACCCACACTATCTCGTCAGGGCAAAACTGCATGGGACTTCCTCTGCTAGGAGACAGCTGCTGCGTCGTCCTTTGGGCTGGGAAACCTTGCTTGGGCCAGTGCCGATGGACCGAATTCAGGCCGAAAGAAAAGAGACTAGGAAAAGGCCTTCTCTCCCCGGCTGCTTTGCCAGTCTCTTCCTAGAAGCTAAAACTCTGTCGTTGCTCCTCTGGAAGGAGAGCTGCGCCGCGATGTAGTTTTTCAGAAGAAACCTTGCGTTTCCGAGAACAAAGCAGGACTGCATGCAATGCGGGCAAGGGGAAGGAAGGGAAGCTTCTCTCCCCCTGCCTGCTTTTGCTCAGAGGGCTGGGTGAAGTCAGGGAGCTCTCCCCTTCACCGAGAAACGTGCGGGCTGCTGTTGCCTGTGCGCTCTCTTCTTTGGAAAAGAGTCTGCAGTTGCACACTTTGCACCGTGGAAAGGCAGCGGGGTCTGCTAAGATTTCTTCCCCAGGCGCTTTGCTCTCCCTGGGCCAAAGCGAGCCTTCACGATAGCTGAACGCTAACACTGCATACGCGTTCCCCTTGCAGAATGGGGCTGCCGCCAGGCAGTTCCCCAGGGGAAAACCTCCCTTCGCGAAGGGCCGTTTGGCCGAGCTCCCTGCGGGAAAGCGAAAGCAAAGGACGCTTTTCTCCTTCTAACTGCTTTCGTCAGAGGAACGGGGGAAGTCACAGCCTTCTTTCTCTCCCTGACATACACACAATCTGATGTTGCCTCCGAGCTCCGTTCTCGGCAAAGAACTGAAACGGACATGCGTTCCTGTGGGGAAGCCCACGGCTGTGCTAGGATTTCTCTGGGCAGTGTGTTTTCCCTGGGCCTCAGCGTACCCACACTATCTCGTCAGGGCAACACTGCATGGGACTTCCTCTGCTAGGAGACAGCTGCTGCGTCGTCCTTTGGGCTGGGAAACCTTGCTTGGGCCAGTGCCGATGGACCGAATTCAGGCCGAAAGAAAAGAGACTAGGGAAAGGCCTTCTCTCCCCGGCTGCTTTCCCCATCTCTTCCTAGAAGCTAAAACTCTGTCGTTGCTCCTCTGGAAGGAGAGCTGCACCGCGATGTAGTTTTTCAGAAGAAGCCTTGCGTTTGCGAGAGCAAAGCAGGACTGCATGCAATGCGGGCAAGGGGAAGGAAGGGAAGCTTCTCTCCCCCTGCCTGCTTTTGCTCAGAGGGCTGGGTGAAGTCAGGGAGCTCTCCCTTCCACCGAGAAACGTGCGGGCTGCTGTTGCCTGTGCGCCCTCTTCTTTGGAAAAGAGTCTGCAGTTGCACACTTTGCACCGTGGAAAGGCAGCGGGGTCTGCTAAGATATCTTCCCCAGGCGCTTTGCTCTCCCTGGGCCAAAGCGAGCCTTCACGATAGCTGAACGCTAACACTGCATACGCGTTCCCCTTGCAGAATGGGGCTGCCGCCAGGCAGTTCCCCAGGGGAAAACCTCCCTTCGCGAAGGGCCGTTTGGCGGAGCTCCCTGCGGGAAAGCGAAAGCAAAGGACGCTTTTCTCCTTCTAACTGCTTTCGTCAGAGGAACGGGGGAAGTCACAGCCTTCTTTCTCTCCCTGACATACACACAATCTGATGTTGCCTCCGAGCTCCGTTCTCGGCAAAGAACTGAAACGGACATGCGTTCCTGTGGGGAAGCCCACGGCTGTGCTAGGATTTCTCTGGGCAGTGTGTTTTCCCTGGGCCTCAGCGTACCCACACTCTCTCGTCAGGGCAACACTGCATGGGACTTCCTCTGCCAGGAGAGAGCTGCTGCGTTGTCCTTTGGGCTGGGAAACCTTGCTTTGGCCAGTACCAATGGACCAAATTCAGGCCGAAAGAAAAGAGACTAGGGAAAGGCCTTCTCTCCCCGGCTGCTTTCCCCATCTCTTCCTAGAAGCTAAAACTCTGTCGTTGCTCCTCTGGAAGGAGAGCTGCACCGCGATGTAGTTTTTCAGAAGAAGCCTTGCGTTTGCGAGAGCAAAGCAGGACTGCATGCAATGCGGGCAAGGGGAAGGAAGGGAAGCTTCTCTCCCCCTGCCTGCTTTTGCTCAGAGGGCTGGGTGAAGTCAGGGAGCTCTCCCTTCCACCGAGAAACGTGCGGGCTGCTGTTGCCTGTGCGCCCTCTTCTTTGGAAAAGAGTCTGCAGTTGCACACTTTGCACCGTGGAAAGGCAGCGGGGTCTGCTAAGATATCTTCCCCAGGCGCTTTGCTCTCCCTGGGCCAAAGCGAGCCTTCACGATAGCTGAACGCTAACACTGCATACGCGTTCCCCTTGCAGAATGGGGCTGCCGCCAGGCAGTTCCCCAGGGGAAAACCTCCCTTCGCGAAGGGCCGTTTGGCGGAGCTCCCTGCGGGAAAGCGAAAGCAAAGGACGCTTTTCTCCTTCTAACTGCTTTCGTCAGAGGAACGGGGGAAGTCACAGCCTTCTTTCTCTCCCTGACATACACACAATCTGATGTTGCCTCCGAGCTCCGTTCTCGGCAAAGAACTGAAACGGACATGCGTTCCTGTGGGGAAGCCCACGGCTGTGCTAGGATTTCTCTGGGCAGTGTGTTTTCCCTGGGCCTCAGCGTACCCACACTATCTCGTCAGGGCAACACTGCATGGGACTTCCTCTGCCAGGAGAGAGCTGCTGCGTTGTCCTTTGGGCTGGGAAACCTTGCTTTGGCCAGTACCAATGGACCAAATTCAGGCCGAAAGAAAAGAGACTAGGGAAAGGCCTTCTCTCCCCGGCTGCTTTCCCCATCTCTTCCTAGAAGCTAAAACTCTGTCGTTGCTCCTCTGGAAGGAGAGCTGCACCGCGATGTAGTTTTTCAGAAGAAGCCTTGCGTTTGCGAGAGCAAAGCAGGACTGCATGCAATGCGGGCAAGGGGAAGGAAGGGAAGCTTCTCTCCCCCTGCCTGCTTTTGCTCAGAGGGCTGGGTGAAGTCAGGGAGCTCTCCCTTCCACCGAGAAACGTGCGGGCTGCTGTTGCCTGTGCGCCCTCTTCTTTGGAAAAGAGTCTGCAGTTGCACACTTTGCACCGTGGAAAGGCAGCGGGGTCTGCTAAGATATCTTCCCCAGGCGCTTTGCTCTCCCTGGGCCAAAGCGAGCCTTCACGATAGCTGAACGCTAACACTGCATACGCGTTCCCCTTGCAGAATGGGGCTGCCGCCAGGCAGTTCCCCAGGGGAAAACCTCCCTTCGCGAAGGGCCGTTTGGCGGAGCTCCCTGCGGGAAAGCGAAAGCAAAGGACGCTTTTCTCCTTCTAACTGCTTTCGTCAGAGGAACGGGGGAAGTCACAGCCTTCTTTCTCTCCCTGACATACACACAATCTGATGTTGCCTCCGAGCTCCGTTCTCGGCAAAGAACTGAAACGGACATGCGTTCCTGTGGGGAAGCCCACGGCTGTGCTAGGATTTCTCTGGGCAGTGTGTTTTCCCTGGGCCTCAGCGTACCCACACTCTCTCGTCAGGGCAACACTGCATGGGACTTCCTCTGCCAGGAGAGAGCTGCTGCGTTGTCCTTTGGGCTGGGAAACCTTGCTTTGGCCAGTACCAATGGACCAAATTCAGGCCGAAAGAAAAGAGACTAGGGAAAGGCCTTCTCTCCCCGGCTGCTTTCCCCATCTCTTCCTAGAAACTAAAACTCTGTCGTTGCTCCTCTGGAAGGAGAGCTGCACCGCGATGTAGTTTTTCAGAAGAAGCCTTGCGTTTGCGAGAGCAAAGCAGGACTGCATGCAATGCGGGCAAGGGGAAGGAAGGGAAGCTTCTCTCCCCCTGCCTGCTTTTGCTCAGAGGGCTGGGTGAAGTCAGGGAGCTCTCCCTTCCACCGAGAAACGTGCGGGCTGCTGTTGCCTGTGCGCCCTCTTCTTTGGAAAAGAGTCTGCAGTTGCACACTTTGCACCGTGGAAAGGCAGCGGGGTCTGCTAAGATTTCTTCCCCAGGCGCTTTGCTCTCCCTGGGCCAAAGCGAGCCTTCACGATAGCTGAACGCTAACACTGCATACGCGTTCCCCTTGCAGAATGGGGCTGCCGCCAGGCAGTTCCCCAGGGGAAAACCTCCCTTCGCGAAGGGCCGTTTGGCGGAGCTCCCTGCGGGAAAGCGAAAGCAAAGGACGCTTTTCTCCTTCTAACTGCTTTCGTCAGAGGAACGGGGGAAGTCACAGCCTTCTTTCTCTCCCTGACATACACACAATCTGATGTTGCCTCCGAGCTCCGTTCTCGGCAAAGAACTGAAACGGACATGCGTTCCTGTGGGGAAGCCCACGGCTGTGCTAGGATTTCTCTGGGCAGTGTGTTTTCCCTGGGCCTCAGCGTACCCACACTATCTCGTCAGGGCAACACTGCATGGGACTTCCTCTGCCAGGAGAGAGCTGCTGCGTTGTCCTTTGGGCTGGGAAACCTTGCTTTGGCCAGTACCAATGGACCAAATTCAGGCCGAAAGAAAAGAGACTAGGGAAAGGCCTTCTCTCCCCGGCTGCTTTCCCCATCTCTTCCTAGAAGCTAAAACTCTGTCGTTGCTCCTCTGGAAGGAGAGCTGCACCGCGATGTAGTTTTTCAGAAGAAGCCTTGCGTTTGCGAGAGCAAAGCAGGACTGCATGCAATGCGGGCAAGGGGAAGGAAGGGAAGCTTCTCTCCCCCTGCCTGCTTTTGCTCAGAGGGCTGGGTGAAGTCAGGGAGCTCTCCCTTCCACCGAGAAACGTGCGGGCTGCTGTTGCCTGTGCGCCCTCTTCTTTGGAAAAGAGTCTGCAGTTGCACACTTTGCACCGTGGAAAGGCAGCGGGGTCTGCTAAGATATCTTCCCCAGGCGCTTTGCTCTCCCTGGGCCAAAGCGAGCCTTCACGATAGCTGAACGCTAACACTGCATACGCGTTCCCCTTGCAGAATGGGGCTGCCGCCAGGCAGTTCCCCAGGGGAAAACCTCCCTTCGCGAAGGGCCGTTTGGCGGAGCTCCCTGCGGGAAAGCGAAAGCAAAGGACGCTTTTCTCCTTCTAACTGCTTTCGTCAGAGGAACGGGGGAAGTCACAGCCTTCTTTCTCTCCCTGACATACACACAATCTGATGTTGCCTCCGAGCTCCGTTCTCGGCAAAGAACTGAAACGGACATGCGTTCCTGTGGGGAAGCCCACGGCTGTGCTAGGATTTCTCTGGGCAGTGTGTTTTCCCTGGGCCTCAGCGTACCCACACTCTCTCGTCAGGGCAACACTGCATGGGACTTCCTCTGCCAGGAGAGAGCTGCTGCGTTGTCCTTTGGGCTGGGAAACCTTGCTTTGGCCAGTACCAATGGACCAAATTCAGGCCGAAAGAAAAGAGACTAGGGAAAGGCCTTCTCTCCCCGGCTGCTTTCCCCATCTCTTCCTAGAAACTAAAACTCTGTCGTTGCTCCTCTGGAAGGAGAGCTGCACCGCGATGTAGTTTTTCAGAAGAAGCCTTGCGTTTGCGAGAGCAAAGCAGGACTGCATGCAATGCGGGCAAGGGGAAGGAAGGGAAGCTTCTCTCCCCCTGCCTGCTTTTGCTCAGAGGGCTGGGTGAAGTCAGGGAGCTCTCCCTTCCACCGAGAAACGTGCGGGCTGCTGTTGCCTGTGCGCCCTCTTCTTTGGAAAAGAGTCTGCAGTTGCACACTTTGCACCGTGGAAAGGCAGCGGGGTCTGCTAAGATTTCTTCCCCAGGCGCTTTGCTCTCCCTGGGCCAAAGCGAGCCTTCACGATAGCTGAACGCTAACACTGCATACGCGTTCCCCTTGCAGAATGGGGCTGCCGCCAGGCAGTTCCCCAGGGGAAAACCTCCCTTCGCGAAGGGCCGTTTGGCCGAGCTCCCTGCGGGAAAGCGAAAGCAAAGGACGCTTTTCTCCTTCTAACTGCTTTCGTCAGAGGAACGGGGGAAGTCACAGCCTTCTTTCTCTCCCTGACATACACACAATCTGATGTTGCCTCCGAGCTCCGTTCTCGGCAAAGAACTGAAACGGACATGCGTTCCTGTGGGGAAGCCCACGGCTGTGCTAGGATTTCTCTGGGCAGTGTGTTTTCCCTGGGCCTCAGCGTACCCACACTCTCTCGTCAGGGCAACACTGCATGGGACTTCCTCTGCCAGGAGAGAGCTGCTGCGTTGTCCTTTGGGCTGGGAAACCTTGCTTTGGCCAGTACCAATGGACCAAATTCAGGCCGAAAGAAAAGAGACTAGGGAAAGGCCTTCTCTCCCCGGCTGCTTTCCCCATCTCTTCCTAGAAGCTAAAACTCTGTCGTTGCTCCTCTGGAAGGAGAGCTGCACCGCGATGTAGTTTTTCAGAAGAAGCCTTGCGTTTGCGAGAGCAAAGCAGGACTGCATGCAATGCGGGCAAGGGGAAGGAAGGGAAGCTTCTCTCCCCCTGCCTGCTTTTGCTCAGAGGGCTGGGTGAAGTCAGGGAGCTCTCCCTTCCACCGAGAAACGTGCGGGCTGCTGTTGCCTGTGCGCCCTCTTCTTTGGAAAAGAGTCTGCAGTTGCACACTTTGCACCGTGGAAAGGCAGCGGGGTCTGCTAAGATTTCTTCCCCAGGCGCTTTGCTCTCCCTGGGCCAAAGCGAGCCTTCACGATAGCTGAACGCTAACACTGCATACGCGTTCCCCTTGCAGAATGGGGCTGCCGCCAGGCAGTTCCCCAGGGGAAAACCTCCCTTCGCGAAGGGCCGTTTGGCCGAGCTCCCTGCGGGAAAGCGAAAGCAAAGGACGCTTTTCTCCTTCTAACTGCTTTCGTCAGAGGAACGGGGGAAGTCACAGCCTTCTTTCTCTCCCTGACATACACACAATCTGATGTTGCCTCCGAGCTCCGTTCTCGGCAAAGAACTGAAACGGACATGCGTTCCTGTGGGGAAGCCCACGGCTGTGCTAGGATTTCTCTGGGCAGTGTGTTTTCCCTGGGCCTCAGCGTACCCACACTATCTCGTCAGGGCAACACTGCATGGGACTTCCTCTGCTAGGAGACAGCTGCTGCGTCGTCCTTTGGGCTGGGAAACCTTGCTTGGGCCAGTGCCGATGGACCGAATTCAGGCCGAAAGAAAAGAGACTAGGAAAAGGCCTTCTCTCCCCGGCTGCTTTGCCAGTCTCTTCCTAGAAGCTAAAACTCTGTCGTTGCTCCTCTGGAAGGAGAGCTGCGCCGCGATGTAGTTTTTCAGAAGAAACCTTGCGTTTCCGAGAACAAAGCAGGACTGCATGCAATGCGGGCAAGGGGAAGGAAGGGAAGCTTCTCTCCCCCTGCCTGCTTTTGCTCAGAGGGCTGGGTGAAGTCAGGGAGCTCTCCCCTTCACCGAGAAACGTGCGGGCTGCTGTTGCCTGTGCGCTCTCTTCTTTGGAAAAGAGTCTGCAGTTGCACACTTTGCACCGTGGAAAGGCAGCGGGGTCTGCTAAGATTTCTTCCCCAGGCGCTTTGCTCTCCCTGGGCCAAAGCGAGCCTTCACGATAGCTGAACGCTAACACTGCATACGCGTTCCCCTTGCAGAATGGGGCTGCCGCCAGGCAGTTCCCCAGGGGAAAACCTCCCTTCGCGAAGGGCCGTTTGGCCGAGCTCCCTGCGGGGAAGCGAAAGCAAAGGACGCTTTTCTCCTTCTAACTGCTTTCGTCAGAGGAACGGGGGAAGTCACAGCCTTCTTTCTCTCCCTGACATACACACAATCTGATGTTGCCTCCGAGCTCCGTTCTCGGCAAAGAACTGAAACGGACATGCGTTCCTGTGGGGAAGCCCACGGCTGTGCTAGGATTTCTCTGGGCAGTGTGTTTTCCCTGGGCCTCAGCGTACCCACACTCTCTCGTCAGGGCAACACTGCATGGGACTTCCT
The DNA here is from genome assembly GCF_024166365.1 of Elephas maximus indicus. NCBI lineage: Eukaryota > Metazoa > Chordata > Mammalia > Proboscidea > Elephantidae > Elephas > Elephas maximus. The sequence goes on from NC_064840.1 coordinate 35,961,945, forward strand.
CTGCCAGGAGAGAGCTGCTGCGTTGTCCTTTGGGCTGGGAAACCTTGCTTTGGCCAGTACCAATGGACCAAATTCAGGCCGAAAGAAAAGAGACTAGGGAAAGGCCTTCTCTCCCCGGCTGCTTTCCCCATCTCTTCCTAGAAGCTAAAACTCTGTCGTTGCTCCTCTGGAAGGAGAGCTGCACCGCGATGTAGTTTTTCAGAAGAAGCCTTGCGTTTGCGAGAGCAAAGCAGGACTGCATGCAATGCGGGCAAGGGGAAGGAAGGGAAGCTTCTCTCCCCCTGCCTGCTTTTGCTCAGAGGGCTGGGTGAAGTCAGGGAGCTCTCCCTTCCACCGAGAAACGTGCGGGCTGCTGTTGCCTGTGCGCCCTCTTCTTTGGAAAAGAGTCTGCAGTTGCACACTTTGCACCGTGGAAAGGCAGCGGGGTCTGCTAAGATATCTTCCCCAGGCGCTTTGCTCTCCCTGGGCCAAAGCGAGCCTTCACGATAGCTGAACGCTAACACTGCATACGCGTTCCCCTTGCAGAATGGGGCTGCAGCCAGGCAGTTCCCCAGGGGAAAACCTCCCTTCACGAAGGGCCGTTTGGCCGAGCTCCCTGCGGGAAAGCCAAAGCAAAGGACGCTTTTCTCCTTCTAACTGCTTTCGTCAGAGGAACGGGGGAAGTCACAGCCTTCTTTCTCTCCCTGACATACACACAATCTGATGTTGCCTCCGAGCTCCGTTCTCGGCAAAGAACTGAAACGGACATGCGTTCCTGTGGGGAAGCCCACGGCTGTGCTAGGATTTCTCTGGGCAGTGTGTTTTCCCTGGGCCTCAGCGTACCCACACTATCTCGTCAGGGCAACACTGCATGGGACTTCCTCTGCTAGGAGACAGCTGCTGCGTCGTCCTTTGGGCTGGGAAACCTTGCTTGGGCCAGTGCCGATGGACCGAATTCAGGCCGAAAGAAAAGAGACTAGGAAAAGGCCTTCTCTCCCCGGCTGCTTTGCCAGTCTCTTCCTAGAAGCTAAAACTCTGTCGTTGCTCCTCTGGAAGGAGAGCTGCGCCGCGATGTAGTTTTTCAGAAGAAACCTTGCGTTTCCGAGAACAAAGCAGGACTGCATGCAATGCGGGCAAGGGGAAGGAAGGGAAGCTTCTCTCCCCCTGCCTGCTTTTGCTCAGAGGGCTGGGTGAAGTCAGGGAGCTCTCCCCTTCACCGAGAAACGTGCGGGCTGCTGTTGCCTGTGCGCTCTCTTCTTTGGAAAAGAGTCTGCAGTTGCACACTTTGCACCGTGGAAAGGCAGCGGGGTCTGCTAAGATTTCTTCCCCAGGCGCTTTGCTCTCCCTGGGCCAAAGCGAGCCTTCACGATAGCTGAACGCTAACACTGCATACGCGTTCCCCTTGCAGAATGGGGCTGCCGCCAGGCAGTTCCCCAGGGGAAAACCTCCCTTCGCGAAGGGCCGTTTGGCCGAGCTCCCTGCGGGAAAGCGAAAGCAAAGGACGCTTTTCTCCTTCTAACTGCTTTCGTCAGAGGAACGGGGGAAGTCACAGCCTTCTTTCTCTCCCTGACATACACACAATCTGATGTTGCCTCCGAGCTCCGTTCTCGGCAAAGAACTGAAACGGACATGCGTTCCTGTGGGGAAGCCCACGGCTGTGCTAGGATTTCTCTGGGCAGTGTGTTTTCCCTGGGCCTCAGCGTACCCACACTATCTCGTCAGGGCAACACTGCATGGGACTTCCTCTGCTAGGAGACAGCTGCTGCGTCGTCCTTTGGGCTGGGAAACCTTGCTTGGGCCAGTGCCGATGGACCGAATTCAGGCCGAAAGAAAAGAGACTAGGAAAAGGCCTTCTCTCCCCGGCTGCTTTGCCAGTCTCTTCCTAGAAGCTAAAACTCTGTCGTTGCTCCTCTGGAAGGAGAGCTGCACCGCGATGTAGTTTTTCAGAAGAAGCCTTGCGTTTGCGAGAGCAAAGCAGGACTGCATGCAATGCGGGCAAGGGGAAGGAAGGGAAGCTTCTCTCCCCCTGCCTGCTTTTGCTCAGAGGGCTGGGTGAAGTCAGGGAGTTCTCCCTTCCACCGAGAAACGTGCGGGCTGCTGTTGCCTGTGCGCCCTATTCTTTGGAAGAGTCTGCAGTTGCACACTTTGCACCGTGGAAAGGCAGCGGGGTCTGCTAAGATTTCTTCCCCAGGCGCTTTGCTCTCCCTGGGCCAAAGCGAGCCTTCACGATAGCTTAACGCTAACACTGCATACGCGTTGTCCTTGAAGAATGGGGCTGCCGCCAGGCAGTTCCCCGGGGAAAAACGTCCCTTCGCGAAGGGCCGTTTGGCCGAGCTCCCTGCGGGAAAGCGAAAGCAAAGGACGCTTTTCTCCTTCTAACTGCTTTCGTCAGAGGAACGGGGGAAGTCACGGCGTTCTTTCTCTCCCTGAGATACACACAATCTGATGTTGCCTCCGAGCTCCGTTCTCGGCAAAGAACTGAAACGGACATGCGTTCCTGTGGGGAAGCCCGCGGCTGTGCTAGGATTTCTCTGGTAGTGTGTTTTCCCTGGGCCTCAGCGTACCCACACTATCTCGTCAGGGCAACACTGCATGGGACTTCCTCTGCCAGGAGAGAGCTGCTGCGTTATTCGTTGGGCTGGGAAACCTTGCTTGGGCCAGTGGCAATGGACCGAATTCAGGCCGAAAGAAAAGAGACTAGGAAAAGGCCTTCTCTCCCCGGCTACTTTCCCAGTCTCTTCCTAGAAGCTAAAACTCTGTCGTTGCTCCTCCGGAAGGAGAACTGCACTGCGATGTAGTTTTTCAGAAGAAGCCTTGCGTTTGCGAGAGCAAAGGAGGACTGCAGGCAATGCGGGCAAGGGGAAGGAAGGGAAGCTTCTCTCCCCCTGCCTGCTTTTGCTCAGAGGGCTGGGTGAAGTCAGGGAGTTCTCCCCTTCAAAGAGAAACGTGCGGGCTGCTGTTGCCTGTGCCCTCTCTTCTTTGGAAAAGAGTCTGCAGTTGCACAGTTTGCACCGTGGAAAGGCAGCGGGGTCTGCTAAGATTTTTTCCCAGGCGCTTTGCTCTCCCTGGGCCAAAGCGAGCCTTCACGATAGCTTAACGCTAACACTCCATACGCGTTTTTTTTGGAGAATGGGGCTGCCGCCAGGCAGTTCCCCAGGGGAAAACCTCCCTTCGCGAAGGGCCGTTTGGCCGAGCTCCCTGCGGGAAAGCGAAAGCAAAGGACGCTTTTCTCCTTCTAACTGCTTTCGTCAGAGGAACGGGGGAAGTCACAGCCTTCTTTCTCTCCCTGACATACACACAATCTGATGTTGCCTCCGAGCTCCGTTCTCGGCAAAGAACTGAAACGGACATGCGTTCCTGTGGGGAAGCCCACGGCTGTGCTAGGATTTCTCTGGGCAGTGTGTTTTCCCTGGGCCTCAGCGTACCCACACTCTCTCGTCAGGGCAACACTGCATGGGACTTCCTCTGCCAGGAGAGAGCTGCTGCGTTGTCCTTTGGGCTGGGAAACCTTGCTTTGGCCAGTACCAATGGACCAAATTCAGGCCGAAAGAAAAGAGACTAGGGAAAGGCCTTCTCTCCCCGGCTGCTTTCCCCATCTCTTCCTAGAAACTAAAACTCTGTCGTTGCTCCTCTGGAAGGAGAGCTGCACCGCGATGTAGTTTTTCAGAAGAAGCCTTGCGTTTGCGAGAGCAAAGCAGGACTGCATGCAATGCGGGCAAGGGGAAGGAAGGGAAGCTTCTCTCCCCCTGCCTGCTTTTGCTCAGAGGGCTGGGTGAAGTCAGGGAGCTCTCCCTTCCACCGAGAAACGTGCGGGCTGCTGTTGCCTGTGCGCCCTCTTCTTTGGAAAAGAGTCTGCAGTTGCACACTTTGCACCGTGGAAAGGCAGCGGGGTCTGCTAAGATTTCTTCCCCAGGCGCTTTGCTCTCCCTGGGCCAAAGCGAGCCTTCACGATAGCTGAACGCTAACACTGCATACGCGTTCCCCTTGCAGAATGGGGCTGCCGCCAGGCAGTTCCCCAGGGGAAAACCTCCCTTCGCGAAGGGCCGTTTGGCGGAGCTCCCTGCGGGAAAGCGAAAGCAAAGGACGCTTTTCTCCTTCTAACTGCTTTCGTCAGAGGAACGGGGGAAGTCACAGCCTTCTTTCTCTCCCTGACATACACACAATCTGATGTTGCCTCCGAGCTCCGTTCTCGGCAAAGAACTGAAACGGACATGCGTTCCTGTGGGGAAGCCCACGGCTGTGCTAGGATTTCTCTGGGCAGTGTGTTTTCCCTGGGCCTCAGCGTACCCACACTATCTCGTCAGGGCAACACTGCATGGGACTTCCTCTGCCAGGAGAGAGCTGCTGCGTTGTCCTTTGGGCTGGGAAACCTTGCTTTGGCCAGTACCAATGGACCAAATTCAGGCCGAAAGAAAAGAGACTAGGGAAAGGCCTTCTCTCCCCGGCTGCTTTCCCCATCTCTTCCTAGAAGCTAAAACTCTGTCGTTGCTCCTCTGGAAGGAGAGCTGCACCGCGATGTAGTTTTTCAGAAGAAGCCTTGCGTTTGCGAGAGCAAAGCAGGACTGCATGCAATGCGGGCAAGGGGAAGGAAGGGAAGCTTCTCTCCCCCTGCCTGCTTTTGCTCAGAGGGCTGGGTGAAGTCAGGGAGCTCTCCCTTCCACCGAGAAACGTGCGGGCTGCTGTTGCCTGTGCGCCCTCTTCTTTGGAAAAGAGTCTGCAGTTGCACACTTTGCACCGTGGAAAGGCAGCGGGGTCTGCTAAGATATCTTCCCCAGGCGCTTTGCTCTCCCTGGGCCAAAGCGAGCCTTCACGATAGCTGAACGCTAACACTGCATACGCGTTCCCCTTGCAGAATGGGGCTGCCGCCAGGCAGTTCCCCAGGGGAAAACCTCCCTTCGCGAAGGGCCGTTTGGCGGAGCTCCCTGCGGGAAAGCGAAAGCAAAGGACGCTTTTCTCCTTCTAACTGCTTTCGTCAGAGGAACGGGGGAAGTCACAGCCTTCTTTCTCTCCCTGACATACACACAATCTGATGTTGCCTCCGAGCTCCGTTCTCGGCAAAGAACTGAAACGGACATGCGTTCCTGTGGGGAAGCCCACGGCTGTGCTAGGATTTCTCTGGGCAGTGTGTTTTCCCTGGGCCTCAGCGTACCCACACTCTCTCGTCAGGGCAACACTGCATGGGACTTCCTCTGCCAGGAGAGAGCTGCTGCGTTGTCCTTTGGGCTGGGAAACCTTGCTTTGGCCAGTACCAATGGACCAAATTCAGGCCGAAAGAAAAGAGACTAGGGAAAGGCCTTCTCTCCCCGGCTGCTTTCCCCATCTCTTCCTAGAAACTAAAACTCTGTCGTTGCTCCTCTGGAAGGAGAGCTGCACCGCGATGTAGTTTTTCAGAAGAAGCCTTGCGTTTGCGAGAGCAAAGCAGGACTGCATGCAATGCGGGCAAGGGGAAGGAAGGGAAGCTTCTCTCCCCCTGCCTGCTTTTGCTCAGAGGGCTGGGTGAAGTCAGGGAGCTCTCCCTTCCACCGAGAAACGTGCGGGCTGCTGTTGCCTGTGCGCCCTCTTCTTTGGAAAAGAGTCTGCAGTTGCACACTTTGCACCGTGGAAAGGCAGCGGGGTCTGCTAAGATTTCTTCCCCAGGCGCTTTGCTCTCCCTGGGCCAAAGCGAGCCTTCACGATAGCTGAACGCTAACACTGCATACGCGTTCCCCTTGCAGAATGGGGCTGCCGCCAGGCAGTTCCCCAGGGGAAAACCTCCCTTCGCGAAGGGCCGTTTGGCCGAGCTCCCTGCGGGAAAGCGAAAGCAAAGGACGCTTTTCTCCTTCTAACTGCTTTCGTCAGAGGAACGGGGGAAGTCACAGCCTTCTTTCTCTCCCTGACATACACACAATCTGATGTTGCCTCCGAGCTCCGTTCTCGGCAAAGAACTGAAACGGACATGCGTTCCTGTGGGGAAGCCCACGGCTGTGCTAGGATTTCTCTGGGCAGTGTGTTTTCCCTGGGCCTCAGCGTACCCACACTCTCTCGTCAGGGCAACACTGCATGGGACTTCCTCTGCCAGGAGAGAGCTGCTGCGTTGTCCTTTGGGCTGGGAAACCTTGCTTTGGCCAGTACCAATGGACCAAATTCAGGCCGAAAGAAAAGAGACTAGGGAAAGGCCTTCTCTCCCCGGCTGCTTTCCCCATCTCTTCCTAGAAGCTAAAACTCTGTCGTTGCTCCTCTGGAAGGAGAGCTGCACCGCGATGTAGTTTTTCAGAAGAAGCCTTGCGTTTGCGAGAGCAAAGCAGGACTGCATGCAATGCGGGCAAGGGGAAGGAAGGGAAGCTTCTCTCCCCCTGCCTGCTTTTGCTCAGAGGGCTGGGTGAAGTCAGGGAGCTCTCCCTTCCACCGAGAAACGTGCGGGCTGCTGTTGCCTGTGCGCCCTCTTCTTTGGAAAAGAGTCTGCAGTTGCACACTTTGCACCGTGGAAAGGCAGCGGGGTCTGCTAAGATTTCTTCCCCAGGCGCTTTGCTCTCCCTGGGCCAAAGCGAGCCTTCACGATAGCTGAACGCTAACACTGCATACGCGTTCCCCTTGCAGAATGGGGCTGCCGCCAGGCAGTTCCCCAGGGGAAAACCTCCCTTCGCGAAGGGCCGTTTGGCCGAGCTCCCTGCGGGAAAGCGAAAGCAAAGGACGCTTTTCTCCTTCTAACTGCTTTCGTCAGAGGAACGGGGGAAGTCACAGCCTTCTTTCTCTCCCTGACATACACACAATCTGATGTTGCCTCCGAGCTCCGTTCTCGGCAAAGAACTGAAACGGACATGCGTTCCTGTGGGGAAGCCCACGGCTGTGCTAGGATTTCTCTGGGCAGTGTGTTTTCCCTGGGCCTCAGCGTACCCACACTATCTCGTCAGGGCAACACTGCATGGGACTTCCTCTGCTAGGAGACAGCTGCTGCGTCGTCCTTTGGGCTGGGAAACCTTGCTTGGGCCAGTGCCGATGGACCGAATTCAGGCCGAAAGAAAAGAGACTAGGAAAAGGCCTTCTCTCCCCGGCTGCTTTGCCAGTCTCTTCCTAGAAGCTAAAACTCTGTCGTTGCTCCTCTGGAAGGAGAGCTGCGCCGCGATGTAGTTTTTCAGAAGAAACCTTGCGTTTCCGAGAACAAAGCAGGACTGCATGCAATGCGGGCAAGGGGAAGGAAGGGAAGCTTCTCTCCCCCTGCCTGCTTTTGCTCAGAGGGCTGGGTGAAGTCAGGGAGCTCTCCCCTTCACCGAGAAACGTGCGGGCTGCTGTTGCCTGTGCGCTCTCTTCTTTGGAAAAGAGTCTGCAGTTGCACACTTTGCACCGTGGAAAGGCAGCGGGGTCTGCTAAGATTTCTTCCCCAGGCGCTTTGCTCTCCCTGGGCCAAAGCGAGCCTTCACGATAGCTGAACGCTAACACTGCATACGCGTTCCCCTTGCAGAATGGGGCTGCCGCCAGGCAGTTCCCCAGGGGAAAACCTCCCTTCGCGAAGGGCCGTTTGGCCGAGCTCCCTGCGGGGAAGCGAAAGCAAAGGACGCTTTTCTCCTTCTAACTGCTTTCGTCAGAGGAACGGGGGAAGTCACAGCCTTCTTTCTCTCCCTGACATACACACAATCTGATGTTGCCTCCGAGCTCCGTTCTCGGCAAAGAACTGAAACGGACATGCGTTCCTGTGGGGAAGCCCACGGCTGTGCTAGGATTTCTCTGGGCAGTGTGTTTTCCCTGGGCCTCAGCGTACCCACACTCTCTCGTCAGGGCAACACTGCATGGGACTTCCTCTGCCAGGAGAGAGCTGCTGCGTTGTCCTTTGGGCTGGGAAACCTTGCTTTGGCCAGTACCAATGGACCAAATTCAGGCCGAAAGAAAAGAGACTAGGGAAAGGCCTTCTCTCCCCGGCTGCTTTCCCCATCTCTTCCTAGAAGCTAAAACTCTGTCGTTGCTCCTCTGGAAGGAGAGCTGCACCGCGATGTAGTTTTTCAGAAGAAGCCTTGCGTTTGCGAGAGCAAAGCAGGACTGCATGCAATGCGGGCAAGGGGAAGGAAGGGAAGCTTCTCTCCCCCTGCCTGCTTTTGCTCAGAGGGCTGGGTGAAGTCAGGGAGCTCTCCCTTCCACCGAGAAACGTGCGGGCTGCTGTTGCCTGTGCGCCCTCTTCTTTGGAAAAGAGTCTGCAGTTGCACACTTTGCACCGTGGAAAGGCAGCGGGGTCTGCTAAGATATCTTCCCCAGGCGCTTTGCTCTCCCTGGGCCAAAGCGAGCCTTCACGATAGCTGAACGCTAACACTGCATACGCGTTCCCCTTGCAGAATGGGGCTGCAGCCAGGCAGTTCCCCAGGGGAAAACCTCCCTTCACGAAGGGCCGTTTGGCCGAGCTCCCTGCGGGAAAGCCAAAGCAAAGGACGCTTTTCTCCTTCTAACTGCTTTCGTCAGAGGAACGGGGGAAGTCACAGCCTTCTTTCTCTCCCTGACATACACACAATCTGATGTTGCCTCCGAGCTCCGTTCTCGGCAAAGAACTGAAACGGACATGCGTTCCTGTGGGGAAGCCCACGGCTGTGCTAGGATTTCTCTGGGCAGTGTGTTTTCCCTGGGCCTCAGCGTACCCACACTATCTCGTCAGGGCAACACTGCATGGGACTTCCTCTGCTAGGAGACAGCTGCTGCGTCGTCCTTTGGGCTGGGAAACCTTGCTTGGGCCAGTGCCGATGGACCGAATTCAGGCCGAAAGAAAAGAGACTAGGAAAAGGCCTTCTCTCCCCGGCTGCTTTGCCAGTCTCTTCCTAGAAGCTAAAACTCTGTCGTTGCTCCTCTGGAAGGAGAGCTGCGCCGCGATGTAGTTTTTCAGAAGAAACCTTGCGTTTCCGAGAACAAAGCAGGACTGCATGCAATGCGGGCAAGGGGAAGGAAGGGAAGCTTCTCTCCCCCTGCCTGCTTTTGCTCAGAGGGCTGGGTGAAGTCAGGGAGCTCTCCCCTTCACCGAGAAACGTGCGGGCTGCTGTTGCCTGTGCGCTCTCTTCTTTGGAAAAGAGTCTGCAGTTGCACACTTTGCACCGTGGAAAGGCAGCGGGGTCTGCTAAGATTTCTTCCCCAGGCGCTTTGCTCTCCCTGGGCCAAAGCGAGCCTTCACGATAGCTGAACGCTAACACTGCATACGCGTTCCCCTTGCAGAATGGGGCTGCCGCCAGGCAGTTCCCCAGGGGAAAACCTCCCTTCGCGAAGGGCCGTTTGGCCGAGCTCCCTGCGGGAAAGCGAAAGCAAAGGACGCTTTTCTCCTTCTAACTGCTTTCGTCAGAGGAACGGGGGAAGTCACAGCCTTCTTTCTCTCCCTGACATACACACAATCTGATGTTGCCTCCGAGCTCCGTTCTCGGCAAAGAACTGAAACGGACATGCGTTCCTGTGGGGAAGCCCACGGCTGTGCTAGGATTTCTCTGGGCAGTGTGTTTTCCCTGGGCCTCAGCGTACCCACACTATCTCGTCAGGGCAACACTGCATGGGACTTCCTCTGCTAGGAGACAGCTGCTGCGTCGTCCTTTGGGCTGGGAAACCTTGCTTGGGCCAGTGCCGATGGACCGAATTCAGGCCGAAAGAAAAGAGACTAGGAAAAGGCCTTCTCTCCCCGGCTGCTTTGCCAGTCTCTTCCTAGAAGCTAAAACTCTGTCGTTGCTCCTCTGGAAGGAGAGCTGCACCGCGATGTAGTTTTTCAGAAGAAGCCTTGCGTTTGCGAGAGCAAAGCAGGACTGCATGCAATGCGGGCAAGGGGAAGGAAGGGAAGCTTCTCTCCCCCTGCCTGCTTTTGCTCAGAGGGCTGGGTGAAGTCAGGGAGTTCTCCCTTCCACCGAGAAACGTGCGGGCTGCTGTTGCCTGTGCGCCCTATTCTTTGGAAGAGTCTGCAGTTGCACACTTTGCACCGTGGAAAGGCAGCGGGGTCTGCTAAGATTTCTTCCCCAGGCGCTTTGCTCTCCCTGGGCCAAAGCGAGCCTTCACGATAGCTTAACGCTAACACTGCATACGCGTTGTCCTTGAAGAATGGGGCTGCCGCCAGGCAGTTCCCCGGGGAAAAACGTCCCTTCGCGAAGGGCCGTTTGGCCGAGCTCCCTGCGGGAAAGCGAAAGCAAAGGACGCTTTTCTCCTTCTAACTGCTTTCGTCAGAGGAACGGGGGAAGTCACGGCGTTCTTTCTCTCCCTGAGATACACACAATCTGATGTTGCCTCCGAGCTCCGTTCTCGGCAAAGAACTGAAACGGACATGCGTTCCTGTGGGGAAGCCCGCGGCTGTGCTAGGATTTCTCTGGTAGTGTGTTTTCCCTGGGCCTCAGCGTACCCACACTATCTCGTCAGGGCAACACTGCATGGGACTTCCTCTGCCAGGAGAGAGCTGCTGCGTTATTCGTTGGGCTGGGAAACCTTGCTTGGGCCAGTGGCAATGGACCGAATTCAGGCCGAAAGAAAAGAGACTAGGAAAAGGCCTTCTCTCCCCGGCTACTTTCCCAGTCTCTTCCTAGAAGCTAAAACTCTGTCGTTGCTCCTCCGGAAGGAGAACTGCACTGCGATGTAGTTTTTCAGAAGAAGCCTTGCGTTTGCGAGAGCAAAGGAGGACTGCAGGCAATGCGGGCAAGGGGAAGGAAGGGAAGCTTCTCTCCCCCTGCCTGCTTTTGCTCAGAGGGCTGGGTGAAGTCAGGGAGTTCTCCCCTTCAAAGAGAAACGTGCGGGCTGCTGTTGCCTGTGCCCTCTCTTCTTTGGAAAAGAGTCTGCAGTTGCACAGTTTGCACCGTGGAAAGGCAGCGGGGTCTGCTAAGATTTTTTCCCAGGCGCTTTGCTCTCCCTGGGCCAAAGCGAGCCTTCACGATAGCTTAACGCTAACACTCCATACGCGTTTTTTTTGGAGAATGGGGCTGCCGCCAGGCAGTTCCCCAGGGGAAAACCTCCCTTCGCGAAGGGCCGTTTGGCCGAGCTCCCTGCGGGAAAGCGAAAGCAAAGGACGCTTTTCTCCTTCTAACTGCTTTCGTCAGAGGAACGGGGGAAGTCACAGCCTTCTTTCTCTCCCTGACATACACACAATCTGATGTTGCCTCCGAGCTCCGTTCTCGGCAAAGAACTGAAACGGACATGCGTTCCTGTGGGGAAGCCCACGGCTGTGCTAGGATTTCTCTGGGCAGTGTGTTTTCCCTGGGCCTCAGCGTACCCACACTCTCTCGTCAGGGCAACACTGCATGGGACTTCCTCTGCCAGGAGAGAGCTGCTGCGTTGTCCTTTGGGCTGGGAAACCTTGCTTTGGCCAGTACCAATGGACCAAATTCAGGCCGAAAGAAAAGAGACTAGGGAAAGGCCTTCTCTCCCCGGCTGCTTTCCCCATCTCTTCCTAGAAGCTAAAACTCTGTCGTTGCTCCTCTGGAAGGAGAGCTGCACCGCGATGTAGTTTTTCAGAAGAAGCCTTGCGTTTGCGAGAGCAAAGCAGGACTGCATGCAATGCGGGCAAGGGGAAGGAAGGGAAGCTTCTCTCCCCCTGCCTGCTTTTGCTCAGAGGGCTGGGTGAAGTCAGGGAGTTCTCCCTTCCACCGAGAAACGTGCGGGCTGCTGTTGCCTGTGCGCCCTATTCTTTGGAAGAGTCTGCAGTTGCACACTTTGCACCGTGGAAAGGCAGCGGGGTCTGCTAAGATTTCTTCCCCAGGCGCTTTGCTCTCCCTGGGCCAAAGCGAGCCTTCACGATAGCTTAACGCTAACACTGCATACGCGTTGTCCTTGAAGAATGGGGCTGCCGCCAGGCAGTTCCCCGGGGAAAAACGTCCCTTCGCGAAGGGCCGTTTGGCCGAGCTCCCTGCGGGAAAGCGAAAGCAAAGGACGCTTTTCTCCTTCTAACTGCTTTCGTCAGAGGAACGGGGGAAGTCACGGCGTTCTTTCTCTCCCTGAGATACACACAATCTGATGTTGCCTCCGAGCTCCGTTCTCGGCAAAGAACTGAAACGGACATGCGTTCCTGTGGGGAAGCCCGCGGCTGTGCTAGGATTTCTCTGGTAGTGTGTTTTCCCTGGGCCTCAGCGTACCCACACTATCTCGTCAGGGCAACACTGCATGGGACTTCCTCTGCCAGGAGAGAGCTGCTGCGTTATTCGTTGGGCTGGGAAACCTTGCTTGGGCCAGTGGCAATGGACCGAATTCAGGCCGAAAGAAAAGAGACTAGGAAAAGGCCTTCTCTCCCCGGCTACTTTCCCAGTCTCTTCCTAGAAGCTAAAACTCTGTCGTTGCTCCTCCGGAAGGAGAACTGCACTGCGATGTAGTTTTTCAGAAGAAGCCTTGCGTTTGCGAGAGCAAAGGAGGACTGCAGGCAATGCGGGCAAGGGGAAGGAAGGGAAGCTTCTCTCCCCCTGCCTGCTTTTGCTCAGAGGGCTGGGTGAAGTCAGGGAGTTCTCCCCTTCAAAGAGAAACGTGCGGGCTGCTGTTGCCTGTGCCCTCTCTTCTTTGGAAAAGAGTCTGCAGTTGCACAGTTTGCACCGTGGAAAGGCAGCGGGGTCTGCTAAGATTTTTTCCCAGGCGCTTTGCTCTCCCTGGGCCAAAGCGAGCCTTCACGATAGCTTAACGCTAACACTCCATACGCGTTTTTTTTGGAGAATGGGGCTGCCGCCAGGCAGTTCTACGGGGGAAAACGACCCTTCACGAAGGGCCGTTTCACTGAGCTCCCTGCGGGAAAGCGAAAGCAAAGGACGCTTTTCTCCTTCTAACTGCTTTCGTCAGAGGAACGGGGGAAGTCACAGCCTTCTTTCTCTCCCTGACATACACACAATCTGATGTTGCCTCCGAGCTCCGTTCTCGGCAAAGAACTGAAACGGACATGCGTTCCTGTGGGGAAGCCCACGGCTGTGCTAGGATTTCTCTGGGCAGTGTGTTTTCCCTGGGCCTCAGCGTACCCACACTCTCTCGTCAGGGCAACACTGCATGGGACTTCCTCTGCCAGGAGAGAGCTGCTGCGTTGTCCTTTGGGCTGGGAAACCTTGCTTTGGCCAGTACCAATGGACCAAATTCAGGCCGAAAGAAAAGAGACTAGGGAAAGGCCTTCTCTCCCCGGCTGCTTTCCCCATCTCTTCCTAGAAGCTAAAACTCTGTCGTTGCTCCTCTGGAAGGAGAGCTGCACCGCGATGTAGTTTTTCAGAAGAAGCCTTGCGTTTGCGAGAGCAAAGCAGGACTGCATGCAATGCGGGCAAGGGGAAGGAAGGGAAGCTTCTCTCCCCCTGCCTGCTTTTGCTCAGAGGGCTGGGTGAAGTCAGGGAGCTCTCCCTTCCACCGAGAAACGTGCGGGCTGCTGTTGCCTGTGCGCCCTCTTCTTTGGAAAAGAGTCTGCAGTTGCACACTTTGCACCGTGGAAAGGCAGCGGGGTCTGCTAAGATATCTTCCCCAGGCGCTTTGCTCTCCCTGGGCCAAAGCGAGCCTTCACGATAGCTGAACGCTAACACTGCATACGCGTTCCCCTTGCAGAATGGGGCTGCCGCCAGGCAGTTCCCCAGGGGAAAACCTCCCTTCGCGAAGGGCCGTTTGGCCGAGCTCCCTGCGGGAAAGCGAAAGCAAAGGACGCTTTTCTCCTTCTAACTGCTTTCGTCAGAGGAACGGGGGAAGTCACAGCCTTCTTTCTCTCCCTGACATACACACAATCTGATGTTGCCTCCGAGCTCCGTTCTCGGCAAAGAACTGAAACGGACATGCGTTCCTGTGGGGAAGCCCACGGCTGTGCTAGGATTTCTCTGGGCAGTGTGTTTTCCCTGGGCCTCAGCGTACCCACACTATCTCGTCAGGGCAACACTGCATGGGACTTCCTCTGCTAGGAGACAGCTGCTGCGTCGTCCTTTGGGCTGGGAAACCTTGCTTGGGCCAGTACCAATGGACCGAATTCAGGCCGAAAGAAAAGAGACTAGGAAAAGGCCTTCTCTCCCCGGCTGCTTTGCCAGTCTCTTCCTAGAAGCTAAAACTCTGTCGTTGCTCCTCTGGAAGGAGAGCTGCGCCGCGATGTAGTTTTTCAGAAGAAACCTTGCGTTTCCGAGAACAAAGCAGGACTGCATGCAATGCGGGCAAGGGGAAGGAAGGGAAGCTTCTCTCCCCCTGCCTGCTTTTGCTCAGAGGGCTGGGTGAAGTCAGGGAGCTCTCCCCTTCACCGAGAAACGTGCGCGCTGCTGTTGCCTGTGCGCTCTCTTCTTTGGAAAAGAGTCTGCAGTTGCACACTTTGCACCGTGGAAAGGCAGCGGGGTCTGCTAAGATTTCTTCCCCAGGCGCTTTGCTCTCCCTGGGCCAAAGCGAGCCTTCACGATAGCTGAACGCTAACACTGCATACGCGTTCCCCTTGCAGAATGGGGCTGCCGCCAGGCAGTTCCCCAGGGGAAAACCTCCCTTCGCGAAGGGCCGTTTGGCCGAGCTCCCTGCGGGGAAGCGAAAGCAAAGGACGCTTTTCTCCTTCTAACTGCTTTCGTCAGAGGAACGGGGGAAGTCACAGCCTTCTTTCTCTCCCTGACATACACACAATCTGATGTTGCCTCCGAGCTCCGTTCTCGGCAAAGAACTGAAACGGACATGCGTTCCTGTGGGGAAGCCCACGGCTGTGCTAGGATTTCTCTGGGCAGTGTGTTTTCCCTGGGCCTCAGCGTACCCACACTCTCTCGTCAGGTCAACACTGCATGGGACTTCCTCTGCCAGGAGAGAGCTGCTGCGTTGTCCTTTGGGCTGGGAAACCTTGCTTTGGCCAGTACCAATGGACCAAATTCAGGCCGAAAGAAAAGAGACTAGGGAAAGGCCTTCTCTCCCCGGCTGCTTTCCCCATCTCTTCCTAGAAGCTAAAACTCTGTCGTTGCTCCTCTGGAAGGAGAGCTGCACCGCGATGTAGTTTTTCAGAAGAAGCCTTGCGTTTGCGAGAGCAAAGCAGGACTGCATGCAATGCGGGCAAGGGGAAGGAAGGGAAGCTTCTCTCCCCCTGCCTGCTTTTGCTCAGAGGGCTGGGTGAAGTCAGGGAGCTCTCCCTTCCACCGAGAAACGTGCGGGCTGCTGTTGCCTGTGCGCCCTCTTCTTTGGAAAAGAGTCTGCAGTTGCACACTTTGCACCGTGGAAAGGCAGCGGGGTCTGCTAAGATATCTTCCCCAGGCGCTTTGCTCTCCCTGGGCCAAAGCGAGCCTTCACGATAGCTGAACGCTAACACTGCATACGCGTTCCCCTTGCAGAATGGGGCTGCCGCCAGGCAGTTCCCCAGGGGAAAACCTCCCTTCGCGAAGGGCCGTTTGGCGGAGCTCCCTGCGGGGAAGCGAAAGCAAAGGACGCTTTTCTCCTTCTAACTGCTTTCGTCAGAGGAACGGGGGAAGTCACAGCCTTCTTTCTCTCCCTGACATACACACAATCTGATGTTGCCTCCGAGCTCCGTTCTCGGCAAAGAACTGAAACGGACATGCGTTCCTGTGGGGAAGCCCACGGCTGTGCTAGGATTTCTCTGGTAGTGTGTTTTCCCTGGGCCTCAGCGTACCCACACTATCTCGTCAGGGCAACACTGCATGGGACTTCCTCTGCCAGGAGAGAGCTGCTGCGTTATTCGTTGGGCTGGGAAACCTTGCTTGGGCCAGTGGCAATGGACCGAATTCAGGCCGAAAGAAAAGAGACTAGGAAAAGGCCTTCTCTCCCCGGCTACTTTCCCAGTCTCTTCCTAGAAGCTAAAACTCTGTCGTTGCTCCTCCGGAAGGAGAACTGCACTGCGATGTAGTTTTTCAGAAGAAGCCTTGCGTTTGCGAGAGCAAAGGAGGACTGCAGGCAATGCGGGCAAGGGGAAGGAAGGGAAGCTTCTCTCCCCCTGCCTGCTTTTGCTCAGAGGGCTGGGTGAAGTCAGGGAGTTCTCCCCTTCAAAGAGAAACGTGCGGGCTGCTGTTGCCTGTGCCCTCTCTTCTTTGGAAAAGAGTCTGCAGTTGCACAGTTTGCACCGTGGAAAGGCAGCGGGGTCTGCTAAGATTTTTTCCCAGGCGCTTTGCTCTCCCTGGGCCAAAGCGAGCCTTCACGATAGCTTAACGCTAACACTCCATACGCGTTTTTTTTGGAGAATGGGGCTGCCGCCAGGCAGTTCTACGGGGGAAAACGACCCTTCACGAAGGGCCGTTTCACTGAGCTCCCTGCGGGAAAGCGAAAGCAAAGGACGCTTTTCTCCTTCTAACTGCTTTCGTCAGAGGAACGGGGGAAGTCACAGCCTTCTTTCTCTCCCTGACATACACACAATCTGATGTTGCCTCCGAGCTCCGTTCTCGGCAAAGAACTGAAACGGACATGCGTTCCTGTGGGGAAGCCCACGGCTGTGCTAGGATTTCTCTGGGCAGTGTGTTTTCCCTGGGCCTCAGCGTACCCACACTCTCTCGTCAGGGCAACACTGCATGGGACTTCCTCTGCCAGGAGAGAGCTGCTGCGTTGTCCTTTGGGCTGGGAAACCTTGCTTTGGCCAGTACCAATGGACCAAATTCAGGCCGAAAGAAAAGAGACTAGGGAAAGGCCTTCTCTCCCCGGCTGCTTTCCCCATCTCTTCCTAGAAGCTAAAACTCTGTCGTTGCTCCTCTGGAAGGAGAGCTGCACCGCGATGTAGTTTTTCAGAAGAAGCCTTGCGTTTGCGAGAGCAAAGCAGGACTGCATGCAATGCGGGCAAGGGGAAGGAAGGGAAGCTTCTCTCCCCCTGCCTGCTTTTGCTCAGAGGGCTGGGTGAAGTCAGGGAGCTCTCCCTTCCACCGAGAAACGTGCGGGCTGCTGTTGCCTGTGCGCCCTCTTCTTTGGAAAAGAGTCTGCAGTTGCACACTTTGCACCGTGGAAAGGCAGCGGGGTCTGCTAAGATATCTTCCCCAGGCGCTTTGCTCTCCCTGGGCCAAAGCGAGCCTTCACGATAGCTGAACGCTAACACTGCATACGCGTTCCCCTTGCAGAATGGGGCTGCCGCCAGGCAGTTCCCCAGGGGAAAACCTCCCTTCGCGAAGGGCCGTTTGGCGGAGCTCCCTGCGGGAAAGCGAAAGCAAAGGACGCTTTTCTCCTTCTAACTGCTTTCGTCAGAGGAACGGGGGAAGTCACAGCCTTCTTTCTCTCCCTGACATACACACAATCTGATGTTGCCTCCGAGCTCCGTTCTCGGCAAAGAACTGAAACGGACATGCGTTCCTGTGGGGAAGCCCGCGGCTGTGCTAGGATTTCTCTGGTAGTGTGTTTTCCCTGGGCCTCAGCGTACCCACACTATCTCGTCAGGGCAACACTGCATGGGACTTCCTCTGCCAGGAGAGAGCTGCTGCGTTATTCGTTGGGCTGGGAAACCTTGCTTGGGCCAGTGGCAATGGACCGAATTCAGGCCGAAAGAAAAGAGACTAGGAAAAGGCCTTCTCTCCCCGGCTACTTTCCCAGTCTCTTCCTAGAAGCTAAAACTCTGTCGTTGCTCCTCCGGAAGGAGAACTGCACTGCGATGTAGTTTTTCAGAAGAAGCCTTGCGTTTGCGAGAGCAAAGGAGGACTGCAGGCAATGCGGGCAAGGGGAAGGAAGGGAAGCTTCTCTCCCCCTGCCTGCTTTTGCTCAGAGGGCTGGGTGAAGTCAGGGAGTTCTCCCCTTCAAAGAGAAACGTGCGGGCTGCTGTTGCCTGTGCCCTCTCTTCTTTGGAAAAGAGTCTGCAGTTGCACAGTTTGCACCGTGGAAAGGCAGCGGGGTCTGCTAAGATTTTTTCCCAGGCGCTTTGCTCTCCCTGGGCCAAAGCGAGCCTTCACGATAGCTTAACGCTAACACTCCATACGCGTTTTTTTTGGAGAATGGGGCTGCCGCCAGGCAGTTCTACGGGGGAAAACGACCCTTCACGAAGGGCCGTTTCACTGAGCTCCCTGCGGGAAAGCGAAAGCAAAGGACGCTTTTCTCCTTCTAACTGCTTTCGTCAGAGGAACGGGGGAAGTCACAGCCTTCTTTCTCTCCCTGACATACACACAATCTGATGTTGCCTCCGAGCTCCGTTCTCGGCAAAGAACTGAAACGGACATGCGTTCCTGTGGGGAAGCCCACGGCTGTGCTAGGATTTCTCTGGGCAGTGTGTTTTCCCTGGGCCTCAGCGTACCCACACTCTCTCGTCAGGGCAACACTGCATGGGACTTCCTCTGCCAGGAGAGAGCTGCTGCGTTGTCCTTTGGGCTGGGAAACCTTGCTTTGGCCAGTACCAATGGACCAAATTCAGGCCGAAAGAAAAGAGACTAGGGAAAGGCCTTCTCTCCCCGGCTGCTTTCCCCATCTCTTCCTAGAAGCTAAAACTCTGTCGTTGCTCCTCTGGAAGGAGAGCTGCACCGCGATGTAGTTTTTCAGAAGAAGCCTTGCGTTTGCGAGAGCAAAGCAGGACTGCATGCAATGCGGGCAAGGGGAAGGAAGGGAAGCTTCTCTCCCCCTGCCTGCTTTTGCTCAGAGGGCTGGGTGAAGTCAGGGAGCTCTCCCTTCCACCGAGAAACGTGCGGGCTGCTGTTGCCTGTGCGCCCTCTTCTTTGGAAAAGAGTCTGCAGTTGCACACTTTGCACCGTGGAAAGGCAGCGGGGTCTGCTAAGATATCTTCCCCAGGCGCTTTGCTCTCCCTGGGCCAAAGCGAGCCTTCACGATAGCTGAACGCTAACACTGCATACGCGTTCCCCTTGCAGAATGGGGCTGCCGCCAGGCAGTTCCCCAGGGGAAAACCTCCCTTCGCGAAGGGCCGTTTGGCCGAGCTCCCTGCGGGAAAGCGAAAGCAAAGGACGCTTTTCTCCTTCTAACTGCTTTCGTCAGAGGAACGGGGGAAGTCACAGCCTTCTTTCTCTCCCTGACATACACACAATCTGATGTTGCCTCCGAGCTCCGTTCTCGGCAAAGAACTGAAACGGACATGCGTTCCTGTGGGGAAGCCCACGGCTGTGCTAGGATTTCTCTGGGCAGTGTGTTTTCCCTGGGCCTCAGCGTACCCACACTATCTCGTCAGGGCAACACTGCATGGGACTTCCTCTGCTAGGAGACAGCTGCTGCGTCGTCCTTTGGGCTGGGAAACCTTGCTTGGGCCAGTACCAATGGACCGAATTCAGGCCGAAAGAAAAGAGACTAGGAAAAGGCCTTCTCTCCCCGGCTGCTTTGCCAGTCTCTTCCTAGAAGCTAAAACTCTGTCGTTGCTCCTCTGGAAGGAGAGCTGCGCCGCGATGTAGTTTTTCAGAAGAAACCTTGCGTTTCCGAGAACAAAGCAGGACTGCATGCAATGCGGGCAAGGGGAAGGAAGGGAAGCTTCTCTCCCCCTGCCTGCTTTTGCTCAGAGGGCTGGGTGAAGTCAGGGAGCTCTCCCCTTCACCGAGAAACGTGCGCGCTGCTGTTGCCTGTGCGCTCTCTTCTTTGGAAAAGAGTCTGCAGTTGCACACTTTGCACCGTGGAAAGGCAGCGGGGTCTGCTAAGATTTCTTCCCCAGGCGCTTTGCTCTCCCTGGGCCAAAGCGAGCCTTCACGATAGCTGAACGCTAACACTGCATACGCGTTCCCCTTGCAGAATGGGGCTGCCGCCAGGCAGTTCCCCAGGGGAAAACCTCCCTTCGCGAAGGGCCGTTTGGCCGAGCTCCCTGCGGGGAAGCGAAAGCAAAGGACGCTTTTCTCCTTCTAACTGCTTTCGTCAGAGGAACGGGGGAAGTCACAGCCTTCTTTCTCTCCCTGACATACACACAATCTGATGTTGCCTCCGAGCTCCGTTCTCGGCAAAGAACTGAAACGGACATGCGTTCCTGTGGGGAAGCCCACGGCTGTGCTAGGATTTCTCTGGGCAGTGTGTTTTCCCTGGGCCTCAGCGTACCCACACTCTCTCGTCAGGGCAACACTGCATGGGACTTCCTCTGCCAGGAGAGAGCTGCTGCGTTGTCCTTTGGGCTGGGAAACCTTGCTTTGGCCAGTACCAATGGACCAAATTCAGGCCGAAAGAAAAGAGACTAGGGAAAGGCCTTCTCTCCCCGGCTGCTTTCCCCATCTCTTCCTAGAAGCTAAAACTCTGTCGTTGCTCCTCTGGAAGGAGAGCTGCACCGCGATGTAGTTTTTCAGAAGAAGCCTTGCGTTTGCGAGAGCAAAGCAGGACTGCATGCAATGCGGGCAAGGGGAAGGAAGGGAAGCTTCTCTCCCCCTGCCTGCTTTTGCTCAGAGGGCTGGGTGAAGTCAGGGAGCTCTCCCTTCCACCGAGAAACGTGCGGGCTGCTGTTGCCTGTGCGCCCTCTTCTTTGGAAAAGAGTCTGCAGTTGCACACTTTGCACCGTGGAAAGGCAGCGGGGTCTGCTAAGATATCTTCCCCAGGCGCTTTGCTCTCCCTGGGCCAAAGCGAGCCTTCACGATAGCTGAACGCTAACACTGCATACGCGTTCCCCTTGCAGAATGGGGCTGCCGCCAGGCAGTTCCCCAGGGGAAAACCTCCCTTCGCGAAGGGCCGTTTGGCGGAGCTCCCTGCGGGAAAGCGAAAGCAAAGGACGCTTTTCTCCTTCTAACTGCTTTCGTCAGAGGAACGGGGGAAGTCACAGCCTTCTTTCTCTCCCTGACATACACACAATCTGATGTTGCCTCCGAGCTCCGTTCTCGGCAAAGAACTGAAACGGACATGCGTTCCTGTGGGGAAGCCCACGGCTGTGCTAGGATTTCTCTGGGCAGTGTGTTTTCCCTGGGCCTCAGCGTACCCACACTCTCTCGTCAGGGCAACACTGCATGGGACTTCCTCTGCCAGGAGAGAGCTGCTGCGTTGTCCTTTGGGCTGGGAAACCTTGCTTTGGCCAGTACCAATGGACCAAATTCAGGCCGAAAGAAAAGAGACTAGGGAAAGGCCTTCTCTCCCCGGCTGCTTTCCCCATCTCTTCCTAGAAGCTAAAACTCTGTCGTTGCTCCTCTGGAAGGAGAGCTGCACCGCGATGTAGTTTTTCAGAAGAAGCCTTGCGTTTGCGAGAGCAAAGCAGGACTGCATGCAATGCGGGCAAGGGGAAGGAAGGGAAGCTTCTCTCCCCCTGCCTGCTTTTGCTCAGAGGGCTGGGTGAAGTCAGGGAGCTCTCCCTTCCACCGAGAAACGTGCGGGCTGCTGTTGCCTGTGCGCCCTCTTCTTTGGAAAAGAGTCTGCAGTTGCACACTTTGCACCGTGGAAAGGCAGCGGGGTCTGCTAAGATATCTTCCCCAGGCGCTTTGCTCTCCCTGGGCCAAAGCGAGCCTTCACGATAGCTGAACGCTAACACTGCATACGCGTTGTCCTTGAAGAATGGGGCTGCCGCCAGGCAGTTCCCCAGGGGAAAACCTCCCTTCGCGAAGGGCCGTTTGGCGGAGCTCCCTGCGGGAAAGCGAAAGCAAAGGACGCTTTTCTCCTTCTAACTGCTTTCGTCAGAGGAACGGGGGAAGTCACAGCCTTCTTTCTCTCCCTGACATACACACAATCTGATGTTGCCTCCGAGCTCCGTTCTCGGCAAAGAACTGAAACGGACATGCGTTCCTGTGGGGAAGCCCACGGCTGTGCTAGGATTTCTCTGGGCAGTGTGTTTTCCCTGGGCCTCAGCGTACCCACACTCTCTCGTCAGGGCAACACTGCATGGGACTTCCTCTGCCAGGAGAGAGCTGCTGCGTTGTCCTTTGGGCTGGGAAACCTTGCTTTGGCCAGTACCAATGGACCAAATTCAGGCCGAAAGAAAAGAGACTAGGGAAAGGCCTTCTCTCCCCGGCTGCTTTCCCCATCTCTTCCTAGAAGCTAAAACTCTGTCGTTGCTCCTCTGGAAGGAGAGCTGCACCGCGATGTAGTTTTTCAGAAGAAGCCTTGCGTTTGCGAGAGCAAAGCAGGACTGCATGCAATGCGGGCAAGGGGAAGGAAGGGAAGCTTCTCTCCCCCTGCCTGCTTTTGCTCAGAGGGCTGGGTGAAGTCAGGGAGCTCTCCCTTCCACCGAGAAACGTGCGGGCTGCTGTTGCCTGTGCGCCCTCTTCTTTGGAAAAGAGTCTGCAGTTGCACACTTTGCACCGTGGAAAGGCAGCGGGGTCTGCTAAGATATCTTCCCCAGGCGCTTTGCTCTCCCTGGGCCAAAGCGAGCCTTCACGATAGCTGAACGCTAACACTGCATACGCGTTCCCCTTGCAGAATGGGGCTGCCGCCAGGCAGTTCCCCAGGGGAAAACCTCCCTTCGCGAAGGGCCGTTTGGCGGAGCTCCCTGCGGGAAAGCGAAAGCAAAGGACGCTTTTCTCCTTCTAACTGCTTTCGTCAGAGGAACGGGGGAAGTCACAGCCTTCTTTCTCTCCCTGACATACACACAATCTGATGTTGCCTCCGAGCTCCGTTCTCGGCAAAGAACTGAAACGGACATGCGTTCCTGTGGGGAAGCCCACAGCTGTGCTAGGATTTCTCTGGGCAGTGTGTTTTCCCTGGGCCTCAGCGTACCCACACTCTCTCGTCAGGGCAACACTGCATGGGACTTCCTCTGCCAGGAGAGAGCTGCTGCGTTGTCCTTTGGGCTGGGAAACCTTGCTTTGGCCAGTACCAATGGACCAAATTCAGGCCGAAAGAAAAGAGACTAGGGAAAGGCCTTCTCTCCCCGGCTGCTTTCCCCATCTCTTCCTAGAAGCTAAAACTCTGTCGTTGCTCCTCTGGAAGGAGAGCTGCACCGCGATGTAGTTTTTCAGAAGAAGCCTTGCGTTTGCGAGAGCAAAGCAGGACTGCATGCAATGCGGGCAAGGGGAAGGAAGGGAAGCTTCTCTCCCCCTGCCTGCTTTTGCTCAGAGGGCTGGGTGAAGTCAGGGAGCTCTCCCTTCCACCGAGAAACGTGCGGGCTGCTGTTGCCTGTGCGCCCTCTTCTTTGGAAAAGAGTCTGCAGTTGCACACTTTGCACCGTGGAAAGGCAGCGGGGTCTGCTAAGATATCTTCCCCAGGCGCTTTGCTCTCCCTGGGCCAAAGCGAGCCTTCACGATAGCTGAACGCTAACACTGCATACGCGTTCCCCTTGCAGAATGGGGCTGCCGCCAGGCAGTTCCCCAGGGGAAAACCTCCCTTCGCGAAGGGCCGTTTGGCGGAGCTCCCTGCGGGAAAGCGAAAGCAAAGGACGCTTTTCTCCTTCTAACTGCTTTCGTCAGAGGAACGGGGGAAGTCACAGCCTTCTTTCTCTCCCTGACATACACACAATCTGATGTTGCCTCCGAGCTCCGTTCTCGGCAAAGAACTGAAACGGACATGCGTTCCTGTGGGGAAGCCCACGGCTGTGCTAGGATTTCTCTGGGCAGTGTGTTTTCCCTGGGCCTCAGCGTACCCACACTCTCTCGTCAGGGCAACACTGCATGGGACTTCCTCTGCCAGGAGAGAGCTGCTGCGTTGTCCTTTGGGCTGGGAAACCTTGCTTTGGCCAGTACCAATGGACCAAATTCAGGCCGAAAGAAAAGAGACTAGGGAAAGGCCTTCTCTCCCCGGCTGCTTTCCCCATCTCTTCCTAGAAGCTAAAACTCTGTCGTTGCTCCTCTGGAAGGAGAGCTGCACCGCGATGTAGTTTTTCAGAAGAAGCCTTGCGTTTGCGAGAGCAAAGCAGGACTGCATGCAATGCGGGCAAGGGGAAGGAAGGGAAGCTTCTCTCCCCCTGCCTGCTTTTGCTCAGAGGGCTGGGTGAAGTCAGGGAGCTCTCCCTTCCACCGAGAAACGTGCGGGCTGCTGTTGCCTGTGCGCCCTCTTCTTTGGAAAAGAGTCTGCAGTTGCACACTTTGCACCGTGGAAAGGCAGCGGGGTCTGCTAAGATTTCTTCCCCAGGCGCTTTGCTCTCCCTGGGCCAAAGCGAGCCTTCACGATAGCTGAACGCTAACACTGCATACGCGTTCCCCTTGCAGAATGGGGCTGCCGCCAGGCAGTTCCCCAGGGGAAAACCTCCCTTCGCGAAGGGCCGTTTGGCCGAGCTCCCTGCGGGAAAGCGAAAGCAAAGGACGCTTTTCTCCTTCTAACTGCTTTCGTCAGAGGAACGGGGGAAGTCACAGCCTTCTTTCTCTCCCTGACATACACACAATCTGATGTTGCCTCCGAGCTCCGTTCTCGGCAAAGAACTGAAACGGACATGCGTTCCTGTGGGGAAGCCCACGGCTGTGCTAGGATTTCTCTGGGCAGTGTGTTTTCCCTGGGCCTCAGCGTACCCACACTATCTCGTCAGGGCAACACTGCATGGGACTTCCTCTGCTAGGAGACAGCTGCTGCGTCGTCCTTTGGGCTGGGAAACCTTGCTTGGGCCAGTGCCGATGGACCGAATTCAGGCCGAAAGAAAAGAGACTAGGAAAAGGCCTTCTCTCCCCGGCTGCTTTGCCAGTCTCTTCCTAGAAGCTAAAACTCTGTCGTTGCTCCTCTGGAAGGAGAGCTGCGCCGCGATGTAGTTTTTCAGAAGAAACCTTGCGTTTCCGAGAACAAAGCAGGACTGCATGCAATGCGGGCAAGGGGAAGGAAGGGAAGCTTCTCTCCCCCTGCCTGCTTTTGCTCAGAGGGCTGGGTGAAGTCAGGGAGCTCTCCCCTTCACCGAGAAACGTGCGGGCTGCTGTTGCCTGTGCGCTCTCTTCTTTGGAAAAGAGTCTGCAGTTGCACACTTTGCACCGTGGAAAGGCAGCGGGGTCTGCTAAGATTTCTTCCCCAGGCGCTTTGCTCTCCCTGGGCCAAAGCGAGCCTTCACGATAGCTGAACGCTAACACTGCATACGCGTTCCCCTTGCAGAATGGGGCTGCCGCCAGGCAGTTCCCCAGGGGAAAACCTCCCTTCGCGAAGGGCCGTTTGGCCGAGCTCCCTGCGGGGAAGCGAAAGCAAAGGACGCTTTTCTCCTTCTAACTGCTTTCGTCAGAGGAACGGGGGAAGTCACAGCCTTCTTTCTCTCCCTGACATACACACAATCTGATGTTGCCTCCGAGCTCCGTTCTCGGCAAAGAACTGAAACGGACATGCGTTCCTGTGGGGAAGCCCACGGCTGTGCTAGGATTTCTCTGGGCAGTGTGTTTTCCCTGGGCCTCAGCGTACCCACACTCTCTCGTCAGGGCAACACTGCATGGGACTTCCTCTGCCAGGAGAGAGCTGCTGCGTTGTCCTTTGGGCTGGGAAACCTTGCTTTGGCCAGTACCAATGGACCAAATTCAGGCCGAAAGAAAAGAGACTAGGGAAAGGCCTTCTCTCCCCGGCTGCTTTCCCCATCTCTTCCTAGAAGCTAAAACTCTGTCGTTGCTCCTCTGGAAGGAGAGCTGCACCGCGATGTAGTTTTTCAGAAGAAGCCTTGCGTTTGCGAGAGCAAAGCAGGACTGCATGCAATGCGGGCAAGGGGAAGGAAGGGAAGCTTCTCTCCCCCTGCCTGCTTTTGCTCAGAGGGCTGGGTGAAGTCAGGGAGCTCTCCCTTCCACCGAGAAACGTGCGGGCTGCTGTTGCCTGTGCGCCCTCTTCTTTGGAAAAGAGTCTGCAGTTGCACACTTTGCACCGTGGAAAGGCAGCGGGGTCTGCTAAGATATCTTCCCCAGGCGCTTTGCTCTCCCTGGGCCAAAGCGAGCCTTCACGATAGCTGAACGCTAACACTGCATACGCGTTCCCCTTGCAGAATGGGGCTGCCGCCAGGCAGTTCCCCAGGGGAAAACCTCCCTTCGCGAAGGGCCGTTTGGCGGAGCTCCCTGCGGGAAAGCGAAAGCAAAGGACGCTTTTCTCCTTCTAACTGCTTTCGTCAGAGGAACGGGGGAAGTCACAGCCTTCTTTCTCTCCCTGACATACACACAATCTGATGTTGCCTCCGAGCTCCGTTCTCGGCAAAGAACTGAAACGGACATGCGTTCCTGTGGGGAAGCCCACGGCTGTGCTAGGATTTCTCTGGGCAGTGTGTTTTCCCTGGGCCTCAGCGTACCCACACTCTCTCGTCAGGGCAACACTGCATGGGACTTCCTCTGCCAGGAGAGAGCTGCTGCGTTGTCCTTTGGGCTGGGAAACCTTGCTTTGGCCAGTACCAATGGACCAAATTCAGGCCGAAAGAAAAGAGACTAGGGAAAGGCCTTCTCTCCCCGGCTGCTTTCCCCATCTCTTCCTAGAAGCTAAAACTCTGTCGTTGCTCCTCTGGAAGGAGAGCTGCACCGCGATGTAGTTTTTCAGAAGAAGCCTTGCGTTTGCGAGAGCAAAGCAGGACTGCATGCAATGCGGGCAAGGGGAAGGAAGGGAAGCTTCTCTCCCCCTGCCTGCTTTTGCTCAGAGGGCTGGGTGAAGTCAGGGAGCTCTCCCTTCCACCGAGAAACGTGCGGGCTGCTGTTGCCTGTGCGCCCTCTTCTTTGGAAAAGAGTCTGCAGTTGCACACTTTGCACCGTGGAAAGGCAGCGGGGTCTGCTAAGATATCTTCCCCAGGCGCTTTGCTCTCCCTGGGCCAAAGCGAGCCTTCACGATAGCTGAACGCTAACACTGCATACGCGTTGTCCTTGAAGAATGGGGCTGCCGCCAGGCAGTTCCCCAGGGGAAAACCTCCCTTCGCGAAGGGCCGTTTGGCGGAGCTCCCTGCGGGAAAGCGAAAGCAAAGGACGCTTTTCTCCTTCTAACTGCTTTCGTCAGAGGAACGGGGGAAGTCACAGCCTTCTTTCTCTCCCTGACATACACACAATCTGATGTTGCCTCCGAGCTCCGTTCTCGGCAAAGAACTGAAACGGACATGCGTTCCTGTGGGGAAGCCCACGGCTGTGCTAGGATTTCTCTGGGCAGTGTGTTTTCCCTGGGCCTCAGCGTACCCACACTCTCTCGTCAGGGCAACACTGCATGGGACTTCCTCTGCCAGGAGAGAGCTGCTGCGTTGTCCTTTGGGCTGGGAAACCTTGCTTTGGCCAGTACCAATGGACCAAATTCAGGCCGAAAGAAAAGAGACTAGGGAAAGGCCTTCTCTCCCCGGCTGCTTTCCCCATCTCTTCCTAGAAGCTAAAACTCTGTCGTTGCTCCTCTGGAAGGAGAGCTGCACCGCGATGTAGTTTTTCAGAAGAAGCCTTGCGTTTGCGAGAGCAAAGCAGGACTGCATGCAATGCGGGCAAGGGGAAGGAAGGGAAGCTTCTCTCCCCCTGCCTGCTTTTGCTCAGAGGGCTGGGTGAAGTCAGGGAGCTCTCCCTTCCACCGAGAAACGTGCGGGCTGCTGTTGCCTGTGCGCCCTCTTCTTTGGAAAAGAGTCTGCAGTTGCACACTTTGCACCGTGGAAAGGCAGCGGGGTCTGCTAAGATATCTTCCCCAGGCGCTTTGCTCTCCCTGGGCCAAAGCGAGCCTTCACGATAGCTGAACGCTAACACTGCATACGCGTTCCCCTTGCAGAATGGGGCTGCCGCCAGGCAGTTCCCCAGGGGAAAACCTCCCTTCGCGAAGGGCCGTTTGGCGGAGCTCCCTGCGGGAAAGCGAAAGCAAAGGACGCTTTTCTCCTTCTAACTGCTTTCGTCAGAGGAACGGGGGAAGTCACAGCCTTCTTTCTCTCCCTGACATACACACAATCTGATGTTGCCTCCGAGCTCCGTTCTCGGCAAAGAACTGAAACGGACATGCGTTCCTGTGGGGAAGCCCACGGCTGTGCTAGGATTTCTCTGGGCAGTGTGTTTTCCCTGGGCCTCAGCGTACCCACACTCTCTCGTCAGGGCAACACTGCATGGGACTTCCTCTGCCAGGAGAGAGCTGCTGCGTTGTCCTTTGGGCTGGGAAACCTTGCTTTGGCCAGTACCAATGGACCAAATTCAGGCCGAAAGAAAAGAGACTAGGGAAAGGCCTTCTCTCCCCGGCTGCTTTCCCCATCTCTTCCTAGAAGCTAAAACTCTGTCGTTGCTCCTCTGGAAGGAGAGCTGCACCGCGATGTAGTTTTTCAGAAGAAGCCTTGCGTTTGCGAGAGCAAAGCAGGACTGCATGCAATGCGGGCAAGGGGAAGGAAGGGAAGCTTCTCTCCCCCTGCCTGCTTTTGCTCAGAGGGCTGGGTGAAGTCAGGGAGCTCTCCCTTCCACCGAGAAACGTGCGGGCTGCTGTTGCCTGTGCGCCCTCTTCTTTGGAAAAGAGTCTGCAGTTGCACACTTTGCACCGTGGAAAGGCAGCGGGGTCTGCTAAGATATCTTCCCCAGGCGCTTTGCTCTCCCTGGGCCAAAGCGAGCCTTCACGATAGCTGAACGCTAACACTGCATACGCGTTCCCCTTGCAGAATGGGGCTGCCGCCAGGCAGTTCCCCAGGGGAAAACCTCCCTTCGCGAAGGGCCGTTTGGCGGAGCTCCCTGCGGGAAAGCGAAAGCAAAGGACGCTTTTCTCCTTCTAACTGCTTTCGTCAGAGGAACGGGGGAAGTCACAGCCTTCTTTCTCTCCCTGACATACACACAATCTGATGTTGCCTCCGAGCTCCGTTCTCGGCAAAGAACTGAAACGGACATGCGTTCCTGTGGGGAAGCCCACGGCTGTGCTAGGATTTCTCTGGGCAGTGTGTTTTCCCTGGGCCTCAGCGTACCCACACTCTCTCGTCAGGGCAACACTGCATGGGACTTCCTCTGCCAGGAGAGAGCTGCTGCGTTGTCCTTTGGGCTGGGAAACCTTGCTTTGGCCAGTACCAATGGACCAAATTCAGGCCGAAAGAAAAGAGACTAGGGAAAGGCCTTCTCTCCCCGGCTGCTTTCCCCATCTCTTCCTAGAAGCTAAAACTCTGTCGTTGCTCCTCTGGAAGGAGAGCTGCACCGCGATGTAGTTTTTCAGAAGAAGCCTTGCGTTTGCGAGAGCAAAGCAGGACTGCATGCAATGCGGGCAAGGGGAAGGAAGGGAAGCTTCTCTCCCCCTGCCTGCTTTTGCTCAGAGGGCTGGGTGAAGTCAGGGAGCTCTCCCTTCCACCGAGAAACGTGCGGGCTGCTGTTGCCTGTGCGCCCTCTTCTTTGGAAAAGAGTCTGCAGTTGCACACTTTGCACCGTGGAAAGGCAGCGGGGTCTGCTAAGATATCTTCCCCAGGCGCTTTGCTCTCCCTGGGCCAAAGCGAGCCTTCACGATAGCTGAACGCTAACACTGCATACGCGTTGTCCTTGAAGAATGGGGCTGCCGCCAGGCAGTTCCCCAGGGGAAAACCTCCCTTCGCGAAGGGCCGTTTGGCGGAGCTCCCTGCGGGAAAGCGAAAGCAAAGGACGCTTTTCTCCTTCTAACTGCTTTCGTCAGAGGAACGGGGGAAGTCACAGCCTTCTTTCTCTCCCTGACATACACACAATCTGATGTTGCCTCCGAGCTCCGTTCTCGGCAAAGAACTGAAACGGACATGCGTTCCTGTGGGGAAGCCCACGGCTGTGCTAGGATTTCTCTGGGCAGTGTGTTTTCCCTGGGCCTCAGCGTACCCACACTCTCTCGTCAGGGCAACACTGCATGGGACTTCCTCTGCCAGGAGAGAGCTGCTGCGTTGTCCTTTGGGCTGGGAAACCTTGCTTTGGCCAGTACCAATGGACCAAATTCAGGCCGAAAGAAAAGAGACTAGGGAAAGGCCTTCTCTCCCCGGCTGCTTTCCCCATCTCTTCCTAGAAGCTAAAACTCTGTCGTTGCTCCTCTGGAAGGAGAGCTGCACCGCGATGTAGTTTTTCAGAAGAAGCCTTGCGTTTGCGAGAGCAAAGCAGGACTGCATGCAATGCGGGCAAGGGGAAGGAAGGGAAGCTTCTCTCCCCCTGCCTGCTTTTGCTCAGAGGGCTGGGTGAAGTCAGGGAGCTCTCCCTTCCACCGAGAAACGTGCGGGCTGCTGTTGCCTGTGCGCCCTCTTCTTTGGAAAAGAGTCTGCAGTTGCACACTTTGCACCGTGGAAAGGCAGCGGGGTCTGCTAAGATATCTTCCCCAGGCGCTTTGCTCTCCCTGGGCCAAAGCGAGCCTTCACGATAGCTGAACGCTAACACTGCATACGCGTTCCCCTTGCAGAATGGGGCTGCCGCCAGGCAGTTCCCCAGGGGAAAACCTCCCTTCGCGAAGGGCCGTTTGGCGGAGCTCCCTGCGGGAAAGCGAAAGCAAAGGACGCTTTTCTCCTTCTAACTGCTTTCGTCAGAGGAACGGGGGAAGTCACAGCCTTCTTTCTCTCCCTGACATACACACAATCTGATGTTGCCTCCGAGCTCCGTTCTCGGCAAAGAACTGAAACGGACATGCGTTCCTGTGGGGAAGCCCACGGCTGTGCTAGGATTTCTCTGGGCAGTGTGTTTTCCCTGGGCCTCAGCGTACCCACACTCTCTCGTCAGGGCAACACTGCATGGGACTTCCTCTGCCAGGAGAGAGCTGCTGCGTTGTCCTTTGGGCTGGGAAACCTTGCTTTGGCCAGTACCAATGGACCAAATTCAGGCCGAAAGAAAAGAGACTAGGGAAAGGCCTTCTCTCCCCGGCTGCTTTCCCCATCTCTTCCTAGAAGCTAAAACTCTGTCGTTGCTCCTCTGGAAGGAGAGCTGCACCGCGATGTAGTTTTTCAGAAGAAGCCTTGCGTTTGCGAGAGCAAAGCAGGACTGCATGCAATGCGGGCAAGGGGAAGGAAGGGAAGCTTCTCTCCCCCTGCCTGCTTTTGCTCAGAGGGCTGGGTGAAGTCAGGGAGCTCTCCCTTCCACCGAGAAACGTGCGGGCTGCTGTTGCCTGTGCGCCCTCTTCTTTGGAAAAGAGTCTGCAGTTGCACACTTTGCACCGTGGAAAGGCAGCGGGGTCTGCTAAGATATCTTCCCCAGGCGCTTTGCTCTCCCTGGGCCAAAGCGAGCCTTCACGATAGCTGAACGCTAACACTGCATACGCGTTCCCCTTGCAGAATGGGGCTGCCGCCAGGCAGTTCCCCAGGGGAAAACCTCCCTTCGCGAAGGGCCGTTTGGCGGAGCTCCCTGCGGGAAAGCGAAAGCAAAGGACGCTTTTCTCCTTCTAACTGCTTTCGTCAGAGGAACGGGGGAAGTCACAGCCTTCTTTCTCTCCCTGACATACACACAATCTGATGTTGCCTCCGAGCTCCGTTCTCGGCAAAGAACTGAAACGGACATGCGTTCCTGTGGGGAAGCCCACGGCTGTGCTAGGATTTCTCTGGGCAGTGTGTTTTCCCTGGGCCTCAGCGTACCCACACTCTCTCGTCAGGGCAACACTGCATGGGACTTCCTCTGCCAGGAGAGAGCTGCTGCGTTGTCCTTTGGGCTGGGAAACCTTGCTTTGGCCAGTACCAATGGACCAAATTCAGGCCGAAAGAAAAGAGACTAGGGAAAGGCCTTCTCTCCCCGGCTGCTTTCCCCATCTCTTCCTAGAAGCTAAAACTCTGTCGTTGCTCCTCTGGAAGGAGAGCTGCACCGCGATGTAGTTTTTCAGAAGAAGCCTTGCGTTTGCGAGAGCAAAGCAGGACTGCATGCAATGCGGGCAAGGGGAAGGAAGGGAAGCTTCTCTCCCCCTGCCTGCTTTTGCTCAGAGGGCTGGGTGAAGTCAGGGAGCTCTCCCTTCCACCGAGAAACGTGCGGGCTGCTGTTGCCTGTGCGCCCTCTTCTTTGGAAAAGAGTCTGCAGTTGCACACTTTGCACCGTGGAAAGGCAGCGGGGTCTGCTAAGATATCTTCCCCAGGCGCTTTGCTCTCCCTGGGCCAAAGCGAGCCTTCACGATAGCTGAACGCTAACACTGCATACGCGTTCCCCTTGCAGAATGGGGCTGCCGCCAGGCAGTTCCCCAGGGGAAAACCTCCCTTCGCGAAGGGCCGTTTGGCGGAGCTCCCTGCGGGAAAGCGAAAGCAAAGGACGCTTTTCTCCTTCTAACTGCTTTCGTCAGAGGAACGGGGGAAGTCACAGCCTTCTTTCTCTCCCTGACATACACACAATCTGATGTTGCCTCCGAGCTCCGTTCTCGGCAAAGAACTGAAACGGACATGCGTTCCTGTGGGGAAGCCCACGGCTGTGCTAGGATTTCTCTGGGCAGTGTGTTTTCCCTGGGCCTCAGCGTACCCACACTCTCTCGTCAGGGCAACACTGCATGGGACTTCCTCTGCCAGGAGAGAGCTGCTGCGTTGTCCTTTGGGCTGGGAAACCTTGCTTTGGCCAGTACCAATGGACCAAATTCAGGCCGAAAGAAAAGAGACTAGGGAAAGGCCTTCTCTCCCCGGCTGCTTTCCCCATCTCTTCCTAGAAGCTAAAACTCTGTCGTTGCTCCTCTGGAAGGAGAGCTGCACCGCGATGTAGTTTTTCAGAAGAAGCCTTGCGTTTGCGAGAGCAAAGCAGGACTGCATGCAATGCGGGCAAGGGGAAGGAAGGGAAGCTTCTCTCCCCCTGCCTGCTTTTGCTCAGAGGGCTGGGTGAAGTCAGGGAGCTCTCCCTTCCACCGAGAAACGTGCGGGCTGCTGTTGCCTGTGCGCCCTCTTCTTTGGAAAAGAGTCTGCAGTTGCACACTTTGCACCGTGGAAAGGCAGCGGGGTCTGCTAAGATATCTTCCCCAGGCGCTTTGCTCTCCCTGGGCCAAAGCGAGCCTTCACGATAGCTGAACGCTAACACTGCATACGCGTTGTCCTTGAAGAATGGGGCTGCCGCCAGGCAGTTCCCCAGGGGAAAACCTCCCTTCGCGAAGGGCCGTTTGGCGGAGCTCCCTGCGGGAAAGCGAAAGCAAAGGACGCTTTTCTCCTTCTAACTGCTTTCGTCAGAGGAACGGGGGAAGTCACAGCCTTCTTTCTCTCCCTGACATACACACAATCTGATGTTGCCTCCGAGCTCCGTTCTCGGCAAAGAACTGAAACGGACATGCGTTCCTGTGGGGAAGCCCACGGCTGTGCTAGGATTTCTCTGGGCAGTGTGTTTTCCCTGGGCCTCAGCGTACCCACACTCTCTCGTCAGGGCAACACTGCATGGGACTTCCTCTGCCAGGAGAGAGCTGCTGCGTTGTCCTTTGGGCTGGGAAACCTTGCTTTGGCCAGTACCAATGGACCAAATTCAGGCCGAAAGAAAAGAGACTAGGGAAAGGCCTTCTCTCCCCGGCTGCTTTCCCCATCTCTTCCTAGAAGCTAAAACTCTGTCGTTGCTCCTCTGGAAGGAGAGCTGCACCGCGATGTAGTTTTTCAGAAGAAGCCTTGCGTTTGCGAGAGCAAAGCAGGACTGCATGCAATGCGGGCAAGGGGAAGGAAGGGAAGCTTCTCTCCCCCTGCCTGCTTTTGCTCAGAGGGCTGGGTGAAGTCAGGGAGCTCTCCCTTCCACCGAGAAACGTGCGGGCTGCTGTTGCCTGTGCGCCCTCTTCTTTGGAAAAGAGTCTGCAGTTGCACACTTTGCACCGTGGAAAGGCAGCGGGGTCTGCTAAGATATCTTCCCCAGGCGCTTTGCTCTCCCTGGGCCAAAGCGAGCCTTCACGATAGCTGAACGCTAACACTGCATACGCGTTCCCCTTGCAGAATGGGGCTGCCGCCAGGCAGTTCCCCAGGGGAAAACCTCCCTTCGCGAAGGGCCGTTTGGCCGAGCTCCCTGCGGGAAAGCGAAAGCAAAGGACGCTTTTCTCCTTCTAACTGCTTTCGTCAGAGGAACGGGGGAAGTCACAGCCTTCTTTCTCTCCCTGACATACACACAATCTGATGTTGCCTCCGAGCTCCGTTCTCGGCAAAGAACTGAAACGGACATGCGTTCCTGTGGGGAAGCCCACGGCTGCGCTAGGATTTCTCTGGGCAGTGTGTTTTCCCTGGGCCTCAGCGTACCCACACTATCTCGTCAGGGCAACACTGCATGGGACTTCCTCTGCTAGGAGACAGCTGCTGCGTCGTCCTTTGGGCTGGGAAACCTTGCTTGGGCCAGTACCAATGGACCGAATTCAGGCCGAAAGAAAAGAGACTAGGAAAAGGCCTTCTCTCCCCGGCTGCTTTGCCAGTCTCTTCCTAGAAGCTAAAACTCTGTCGTTGCTCCTCTGGAAGGAGAGCTGCGCCGCGATGTAGTTTTTCAGAAGAAACCTTGCGTTTCCGAGAACAAAGCAGGACTGCATGCAATGCGGGCAAGGGGAAGGAAGGGAAGCTTCTCTCCCCCTGCCTGCTTTTGCTCAGAGGGCTGGGTGAAGTCAGGGAGCTCTCCCCTTCACCGAGAAACGTGCGCGCTGCTGTTGCCTGTGCGCTCTCTTCTTTGGAAAAGAGTCTGCAGTTGCACACTTTGCACCGTGGAAAGGCAGCGGGGTCTGCTAAGATTTCTTCCCCAGGCGCTTTGCTCTCCCTGGGCCAAAGCGAGCCTTCACGATAGCTGAACGCTAACACTGCATACGCGTTCCCCTTGCAGAATGGGGCTGCCGCCAGGCAGTTCCCCAGGGGAAAACCTCCCTTCGCGAAGGGCCGTTTGGCCGAGCTCCCTGCGGGGAAGCGAAAGCAAAGGACGCTTTTCTCCTTCTAACTGCTTTCGTCAGAGGAACGGGGGAAGTCACAGCCTTCTTTCTCTCCCTGACATACACACAATCTGATGTTGCCTCCGAGCTCCGTTCTCGGCAAAGAACTGAAACGGACATGCGTTCCTGTGGGGAAGCCCACGGCTGTGCTAGGATTTCTCTGGGCAGTGTGTTTTCCCTGGGCCTCAGCGTACCCACACTCTCTCGTCAGGTCAACACTGCATGGGACTTCCTCTGCCAGGAGAGAGCTGCTGCGTTGTCCTTTGGGCTGGGAAACCTTGCTTTGGCCAGTACCAATGGACCAAATTCAGGCCGAAAGAAAAGAGACTAGGGAAAGGCCTTCTCTCCCCGGCTGCTTTCCCCATCTCTTCCTAGAAGCTAAAACTCTGTCGTTGCTCCTCTGGAAGGAGAGCTGCACCGCGATGTAGTTTTTCAGAAGAAGCCTTGCGTTTGCGAGAGCAAAGCAGGACTGCATGCAATGCGGGCAAGGGGAAGGAAGGGAAGCTTCTCTCCCCCTGCCTGCTTTTGCTCAGAGGGCTGGGTGAAGTCAGGGAGCTCTCCCTTCCACCGAGAAACGTGCGGGCTGCTGTTGCCTGTGCGCCCTCTTCTTTGGAAAAGAGTCTGCAGTTGCACACTTTGCACCGTGGAAAGGCAGCGGGGTCTGCTAAGATATCTTCCCCAGGCGCTTTGCTCTCCCTGGGCCAAAGCGAGCCTTCACGATAGCTGAACGCTAACACTGCATACGCGTTCCCCTTGCAGAATGGGGCTGCCGCCAGGCAGTTCCCCAGGGGAAAACCTCCCTTCGCGAAGGGCCGTTTGGCGGAGCTCCCTGCGGGGAAGCGAAAGCAAAGGACGCTTTTCTCCTTCTAACTGCTTTCGTCAGAGGAACGGGGGAAGTCACAGCCTTCTTTCTCTCCCTGACATACACACAATCTGATGTTGCCTCCGAGCTCCGTTCTCGGCAAAGAACTGAAACGGACATGCGTTCCTGTGGGGAAGCCCACGGCTGTGCTAGGATTTCTCTGGTAGTGTGTTTTCCCTGGGCCTCAGCGTACCCACACTATCTCGTCAGGGCAACACTGCATGGGACTTCCTCTGCCAGGAGAGAGCTGCTGCGTTATTCGTTGGGCTGGGAAACCTTGCTTGGGCCAGTGGCAATGGACCGAATTCAGGCCGAAAGAAAAGAGACTAGGAAAAGGCCTTCTCTCCCCGGCTACTTTCCCAGTCTCTTCCTAGAAGCTAAAACTCTGTCGTTGCTCCTCCGGAAGGAGAACTGCACTGCGATGTAGTTTTTCAGAAGAAGCCTTGCGTTTGCGAGAGCAAAGGAGGACTGCAGGCAATGCGGGCAAGGGGAAGGAAGGGAAGCTTCTCTCCCCCTGCCTGCTTTTGCTCAGAGGGCTGGGTGAAGTCAGGGAGTTCTCCCCTTCAAAGAGAAACGTGCGGGCTGCTGTTGCCTGTGCCCTCTCTTCTTTGGAAAAGAGTCTGCAGTTGCACAGTTTGCACCGTGGAAAGGCAGCGGGGTCTGCTAAGATTTTTTCCCAGGCGCTTTGCTCTCCCTGGGCCAAAGCGAGCCTTCACGATAGCTTAACGCTAACACTCCATACGCGTTTTTTTTGGAGAATGGGGCTGCCGCCAGGCAGTTCTACGGGGGAAAACGACCCTTCACGAAGGGCCGTTTCACTGAGCTCCCTGCGGGAAAGCGAAAGCAAAGGACGCTTTTCTCCTTCTAACTGCTTTCGTCAGAGGAACGGGGGAAGTCACAGCCTTCTTTCTCTCCCTGACATACACACAATCTGATGTTGCCTCCGAGCTCCGTTCTCGGCAAAGAACTGAAACGGACATGCGTTCCTGTGGGGAAGCCCACGGCTGTGCTAGGATTTCTCTGGGCAGTGTGTTTTCCCTGGGCCTCAGCGTACCCACACTCTCTCGTCAGGGCAACACTGCATGGGACTTCCTCTGCCAGGAGAGAGCTGCTGCGTTGTCCTTTGGGCTGGGAAACCTTGCTTTGGCCAGTACCAATGGACCAAATTCAGGCCGAAAGAAAAGAGACTAGGGAAAGGCCTTCTCTCCCCGGCTGCTTTCCCCATCTCTTCCTAGAAGCTAAAACTCTGTCGTTGCTCCTCTGGAAGGAGAGCTGCACCGCGATGTAGTTTTTCAGAAGAAGCCTTGCGTTTGCGAGAGCAAAGCAGGACTGCATGCAATGCGGGCAAGGGGAAGGAAGGGAAGCTTCTCTCCCCCTGCCTGCTTTTGCTCAGAGGGCTGGGTGAAGTCAGGGAGCTCTCCCTTCCACCGAGAAACGTGCGGGCTGCTGTTGCCTGTGCGCCCTCTTCTTTGGAAAAGAGTCTGCAGTTGCACACTTTGCACCGTGGAAAGGCAGCGGGGTCTGCTAAGATATCTTCCCCAGGCGCTTTGCTCTCCCTGGGCCAAAGCGAGCCTTCACGATAGCTGAACGCTAACACTGCATACGCGTTCCCCTTGCAGAATGGGGCTGCCGCCAGGCAGTTCCCCAGGGGAAAACCTCCCTTCGCGAAGGGCCGTTTGGCGGAGCTCCCTGCGGGAAAGCGAAAGCAAAGGACGCTTTTCTCCTTCTAACTGCTTTCGTCAGAGGAACGGGGGAAGTCACAGCCTTCTTTCTCTCCCTGACATACACACAATCTGATGTTGCCTCCGAGCTCCGTTCTCGGCAAAGAACTGAAACGGACATGCGTTCCTGTGGGGAAGCCCGCGGCTGTGCTAGGATTTCTCTGGTAGTGTGTTTTCCCTGGGCCTCAGCGTACCCACACTATCTCGTCAGGGCAACACTGCATGGGACTTCCTCTGCCAGGAGAGAGCTGCTGCGTTATTCGTTGGGCTGGGAAACCTTGCTTGGGCCAGTGGCAATGGACCGAATTCAGGCCGAAAGAAAAGAGACTAGGAAAAGGCCTTCTCTCCCCGGCTACTTTCCCAGTCTCTTCCTAGAAGCTAAAACTCTGTCGTTGCTCCTCCGGAAGGAGAACTGCACTGCGATGTAGTTTTTCAGAAGAAGCCTTGCGTTTGCGAGAGCAAAGGAGGACTGCAGGCAATGCGGGCAAGGGGAAGGAAGGGAAGCTTCTCTCCCCCTGCCTGCTTTTGCTCAGAGGGCTGGGTGAAGTCAGGGAGTTCTCCCCTTCAAAGAGAAACGTGCGGGCTGCTGTTGCCTGTGCCCTCTCTTCTTTGGAAAAGAGTCTGCAGTTGCACAGTTTGCACCGTGGAAAGGCAGCGGGGTCTGCTAAGATTTTTTCCCAGGCGCTTTGCTCTCCCTGGGCCAAAGCGAGCCTTCACGATAGCTTAACGCTAACACTCCATACGCGTTTTTTTTGGAGAATGGGGCTGCCGCCAGGCAGTTCTACGGGGGAAAACGACCCTTCACGAAGGGCCGTTTCACTGAGCTCCCTGCGGGAAAGCGAAAGCAAAGGACGCTTTTCTCCTTCTAACTGCTTTCGTCAGAGGAACGGGGGAAGTCACAGCCTTCTTTCTCTCCCTGACATACACACAATCTGATGTTGCCTCCGAGCTCCGTTCTCGGCAAAGAACTGAAACGGACATGCGTTCCTGTGGGGAAGCCCACGGCTGTGCTAGGATTTCTCTGGGCAGTGTGTTTTCCCTGGGCCTCAGCGTACCCACACTCTCTCGTCAGGGCAACACTGCATGGGACTTCCTCTGCCAGGAGAGAGCTGCTGCGTTGTCCTTTGGGCTGGGAAACCTTGCTTTGGCCAGTACCAATGGACCAAATTCAGGCCGAAAGAAAAGAGACTAGGGAAAGGCCTTCTCTCCCCGGCTGCTTTCCCCATCTCTTCCTAGAAGCTAAAACTCTGTCGTTGCTCCTCTGGAAGGAGAGCTGCACCGCGATGTAGTTTTTCAGAAGAAGCCTTGCGTTTGCGAGAGCAAAGCAGGACTGCATGCAATGCGGGCAAGGGGAAGGAAGGGAAGCTTCTCTCCCCCTGCCTGCTTTTGCTCAGAGGGCTGGGTGAAGTCAGGGAGCTCTCCCTTCCACCGAGAAACGTGCGGGCTGCTGTTGCCTGTGCGCCCTCTTCTTTGGAAAAGAGTCTGCAGTTGCACACTTTGCACCGTGGAAAGGCAGCGGGGTCTGCTAAGATATCTTCCCCAGGCGCTTTGCTCTCCCTGGGCCAAAGCGAGCCTTCACGATAGCTGAACGCTAACACTGCATACGCGTTCCCCTTGCAGAATGGGGCTGCCGCCAGGCAGTTCCCCAGGGGAAAACCTCCCTTCGCGAAGGGCCGTTTGGCCGAGCTCCCTGCGGGAAAGCGAAAGCAAAGGACGCTTTTCTCCTTCTAACTGCTTTCGTCAGAGGAACGGGGGAAGTCACAGCCTTCTTTCTCTCCCTGACATACACACAATCTGATGTTGCCTCCGAGCTCCGTTCTCGGCAAAGAACTGAAACGGACATGCGTTCCTGTGGGGAAGCCCACGG
Organism: Elephas maximus indicus; assembly: GCF_024166365.1. Taxonomy (NCBI): domain Eukaryota; kingdom Metazoa; phylum Chordata; class Mammalia; order Proboscidea; family Elephantidae; genus Elephas; species Elephas maximus. Next base: position 36,000,625 of record NC_064840.1, read on the forward strand.
CTGTGCTAGGATTTCTCTGGGCAGTGTGTTTTCCCTGGGCCTCAGCGTACCCACACTATCTCGTCAGGGCAACACTGCATGGGACTTCCTCTGCTAGGAGACAGCTGCTGCGTCGTCCTTTGGGCTGGGAAACCTTGCTTGGGCCAGTACCAATGGACCGAATTCAGGCCGAAAGAAAAGAGACTAGGAAAAGGCCTTCTCTCCCCGGCTGCTTTGCCAGTCTCTTCCTAGAAGCTAAAACTCTGTCGTTGCTCCTCTGGAAGGAGAGCTGCGCCGCGATGTAGTTTTTCAGAAGAAACCTTGCGTTTCCGAGAACAAAGCAGGACTGCATGCAATGCGGGCAAGGGGAAGGAAGGGAAGCTTCTCTCCCCCTGCCTGCTTTTGCTCAGAGGGCTGGGTGAAGTCAGGGAGCTCTCCCCTTCACCGAGAAACGTGCGCGCTGCTGTTGCCTGTGCGCTCTCTTCTTTGGAAAAGAGTCTGCAGTTGCACACTTTGCACCGTGGAAAGGCAGCGGGGTCTGCTAAGATTTCTTCCCCAGGCGCTTTGCTCTCCCTGGGCCAAAGCGAGCCTTCACGATAGCTGAACGCTAACACTGCATACGCGTTCCCCTTGCAGAATGGGGCTGCCGCCAGGCAGTTCCCCAGGGGAAAACCTCCCTTCGCGAAGGGCCGTTTGGCCGAGCTCCCTGCGGGGAAGCGAAAGCAAAGGACGCTTTTCTCCTTCTAACTGCTTTCGTCAGAGGAACGGGGGAAGTCACAGCCTTCTTTCTCTCCCTGACATACACACAATCTGATGTTGCCTCCGAGCTCCGTTCTCGGCAAAGAACTGAAACGGACATGCGTTCCTGTGGGGAAGCCCACGGCTGTGCTAGGATTTCTCTGGGCAGTGTGTTTTCCCTGGGCCTCAGCGTACCCACACTCTCTCGTCAGGGCAACACTGCATGGGACTTCCTCTGCCAGGAGAGAGCTGCTGCGTTGTCCTTTGGGCTGGGAAACCTTGCTTTGGCCAGTACCAATGGACCAAATTCAGGCCGAAAGAAAAGAGACTAGGGAAAGGCCTTCTCTCCCCGGCTGCTTTCCCCATCTCTTCCTAGAAGCTAAAACTCTGTCGTTGCTCCTCTGGAAGGAGAGCTGCACCGCGATGTAGTTTTTCAGAAGAAGCCTTGCGTTTGCGAGAGCAAAGCAGGACTGCATGCAATGCGGGCAAGGGGAAGGAAGGGAAGCTTCTCTCCCCCTGCCTGCTTTTGCTCAGAGGGCTGGGTGAAGTCAGGGAGCTCTCCCTTCCACCGAGAAACGTGCGGGCTGCTGTTGCCTGTGCGCCCTCTTCTTTGGAAAAGAGTCTGCAGTTGCACACTTTGCACCGTGGAAAGGCAGCGGGGTCTGCTAAGATATCTTCCCCAGGCGCTTTGCTCTCCCTGGGCCAAAGCGAGCCTTCACGATAGCTGAACGCTAACACTGCATACGCGTTCCCCTTGCAGAATGGGGCTGCCGCCAGGCAGTTCCCCAGGGGAAAACCTCCCTTCGCGAAGGGCCGTTTGGCGGAGCTCCCTGCGGGAAAGCGAAAGCAAAGGACGCTTTTCTCCTTCTAACTGCTTTCGTCAGAGGAACGGGGGAAGTCACAGCCTTCTTTCTCTCCCTGACATACACACAATCTGATGTTGCCTCCGAGCTCCGTTCTCGGCAAAGAACTGAAACGGACATGCGTTCCTGTGGGGAAGCCCACGGCTGTGCTAGGATTTCTCTGGGCAGTGTGTTTTCCCTGGGCCTCAGCGTACCCACACTCTCTCGTCAGGGCAACACTGCATGGGACTTCCTCTGCCAGGAGAGAGCTGCTGCGTTGTCCTTTGGGCTGGGAAACCTTGCTTTGGCCAGTACCAATGGACCAAATTCAGGCCGAAAGAAAAGAGACTAGGGAAAGGCCTTCTCTCCCCGGCTGCTTTCCCCATCTCTTCCTAGAAGCTAAAACTCTGTCGTTGCTCCTCTGGAAGGAGAGCTGCACCGCGATGTAGTTTTTCAGAAGAAGCCTTGCGTTTGCGAGAGCAAAGCAGGACTGCATGCAATGCGGGCAAGGGGAAGGAAGGGAAGCTTCTCTCCCCCTGCCTGCTTTTGCTCAGAGGGCTGGGTGAAGTCAGGGAGCTCTCCCTTCCACCGAGAAACGTGCGGGCTGCTGTTGCCTGTGCGCCCTCTTCTTTGGAAAAGAGTCTGCAGTTGCACACTTTGCACCGTGGAAAGGCAGCGGGGTCTGCTAAGATATCTTCCCCAGGCGCTTTGCTCTCCCTGGGCCAAAGCGAGCCTTCACGATAGCTGAACGCTAACACTGCATACGCGTTGTCCTTGAAGAATGGGGCTGCCGCCAGGCAGTTCCCCAGGGGAAAACCTCCCTTCGCGAAGGGCCGTTTGGCGGAGCTCCCTGCGGGAAAGCGAAAGCAAAGGACGCTTTTCTCCTTCTAACTGCTTTCGTCAGAGGAACGGGGGAAGTCACAGCCTTCTTTCTCTCCCTGACATACACACAATCTGATGTTGCCTCCGAGCTCCGTTCTCGGCAAAGAACTGAAACGGACATGCGTTCCTGTGGGGAAGCCCACGGCTGTGCTAGGATTTCTCTGGGCAGTGTGTTTTCCCTGGGCCTCAGCGTACCCACACTCTCTCGTCAGGGCAACACTGCATGGGACTTCCTCTGCCAGGAGAGAGCTGCTGCGTTGTCCTTTGGGCTGGGAAACCTTGCTTTGGCCAGTACCAATGGACCAAATTCAGGCCGAAAGAAAAGAGACTAGGGAAAGGCCTTCTCTCCCCGGCTGCTTTCCCCATCTCTTCCTAGAAGCTAAAACTCTGTCGTTGCTCCTCTGGAAGGAGAGCTGCACCGCGATGTAGTTTTTCAGAAGAAGCCTTGCGTTTGCGAGAGCAAAGCAGGACTGCATGCAATGCGGGCAAGGGGAAGGAAGGGAAGCTTCTCTCCCCCTGCCTGCTTTTGCTCAGAGGGCTGGGTGAAGTCAGGGAGCTCTCCCTTCCACCGAGAAACGTGCGGGCTGCTGTTGCCTGTGCGCCCTCTTCTTTGGAAAAGAGTCTGCAGTTGCACACTTTGCACCGTGGAAAGGCAGCGGGGTCTGCTAAGATATCTTCCCCAGGCGCTTTGCTCTCCCTGGGCCAAAGCGAGCCTTCACGATAGCTGAACGCTAACACTGCATACGCGTTCCCCTTGCAGAATGGGGCTGCCGCCAGGCAGTTCCCCAGGGGAAAACCTCCCTTCGCGAAGGGCCGTTTGGCGGAGCTCCCTGCGGGAAAGCGAAAGCAAAGGACGCTTTTCTCCTTCTAACTGCTTTCGTCAGAGGAACGGGGGAAGTCACAGCCTTCTTTCTCTCCCTGACATACACACAATCTGATGTTGCCTCCGAGCTCCGTTCTCGGCAAAGAACTGAAACGGACATGCGTTCCTGTGGGGAAGCCCACAGCTGTGCTAGGATTTCTCTGGGCAGTGTGTTTTCCCTGGGCCTCAGCGTACCCACACTCTCTCGTCAGGGCAACACTGCATGGGACTTCCTCTGCCAGGAGAGAGCTGCTGCGTTGTCCTTTGGGCTGGGAAACCTTGCTTTGGCCAGTACCAATGGACCAAATTCAGGCCGAAAGAAAAGAGACTAGGGAAAGGCCTTCTCTCCCCGGCTGCTTTCCCCATCTCTTCCTAGAAGCTAAAACTCTGTCGTTGCTCCTCTGGAAGGAGAGCTGCACCGCGATGTAGTTTTTCAGAAGAAGCCTTGCGTTTGCGAGAGCAAAGCAGGACTGCATGCAATGCGGGCAAGGGGAAGGAAGGGAAGCTTCTCTCCCCCTGCCTGCTTTTGCTCAGAGGGCTGGGTGAAGTCAGGGAGCTCTCCCTTCCACCGAGAAACGTGCGGGCTGCTGTTGCCTGTGCGCCCTCTTCTTTGGAAAAGAGTCTGCAGTTGCACACTTTGCACCGTGGAAAGGCAGCGGGGTCTGCTAAGATATCTTCCCCAGGCGCTTTGCTCTCCCTGGGCCAAAGCGAGCCTTCACGATAGCTGAACGCTAACACTGCATACGCGTTCCCCTTGCAGAATGGGGCTGCCGCCAGGCAGTTCCCCAGGGGAAAACCTCCCTTCGCGAAGGGCCGTTTGGCGGAGCTCCCTGCGGGAAAGCGAAAGCAAAGGACGCTTTTCTCCTTCTAACTGCTTTCGTCAGAGGAACGGGGGAAGTCACAGCCTTCTTTCTCTCCCTGACATACACACAATCTGATGTTGCCTCCGAGCTCCGTTCTCGGCAAAGAACTGAAACGGACATGCGTTCCTGTGGGGAAGCCCACGGCTGTGCTAGGATTTCTCTGGGCAGTGTGTTTTCCCTGGGCCTCAGCGTACCCACACTCTCTCGTCAGGGCAACACTGCATGGGACTTCCTCTGCCAGGAGAGAGCTGCTGCGTTGTCCTTTGGGCTGGGAAACCTTGCTTTGGCCAGTACCAATGGACCAAATTCAGGCCGAAAGAAAAGAGACTAGGGAAAGGCCTTCTCTCCCCGGCTGCTTTCCCCATCTCTTCCTAGAAGCTAAAACTCTGTCGTTGCTCCTCTGGAAGGAGAGCTGCACCGCGATGTAGTTTTTCAGAAGAAGCCTTGCGTTTGCGAGAGCAAAGCAGGACTGCATGCAATGCGGGCAAGGGGAAGGAAGGGAAGCTTCTCTCCCCCTGCCTGCTTTTGCTCAGAGGGCTGGGTGAAGTCAGGGAGCTCTCCCTTCCACCGAGAAACGTGCGGGCTGCTGTTGCCTGTGCGCCCTCTTCTTTGGAAAAGAGTCTGCAGTTGCACACTTTGCACCGTGGAAAGGCAGCGGGGTCTGCTAAGATTTCTTCCCCAGGCGCTTTGCTCTCCCTGGGCCAAAGCGAGCCTTCACGATAGCTGAACGCTAACACTGCATACGCGTTCCCCTTGCAGAATGGGGCTGCCGCCAGGCAGTTCCCCAGGGGAAAACCTCCCTTCGCGAAGGGCCGTTTGGCCGAGCTCCCTGCGGGAAAGCGAAAGCAAAGGACGCTTTTCTCCTTCTAACTGCTTTCGTCAGAGGAACGGGGGAAGTCACAGCCTTCTTTCTCTCCCTGACATACACACAATCTGATGTTGCCTCCGAGCTCCGTTCTCGGCAAAGAACTGAAACGGACATGCGTTCCTGTGGGGAAGCCCACGGCTGTGCTAGGATTTCTCTGGGCAGTGTGTTTTCCCTGGGCCTCAGCGTACCCACACTATCTCGTCAGGGCAACACTGCATGGGACTTCCTCTGCTAGGAGACAGCTGCTGCGTCGTCCTTTGGGCTGGGAAACCTTGCTTGGGCCAGTGCCGATGGACCGAATTCAGGCCGAAAGAAAAGAGACTAGGAAAAGGCCTTCTCTCCCCGGCTGCTTTGCCAGTCTCTTCCTAGAAGCTAAAACTCTGTCGTTGCTCCTCTGGAAGGAGAGCTGCGCCGCGATGCAGTTTTTCAGAAGAAACCTTGCGTTTCCGAGAACAAAGCAGGACTGCATGCAATGCGGGCAAGGGGAAGGAAGGGAAGCTTCTCTCCCCCTGCCTGCTTTTGCTCAGAGGGCTGGGTGAAGTCAGGGAGCTCTCCCCTTCACCGAGAAACGTGCGGGCTGCTGTTGCCTGTGCGCTCTCTTCTTTGGAAAAGAGTCTGCAGTTGCACACTTTGCACCGTGGAAAGGCAGCGGGGTCTGCTAAGATTTCTTCCCCAGGCGCTTTGCTCTCCCTGGGCCAAAGCGAGCCTTCACGATAGCTGAACGCTAACACTGCATACGCGTTCCCCTTGCAGAATGGGGCTGCCGCCAGGCAGTTCCCCAGGGGAAAACCTCCCTTCGCGAAGGGCCGTTTGGCCGAGCTCCCTGCGGGGAAGCGAAAGCAAAGGACGCTTTTCTCCTTCTAACTGCTTTCGTCAGAGGAACGGGGGAAGTCACAGCCTTCTTTCTCTCCCTGACATACACACAATCTGATGTTGCCTCCGAGCTCCGTTCTCGGCAAAGAACTGAAACGGACATGCGTTCCTGTGGGGAAGCCCACGGCTGTGCTAGGATTTCTCTGGGCAGTGTGTTTTCCCTGGGCCTCAGCGTACCCACACTCTCTCGTCAGGGCAACACTGCATGGGACTTCCTCTGCCAGGAGAGAGCTGCTGCGTTGTCCTTTGGGCTGGGAAACCTTGCTTTGGCCAGTACCAATGGACCAAATTCAGGCCGAAAGAAAAGAGACTAGGGAAAGGCCTTCTCTCCCCGGCTGCTTTCCCCATCTCTTCCTAGAAGCTAAAACTCTGTCGTTGCTCCTCTGGAAGGAGAGCTGCACCGCGATGTAGTTTTTCAGAAGAAGCCTTGCGTTTGCGAGAGCAAAGCAGGACTGCATGCAATGCGGGCAAGGGGAAGGAAGGGAAGCTTCTCTCCCCCTGCCTGCTTTTGCTCAGAGGGCTGGGTGAAGTCAGGGAGCTCTCCCTTCCACCGAGAAACGTGCGGGCTGCTGTTGCCTGTGCGCCCTCTTCTTTGGAAAAGAGTCTGCAGTTGCACACTTTGCACCGTGGAAAGGCAGCGGGGTCTGCTAAGATATCTTCCCCAGGCGCTTTGCTCTCCCTGGGCCAAAGCGAGCCTTCACGATAGCTGAACGCTAACACTGCATACGCGTTCCCCTTGCAGAATGGGGCTGCCGCCAGGCAGTTCCCCAGGGGAAAACCTCCCTTCGCGAAGGGCCGTTTGGCGGAGCTCCCTGCGGGAAAGCGAAAGCAAAGGACGCTTTTCTCCTTCTAACTGCTTTCGTCAGAGGAACGGGGGAAGTCACAGCCTTCTTTCTCTCCCTGACATACACACAATCTGATGTTGCCTCCGAGCTCCGTTCTCGGCAAAGAACTGAAACGGACATGCGTTCCTGTGGGGAAGCCCACAGCTGTGCTAGGATTTCTCTGGGCAGTGTGTTTTCCCTGGGCCTCAGCGTACCCACACTCTCTCGTCAGGGCAACACTGCATGGGACTTCCTCTGCCAGGAGAGAGCTGCTGCGTTGTCCTTTGGGCTGGGAAACCTTGCTTTGGCCAGTACCAATGGACCAAATTCAGGCCGAAAGAAAAGAGACTAGGGAAAGGCCTTCTCTCCCCGGCTGCTTTCCCCATCTCTTCCTAGAAGCTAAAACTCTGTCGTTGCTCCTCTGGAAGGAGAGCTGCACCGCGATGTAGTTTTTCAGAAGAAGCCTTGCGTTTGCGAGAGCAAAGCAGGACTGCATGCAATGCGGGCAAGGGGAAGGAAGGGAAGCTTCTCTCCCCCTGCCTGCTTTTGCTCAGAGGGCTGGGTGAAGTCAGGGAGCTCTCCCTTCCACCGAGAAACGTGCGGGCTGCTGTTGCCTGTGCGCCCTCTTCTTTGGAAAAGAGTCTGCAGTTGCACACTTTGCACCGTGGAAAGGCAGCGGGGTCTGCTAAGATATCTTCCCCAGGCGCTTTGCTCTCCCTGGGCCAAAGCGAGCCTTCACGATAGCTGAACGCTAACACTGCATACGCGTTGTCCTTGAAGAATGGGGCTGCCGCCAGGCAGTTCCCCAGGGGAAAACCTCCCTTCGCGAAGGGCCGTTTGGCGGAGCTCCCTGCGGGAAAGCGAAAGCAAAGGACGCTTTTCTCCTTCTAACTGCTTTCGTCAGAGGAACGGGGGAAGTCACAGCCTTCTTTCTCTCCCTGACATACACACAATCTGATGTTGCCTCCGAGCTCCGTTCTCGGCAAAGAACTGAAACGGACATGCGTTCCTGTGGGGAAGCCCACGGCTGTGCTAGGATTTCTCTGGGCAGTGTGTTTTCCCTGGGCCTCAGCGTACCCACACTCTCTCGTCAGGGCAACACTGCATGGGACTTCCTCTGCCAGGAGAGAGCTGCTGCGTTGTCCTTTGGGCTGGGAAACCTTGCTTTGGCCAGTACCAATGGACCAAATTCAGGCCGAAAGAAAAGAGACTAGGGAAAGGCCTTCTCTCCCCGGCTGCTTTCCCCATCTCTTCCTAGAAGCTAAAACTCTGTCGTTGCTCCTCTGGAAGGAGAGCTGCACCGCGATGTAGTTTTTCAGAAGAAGCCTTGCGTTTGCGAGAGCAAAGCAGGACTGCATGCAATGCGGGCAAGGGGAAGGAAGGGAAGCTTCTCTCCCCCTGCCTGCTTTTGCTCAGAGGGCTGGGTGAAGTCAGGGAGCTCTCCCTTCCACCGAGAAACGTGCGGGCTGCTGTTGCCTGTGCGCCCTCTTCTTTGGAAAAGAGTCTGCAGTTGCACACTTTGCACCGTGGAAAGGCAGCGGGGTCTGCTAAGATATCTTCCCCAGGCGCTTTGCTCTCCCTGGGCCAAAGCGAGCCTTCACGATAGCTGAACGCTAACACTGCATACGCGTTCCCCTTGCAGAATGGGGCTGCCGCCAGGCAGTTCCCCAGGGGAAAACCTCCCTTCGCGAAGGGCCGTTTGGCGGAGCTCCCTGCGGGAAAGCGAAAGCAAAGGACGCTTTTCTCCTTCTAACTGCTTTCGTCAGAGGAACGGGGGAAGTCACAGCCTTCTTTCTCTCCCTGACATACACACAATCTGATGTTGCCTCCGAGCTCCGTTCTCGGCAAAGAACTGAAACGGACATGCGTTCCTGTGGGGAAGCCCACGGCTGTGCTAGGATTTCTCTGGGCAGTGTGTTTTCCCTGGGCCTCAGCGTACCCACACTCTCTCGTCAGGGCAACACTGCATGGGACTTCCTCTGCCAGGAGAGAGCTGCTGCGTTGTCCTTTGGGCTGGGAAACCTTGCTTTGGCCAGTACCAATGGACCAAATTCAGGCCGAAAGAAAAGAGACTAGGGAAAGGCCTTCTCTCCCCGGCTGCTTTCCCCATCTCTTCCTAGAAGCTAAAACTCTGTCGTTGCTCCTCTGGAAGGAGAGCTGCACCGCGATGTAGTTTTTCAGAAGAAGCCTTGCGTTTGCGAGAGCAAAGCAGGACTGCATGCAATGCGGGCAAGGGGAAGGAAGGGAAGCTTCTCTCCCCCTGCCTGCTTTTGCTCAGAGGGCTGGGTGAAGTCAGGGAGCTCTCCCTTCCACCGAGAAACGTGCGGGCTGCTGTTGCCTGTGCGCCCTCTTCTTTGGAAAAGAGTCTGCAGTTGCACACTTTGCACCGTGGAAAGGCAGCGGGGTCTGCTAAGATATCTTCCCCAGGCGCTTTGCTCTCCCTGGGCCAAAGCGAGCCTTCACGATAGCTGAACGCTAACACTGCATACGCGTTGTCCTTGAAGAATGGGGCTGCCGCCAGGCAGTTCCCCAGGGGAAAACCTCCCTTCGCGAAGGGCCGTTTGGCGGAGCTCCCTGCGGGAAAGCGAAAGCAAAGGACGCTTTTCTCCTTCTAACTGCTTTCGTCAGAGGAACGGGGGAAGTCACAGCCTTCTTTCTCTCCCTGACATACACACAATCTGATGTTGCCTCCGAGCTCCGTTCTCGGCAAAGAACTGAAACGGACATGCGTTCCTGTGGGGAAGCCCACGGCTGTGCTAGGATTTCTCTGGGCAGTGTGTTTTCCCTGGGCCTCAGCGTACCCACACTCTCTCGTCAGGGCAACACTGCATGGGACTTCCTCTGCCAGGAGAGAGCTGCTGCGTTGTCCTTTGGGCTGGGAAACCTTGCTTTGGCCAGTACCAATGGACCAAATTCAGGCCGAAAGAAAAGAGACTAGGGAAAGGCCTTCTCTCCCCGGCTGCTTTCCCCATCTCTTCCTAGAAGCTAAAACTCTGTCGTTGCTCCTCTGGAAGGAGAGCTGCACCGCGATGTAGTTTTTCAGAAGAAGCCTTGCGTTTGCGAGAGCAAAGCAGGACTGCATGCAATGCGGGCAAGGGGAAGGAAGGGAAGCTTCTCTCCCCCTGCCTGCTTTTGCTCAGAGGGCTGGGTGAAGTCAGGGAGCTCTCCCTTCCACCGAGAAACGTGCGGGCTGCTGTTGCCTGTGCGCCCTCTTCTTTGGAAAAGAGTCTGCAGTTGCACACTTTGCACCGTGGAAAGGCAGCGGGGTCTGCTAAGATATCTTCCCCAGGCGCTTTGCTCTCCCTGGGCCAAAGCGAGCCTTCACGATAGCTGAACGCTAACACTGCATACGCGTTCCCCTTGCAGAATGGGGCTGCCGCCAGGCAGTTCCCCAGGGGAAAACCTCCCTTCGCGAAGGGCCGTTTGGCGGAGCTCCCTGCGGGAAAGCGAAAGCAAAGGACGCTTTTCTCCTTCTAACTGCTTTCGTCAGAGGAACGGGGGAAGTCACAGCCTTCTTTCTCTCCCTGACATACACACAATCTGATGTTGCCTCCGAGCTCCGTTCTCGGCAAAGAACTGAAACGGACATGCGTTCCTGTGGGGAAGCCCACGGCTGTGCTAGGATTTCTCTGGGCAGTGTGTTTTCCCTGGGCCTCAGCGTACCCACACTCTCTCGTCAGGGCAACACTGCATGGGACTTCCTCTGCCAGGAGAGAGCTGCTGCGTTGTCCTTTGGGCTGGGAAACCTTGCTTTGGCCAGTACCAATGGACCAAATTCAGGCCGAAAGAAAAGAGACTAGGGAAAGGCCTTCTCTCCCCGGCTGCTTTCCCCATCTCTTCCTAGAAGCTAAAACTCTGTCGTTGCTCCTCTGGAAGGAGAGCTGCACCGCGATGTAGTTTTTCAGAAGAAGCCTTGCGTTTGCGAGAGCAAAGCAGGACTGCATGCAATGCGGGCAAGGGGAAGGAAGGGAAGCTTCTCTCCCCCTGCCTGCTTTTGCTCAGAGGGCTGGGTGAAGTCAGGGAGCTCTCCCTTCCACCGAGAAACGTGCGGGCTGCTGTTGCCTGTGCGCCCTCTTCTTTGGAAAAGAGTCTGCAGTTGCACACTTTGCACCGTGGAAAGGCAGCGGGGTCTGCTAAGATTTCTTCCCCAGGCGCTTTGCTCTCCCTGGGCCAAAGCGAGCCTTCACGATAGCTGAACGCTAACACTGCATACGCGTTCCCCTTGCAGAATGGGGCTGCCGCCAGGCAGTTCCCCAGGGGAAAACCTCCCTTCGCGAAGGGCCGTTTGGCCGAGCTCCCTGCGGGAAAGCGAAAGCAAAGGACGCTTTTCTCCTTCTAACTGCTTTCGTCAGAGGAACGGGGGAAGTCACAGCCTTCTTTCTCTCCCTGACATACACACAATCTGATGTTGCCTCCGAGCTCCGTTCTCGGCAAAGAACTGAAACGGACATGCGTTCCTGTGGGGAAGCCCACGGCTGTGCTAGGATTTCTCTGGGCAGTGTGTTTTCCCTGGGCCTCAGCGTACCCACACTATCTCGTCAGGGCAACACTGCATGGGACTTCCTCTGCTAGGAGACAGCTGCTGCGTCGTCCTTTGGGCTGGGAAACCTTGCTTGGGCCAGTGCCGATGGACCGAATTCAGGCCGAAAGAAAAGAGACTAGGAAAAGGCCTTCTCTCCCCGGCTGCTTTGCCAGTCTCTTCCTAGAAGCTAAAAATCTGTCGTTGCTCCTCTGGAAGGAGAGCTGCGCCGCGATGTAGTTTTTCAGAAGAAACCTTGCGTTTCCGAGAACAAAGCAGGACTGCATGCAATGCGGGCAAGGGGAAGGAAGGGAAGCTTCTCTCCCCCTGCCTGCTTTTGCTCAGAGGGCTGGGTGAAGTCAGGGAGCTCTCCCCTTCACCGAGAAACGTGCGGGCTGCTGTTGCCTGTGCGCTCTCTTCTTTGGAAAAGAGTCTGCAGTTGCACACTTTGCACCGTGGAAAGGCAGCGGGGTCTGCTAAGATTTCTTCCCCAGGCGCTTTGCTCTCCCTGGGCCAAAGCGAGCCTTCACGATAGCTGAACGCTAACACTGCATACGCGTTCCCCTTGCAGAATGGGGCTGCCGCCAGGCAGTTCCCCAGGGGAAAACCTCCCTTCGCGAAGGGCCGTTTGGCCGAGCTCCCTGCGGGGAAGCGAAAGCAAAGGACGCTTTTCTCCTTCTAACTGCTTTCGTCAGAGGAACGGGGGAAGTCACAGCCTTCTTTCTCTCCCTGACATACACACAATCTGATGTTGCCTCCGAGCTCCGTTCTCGGCAAAGAACTGAAACGGACATGCGTTCCTGTGGGGAAGCCCACGGCTGTGCTAGGATTTCTCTGGGCAGTGTGTTTTCCCTGGGCCTCAGCGTACCCACACTCTCTCGTCAGGGCAACACTGCATGGGACTTCCTCTGCCAGGAGAGAGCTGCTGCGTTGTCCTTTGGGCTGGGAAACCTTGCTTTGGCCAGTACCAATGGACCAAATTCAGGCCGAAAGAAAAGAGACTAGGGAAAGGCCTTCTCTCCCCGGCTGCTTTCCCCATCTCTTCCTAGAAGCTAAAACTCTGTCGTTGCTCCTCTGGAAGGAGAGCTGCACCGCGATGTAGTTTTTCAGAAGAAGCCTTGCGTTTGCGAGAGCAAAGCAGGACTGCATGCAATGCGGGCAAGGGGAAGGAAGGGAAGCTTCTCTCCCCCTGCCTGCTTTTGCTCAGAGGGCTGGGTGAAGTCAGGGAGCTCTCCCTTCCACCGAGAAACGTGCGGGCTGCTGTTGCCTGTGCGCCCTCTTCTTTGGAAAAGAGTCTGCAGTTGCACACTTTGCACCGTGGAAAGGCAGCGGGGTCTGCTAAGATATCTTCCCCAGGCGCTTTGCTCTCCCTGGGCCAAAGCGAGCCTTCACGATAGCTGAACGCTAACACTGCATACGCGTTCCCCTTGCAGAATGGGGCTGCAGCCAGGCAGTTCCCCAGGGGAAAACCTCCCTTCACGAAGGGCCGTTTGGCCGAGCTCCCTGCGGGAAAGCCAAAGCAAAGGACGCTTTTCTCCTTCTAACTGCTTTCGTCAGAGGAACGGGGGAAGTCACAGCCTTCTTTCTCTCCCTGACATACACACAATCTGATGTTGCCTCCGAGCTCCGTTCTCGGCAAAGAACTGAAACGGACATGCGTTCCTGTGGGGAAGCCCACGGCTGTGCTAGGATTTCTCTGGGCAGTGTGTTTTCCCTGGGCCTCAGCGTACCCACACTATCTCGTCAGGGCAACACTGCATGGGACTTCCTCTGCTAGGAGACAGCTGCTGCGTCGTCCTTTGGGCTGGGAAACCTTGCTTTGGCCAGTGTCGACGAACCGAATTCAGGCCGAAAGAAAAGAGACTAGGAAAAGGCCTTCTCTCCCCGGCTGCTTTGCCAGTCTCTTCCTAGAAGCTAAAACTCTGTCGTTGCTCCTCTGGAAGGAGAGCTGCGCCGCGATGTAGTTTTTCAGAAGAAACCTTGCGTTTCCGAGAACAAAGCAGGACTGCATGCAATGCGGGCAAGGGGAAGGAAGGGAAGCTTCTCTCCCCCTGCCTGCTTTTGCTCAGAGGGCTGGGTGAAGTCAGGGAGCTCTCCCCTTCACCGAGAAACGTGCGGGCTGCTGTTGCCTGTGCGCTCTCTTCTTTGGAAAAGAGTCTGCAGTTGCACACTTTGCACCGTGGAAAGGCAGCGGGGTCTGCTAAGATTTCTTCCCCAGGCGCTTTGCTCTCCCTGGGCCAAAGCGAGCCTTCACGATAGCTGAACGCTAACACTGCATACGCGTTCCCCTTGCAGAATGGGGCTGCCGCCAGGCAGTTCCCCAGGGGAAAACCTCCCTTCGCGAAGGGCCGTTTGGCCGAGCTCCCTGCGGGAAAGCGAAAGCAAAGGACGCTTTTCTCCTTCTAACTGCTTTCGTCAGAGGAACGGGGGAAGTCACAGCCTTCTTTCTCTCCCTGACATACACACAATCTGATGTTGCCTCCGAGCTCCGTTCTCGGCAAAGAACTGAAACGGACATGCGTTCCTGTGGGGAAGCCCACGGCTGTGCTAGGATTTCTCTGGGCAGTGTGTTTTCCCTGGGCCTCAGCGTACCCACACTATCTCGTCAGGGCAACACTGCATGGGACTTCCTCTGCTAGGAGACAGCTGCTGCGTCGTCCTTTGGGCTGGGAAACCTTGCTTGGGCCAGTGCCGATGGACCGAATTCAGGCCGAAAGAAAAGAGACTAGGAAAAGGCCTTCTCTCCCCGGCTGCTTTGCCAGTCTCTTCCTAGAAGCTAAAACTCTGTCGTTGCTCCTCTGGAAGGAGAGCTGCACCGCGATGTAGTTTTTCAGAAGAAGCCTTGCGTTTGCGAGAGCAAAGCAGGACTGCATGCAATGCGGGCAAGGGGAAGGAAGGGAAGCTTCTCTCCCCCTGCCTGCTTTTGCTCAGAGGGCTGGGTGAAGTCAGGGAGTTCTCCCTTCCACCGAGAAACGTGCGGGCTGCTGTTGCCTGTGCGCCCTATTCTTTGGAAGAGTCTGCAGTTGCACACTTTGCACCGTGGAAAGGCAGCGGGGTCTGCTAAGATTTCTTCCCCAGGCGCTTTGCTCTCCCTGGGCCAAAGCGAGCCTTCACGATAGCTTAACGCTAACACTGCATACGCGTTGTCCTTGAAGAATGGGGCTGCCGCCAGGCAGTTCCCCGGGGAAAAACGTCCCTTCGCGAAGGGCCGTTTGGCCGAGCTCCCTGCGGGAAAGCGAAAGCAAAGGACGCTTTTCTCCTTCTAACTGCTTTCGTCAGAGGAACGGGGGAAGTCACGGCGTTCTTTCTCTCCCTGAGATACACACAATCTGATGTTGCCTCCGAGCTCCGTTCTCGGCAAAGAACTGAAACGGACATGCGTTCCTGTGGGGAAGCCCGCGGCTGTGCTAGGATTTCTCTGGTAGTGTGTTTTCCCTGGGCCTCAGCGTACCCACACTATCTCGTCAGGGCAACACTGCATGGGACTTCCTCTGCCAGGAGAGAGCTGCTGCGTTATTCGTTGGGCTGGGAAACCTTGCTTGGGCCAGTGGCAATGGACCGAATTCAGGCCGAAAGAAAAGAGACTAGGAAAAGGCCTTCTCTCCCCGGCTACTTTCCCAGTCTCTTCCTAGAAGCTAAAACTCTGTCGTTGCTCCTCCGGAAGGAGAACTGCACTGCGATGTAGTTTTTCAGAAGAAGCCTTGCGTTTGCGAGAGCAAAGGAGGACTGCAGGCAATGCGGGCAAGGGGAAGGAAGGGAAGCTTCTCTCCCCCTGCCTGCTTTTGCTCAGAGGGCTGGGTGAAGTCAGGGAGTTCTCCCCTTCAAAGAGAAACGTGCGGGCTGCTGTTGCCTGTGCCCTCTCTTCTTTGGAAAAGAGTCTGCAGTTGCACAGTTTGCACCGTGGAAAGGCAGCGGGGTCTGCTAAGATTTTTTCCCAGGCGCTTTGCTCTCCCTGGGCCAAAGCGAGCCTTCACGATAGCTTAACGCTAACACTCCATACGCGTTTTTTTTGGAGAATGGGGCTGCCGCCAGGCAGTTCCCCAGGGGAAAACCTCCCTTCGCGAAGGGCCGTTTGGCCGAGCTCCCTGCGGGAAAGCGAAAGCAAAGGACGCTTTTCTCCTTCTAACTGCTTTCGTCAGAGGAACGGGGGAAGTCACAGCCTTCTTTCTCTCCCTGACATACACACAATCTGATGTTGCCTCCGAGCTCCGTTCTCGGCAAAGAACTGAAACGGACATGCGTTCCTGTGGGGAAGCCCACGGCTGTGCTAGGATTTCTCTGGGCAGTGTGTTTTCCCTGGGCCTCAGCGTACCCACACTATCTCGTCAGGGCAACACTGCATGGGACTTCCTCTGCTAGGAGACAGCTGCTGCGTCGTCCTTTGGGCTGGGAAACCTTGCTTGGGCCAGTACCAATGGACCGAATTCAGGCCGAAAGAAAAGAGACTAGGAAAAGGCCTTCTCTCCCCGGCTGCTTTGCCAGTCTCTTCCTAGAAGCTAAAACTCTGTCGTTGCTCCTCTGGAAGGAGAGCTGCGCCGCGATGTAGTTTTTCAGAAGAAACCTTGCGTTTCCGAGAACAAAGCAGGACTGCATGCAATGCGGGCAAGGGGAAGGAAGGGAAGCTTCTCTCCCCCTGCCTGCTTTTGCTCAGAGGGCTGGGTGAAGTCAGGGAGCTCTCCCCTTCACCGAGAAACGTGCGGGCTGCTGTTGCCTGTGCGCTCTCTTCTTTGGAAAAGAGTCTGCAGTTGCACACTTTGCACCGTGGAAAGGCAGCGGGGTCTGCTAAGATTTCTTCCCCAGGCGCTTTGCTCTCCCTGGGCCAAAGCGAGCCTTCACGATAGCTGAACGCTAACACTGCATACGCGTTCCACTTGCAGAATGGGGCTGCCGCCAGGCAGTTCCCCAGGGGAAAACCTCCCTTCGCGAAGGGCCGTTTGGCCGAGCTCCCTGCGGGGAAGCGAAAGCAAAGGACGCTTTTCTCCTTCTAACTGCTTTCGTCAGAGGAACGGGGGAAGTCACAGCCTTCTTTCTCTCCCTGACATACACACAATCTGATGTTGCCTCCGAGCTCCGTTCTCGGCAAAGAACTGAAACGGACATGCGTTCCTGTGGGGAAGCCCACGGCTGTGCTAGGATTTCTCTGGGCAGTGTGTTTTCCCTGGGCCTCAGCGTACCCACACTCTCTCGTCAGGGCAACACTGCATGGGACTTCCTCTGCCAGGAGAGAGCTGCTGCGTTGTCCTTTGGGCTGGGAAACCTTGCTTTGGCCAGTACCAATGGACCAAATTCAGGCCGAAAGAAAAGAGACTAGGGAAAGGCCTTCTCTCCCCGGCTGCTTTCCCCATCTCTTCCTAGAAGCTAAAACTCTGTCGTTGCTCCTCTGGAAGGAGAGCTGCACCGCGATGTAGTTTTTCAGAAGAAGCCTTGCGTTTGCGAGAGCAAAGCAGGACTGCATGCAATGCGGGCAAGGGGAAGGAAGGGAAGCTTCTCTCCCCCTGCCTGCTTTTGCTCAGAGGGCTGGGTGAAGTCAGGGAGCTCTCCCTTCCACCGAGAAACGTGCGGGCTGCTGTTGCCTGTGCGCCCTCTTCTTTGGAAAAGAGTCTGCAGTTGCACACTTTGCACCGTGGAAAGGCAGCGGGGTCTGCTAAGATATCTTCCCCAGGCGCTTTGCTCTCCCTGGGCCAAAGCGAGCCTTCACGATAGCTGAACGCTAACACTGCATACGCGTTCCCCTTGCAGAATGGGGCTGCCGCCAGGCAGTTCCCCAGGGGAAAACCTCCCTTCGCGAAGGGCCGTTTGGCGGAGCTCCCTGCGGGAAAGCGAAAGCAAAGGACGCTTTTCTCCTTCTAACTGCTTTCGTCAGAGGAACGGGGGAAGTCACAGCCTTCTTTCTCTCCCTGACATACACACAATCTGATGTTGCCTCCGAGCTCCGTTCTCGGCAAAGAACTGAAACGGACATGCGTTCCTGTGGGGAAGCCCACGGCTGTGCTAGGATTTCTCTGGGCAGTGTGTTTTCCCTGGGCCTCAGCGTACCCACACTCTCTCGTCAGGGCAACACTGCATGGGACTTCCTCTGCCAGGAGAGAGCTGCTGCGTTGTCCTTTGGGCTGGGAAACCTTGCTTTGGCCAGTACCAATGGACCAAATTCAGGCCGAAAGAAAAGAGACTAGGGAAAGGCCTTCTCTCCCCGGCTGCTTTCCCCATCTCTTCCTAGAAGCTAAAACTCTGTCGTTGCTCCTCTGGAAGGAGAGCTGCACCGCGATGTAGTTTTTCAGAAGAAGCCTTGCGTTTGCGAGAGCAAAGCAGGACTGCATGCAATGCGGGCAAGGGGAAGGAAGGGAAGCTTCTCTCCCCCTGCCTGCTTTTGCTCAGAGGGCTGGGTGAAGTCAGGGAGCTCTCCCTTCCACCGAGAAACGTGCGGGCTGCTGTTGCCTGTGCGCCCTCTTCTTTGGAAAAGAGTCTGCAGTTGCACACTTTGCACCGTGGAAAGGCAGCGGGGTCTGCTAAGATATCTTCCCCAGGCGCTTTGCTCTCCCTGGGCCAAAGCGAGCCTTCACGATAGCTGAACGCTAACACTGCATACGCGTTCCCCTTGCAGAATGGGGCTGCCGCCAGGCAGTTCCCCAGGGGAAAACCTCCCTTCGCGAAGGGCCGTTTGGCGGAGCTCCCTGCGGGAAAGCGAAAGCAAAGGACGCTTTTCTCCTTCTAACTGCTTTCGTCAGAGGAACGGGGGAAGTCACAGCCTTCTTTCTCTCCCTGACATACACACAATCTGATGTTGCCTCCGAGCTCCGTTCTCGGCAAAGAACTGAAACGGACATGCGTTCCTGTGGGGAAGCCCACGGCTGTGCTAGGATTTCTCTGGGCAGTGTGTTTTCCCTGGGCCTCAGCGTACCCACACTATCTCGTCAGGGCAACACTGCATGGGACTTCCTCTGCCAGGAGAGAGCTGCTGCGTTGTCCTTTGGGCTGGGAAACCTTGCTTTGGCCAGTACCAATGGACCAAATTCAGGCCGAAAGAAAAGAGACTAGGGAAAGGCCTTCTCTCCCCGGCTGCTTTCCCCATCTCTTCCTAGAAGCTAAAACTCTGTCGTTGCTCCTCTGGAAGGAGAGCTGCACCGCGATGTAGTTTTTCAGAAGAAGCCTTGCGTTTGCGAGAGCAAAGCAGGACTGCATGCAATGCGGGCAAGGGGAAGGAAGGGAAGCTTCTCTCCCCCTGCCTGCTTTTGCTCAGAGGGCTGGGTGAAGTCAGGGAGCTCTCCCTTCCACCGAGAAACGTGCGGGCTGCTGTTGCCTGTGCGCCCTCTTCTTTGGAAAAGAGTCTGCAGTTGCACACTTTGCACCGTGGAAAGGCAGCGGGGTCTGCTAAGATATCTTCCCCAGGCGCTTTGCTCTCCCTGGGCCAAAGCGAGCCTTCACGATAGCTGAACGCTAACACTGCATACGCGTTCCCCTTGCAGAATGGGGCTGCCGCCAGGCAGTTCCCCAGGGGAAAACCTCCCTTCGCGAAGGGCCGTTTGGCGGAGCTCCCTGCGGGAAAGCGAAAGCAAAGGACGCTTTTCTCCTTCTAACTGCTTTCGTCAGAGGAACGGGGGAAGTCACAGCCTTCTTTCTCTCCCTGACATACACACAATCTGATGTTGCCTCCGAGCTCCGTTCTCGGCAAAGAACTGAAACGGACATGCGTTCCTGTGGGGAAGCCCACGGCTGTGCTAGGATTTCTCTGGGCAGTGTGTTTTCCCTGGGCCTCAGCGTACCCACACTATCTCGTCAGGGCAACACTGCATGGGACTTCCTCTGCCAGGAGAGAGCTGCTGCGTTGTCCTTTGGGCTGGGAAACCTTGCTTTGGCCAGTACCAATGGACCAAATTCAGGCCGAAAGAAAAGAGACTAGGGAAAGGCCTTCTCTCCCCGGCTGCTTTCCCCATCTCTTCCTAGAAGCTAAAACTCTGTCGTTGCTCCTCTGGAAGGAGAGCTGCACCGCGATGTAGTTTTTCAGAAGAAGCCTTGCGTTTGCGAGAGCAAAGCAGGACTGCATGCAATGCGGGCAAGGGGAAGGAAGGGAAGCTTCTCTCCCCCTGCCTGCTTTTGCTCAGAGGGCTGGGTGAAGTCAGGGAGCTCTCCCCTTCACCGAGAAACGTGCGGGCTGCTGTTGTCTGTGCGCTCTCTTCTTTGGAAAAGAGTCTGCAGTTGCACACTTTGCACCGTGGAAAGGCAGCGGGGTCTGCTAAGATTTCTTCCCCACGCGCTTTGCTCTCCCTGGGCCAAAGCGAGCCTTCACGATAGCTGAACGCTAACACTGCATACGCGTTCCCCTTGCAGAATGGGGCTGCCGCCAGGCAGTTCCCCAGGGGAAAACCTCCCTTCGCGAAGGGCCGTTTGGCCGAGCTCCCTGCGGGGAAGCGAAAGCAAAGGACGCTTTTCTCCTTCTAACTGCTTTCGTCAGAGGAACGGGGGAAGTCACAGCCTTCTTTCTCTCCCTGACATACACACAATCTGATGTTGCCTCCGAGCTCCGTTCTCGGCAAAGAACTGAAACGGACATGCGTTCCTGTGGGGAAGCCCACGGCTGTGCTAGGATTTCTCTGGGCAGTGTGTTTTCCCTGGGCCTCAGCGTACCCACACTATCTCGTCAGGGCAACACTGCATGGGACTTCCTCTGCTAGGAGACAGCTGCTGCGTCGTCCTTTGGGCTGGGAAACCTTGCTTTGGCCAGTGTCGACGAACCGAATTCAGGCCGAAAGAAAAGAGACTAGGAAAAGGCCTTCTCTCCCCGGCTGCTTTGCCAGTCTCTTCCTAGAAGCTAAAACTCTGTCGTTGCTCCTCTGGAAGGAGAGCTGCGCCGCGATGTAGTTTTTCAGAAGAAACCTTGCGTTTCCGAGAACAAAGCAGGACTGCATGCAATGCGGGCAAGGGGAAGGAAGGGAAGCTTCTCTCCCCCTGCCTGCTTTTGCTCAGAGGGCTGGGTGAAGTCAGGGAGCTCTCCCCTTCACCGAGAAACGTGCGGGCTGCTGTTGCCTGTGCGCTCTCTTCTTTGGAAAAGAGTCTGCAGTTGCACACTTTGCACCGTGGAAAGGCAGCGGGGTCTGCTAAGATTTCTTCCCCAGGCGCTTTGCTCTCCCTGGGCCAAAGCGAGCCTTCACGATAGCTGAACGCTAACACTGCATACGCGTTCCCCTTGCAGAATGGGGCTGCCGCCAGGCAGTTCCCCAGGGGAAAACCTCCCTTCGCGAAGGGCCGTTTGGCCGAGCTCCCTGCGGGAAAGCGAAAGCAAAGGACGCTTTTCTCCTTCTAACTGCTTTCGTCAGAGGAACGGGGGAAGTCACAGCCTTCTTTCTCTCCCTGACATACACACAATCTGATGTTGCCTCCGAGCTCCGTTCTCGGCAAAGAACTGAAACGGACATGCGTTCCTGTGGGGAAGCCCACGGCTGTGCTAGGATTTCTCTGGGCAGTGTGTTTTCCCTGGGCCTCAGCGTACCCACACTATCTCGTCAGGGCAACACTGCATGGGACTTCCTCTGCTAGGAGACAGCTGCTGCGTCGTCCTTTGGGCTGGGAAACCTTGCTTGGGCCAGTGCCGATGGACCGAATTCAGGCCGAAAGAAAAGAGACTAGGAAAAGGCCTTCTCTCCCCGGCTGCTTTGCCAGTCTCTTCCTAGAAGCTAAAACTCTGTCGTTGCTCCTCTGGAAGGAGAGCTGCACCGCGATGTAGTTTTTCAGAAGAAGCCTTGCGTTTGCGAGAGCAAAGCAGGACTGCATGCAATGCGGGCAAGGGGAAGGAAGGGAAGCTTCTCTCCCCCTGCCTGCTTTTGCTCAGAGGGCTGGGTGAAGTCAGGGAGTTCTCCCTTCCACCGAGAAACGTGCGGGCTGCTGTTGCCTGTGCGCCCTATTCTTTGGAAGAGTCTGCAGTTGCACACTTTGCACCGTGGAAAGGCAGCGGGGTCTGCTAAGATTTCTTCCCCAGGCGCTTTGCTCTCCCTGGGCCAAAGCGAGCCTTCACGATAGCTTAACGCTAACACTGCATACGCGTTGTCCTTGAAGAATGGGGCTGCCGCCAGGCAGTTCCCCGGGGAAAAACGTCCCTTCGCGAAGGGCCGTTTGGCGGAGCTCCCTGCGGGAAAGCGAAAGCAAAGGACGCTTTTCTCCTTCTAACTGCTTTCGTCAGAGGAACGGGGGAAGTCACAGCCTTCTTTCTCTCCCTGACATACACACAATCTGATGTTGCCTCCGAGCTCCGTTCTCGGCAAAGAACTGAAACGGACATGCGTTCCTGTGGGGAAGCCCACGGCTGTGCTAGGATTTCTCTGGGCAGTGTGTTTTCCCTGGGCCTCAGCGTACCCACACTCTCTCGTCAGGGCAACACTGCATGGGACTTCCTCTGCCAGGAGAGAGCTGCTGCGTTGTCCTTTGGGCTGGGAAACCTTGCTTTGGCCAGTACCAATGGACCAAATTCAGGCCGAAAGAAAAGAGACTAGGGAAAGGCCTTCTCTCCCCGGCTGCTTTCCCCATCTCTTCCTAGAAGCTAAAACTCTGTCGTTGCTCCTCTGGAAGGAGAGCTGCACCGCGATGTAGTTTTTCAGAAGAAGCCTTGCGTTTGCGAGAGCAAAGCAGGACTGCATGCAATGCGGGCAAGGGGAAGGAAGGGAAGCTTCTCTCCCCCTGCCTGCTTTTGCTCAGAGGGCTGGGTGAAGTCAGGGAGCTCTCCCTTCCACCGAGAAACGTGCGGGCTGCTGTTGCCTGTGCGCCCTCTTCTTTGGAAAAGAGTCTGCAGTTGCACACTTTGCACCGTGGAAAGGCAGCGGGGTCTGCTAAGATATCTTCCCCAGGCGCTTTGCTCTCCCTGGGCCAAAGCGAGCCTTCACGATAGCTGAACGCTAACACTGCATACGCGTTCCCCTTG
Organism: Elephas maximus indicus; assembly: GCF_024166365.1. Taxonomy (NCBI): domain Eukaryota; kingdom Metazoa; phylum Chordata; class Mammalia; order Proboscidea; family Elephantidae; genus Elephas; species Elephas maximus. The sequence continues at coordinate 36,022,781 of NC_064840.1, forward strand.
CAGAATGGGGCTGCCGCCAGGCAGTTCCCCAGGGGAAAACCTCCCTTCGCGAAGGGCCGTTTGGCGGAGCTCCCTGCGGGAAAGCGAAAGCAAAGGACGCTTTTCTCCTTCTAACTGCTTTCGTCAGAGGAACGGGGGAAGTCACAGCCTTCTTTCTCTCCCTGACATACACACAATCTGATGTTGCCTCCGAGCTCCGTTCTCGGCAAAGAACTGAAACGGACATGCGTTCCTGTGGGGAAGCCCACGGCTGTGCTAGGATTTCTCTGGGCAGTGTGTTTTCCCTGGGCCTCAGCGTACCCACACTATCTCGTCAGGGCAACACTGCATGGGACTTCCTCTGCCAGGAGAGAGCTGCTGCGTTGTCCTTTGGGCTGGGAAACCTTGCTTTGGCCAGTACCAATGGACCAAATTCAGGCCGAAAGAAAAGAGACTAGGGAAAGGCCTTCTCTCCCCGGCTGCTTTCCCCATCTCTTCCTAGAAGCTAAAACTCTGTCGTTGCTCCTCTGGAAGGAGAGCTGCACCGCGATGTAGTTTTTCAGAAGAAGCCTTGCGTTTGCGAGAGCAAAGCAGGACTGCATGCAATGCGGGCAAGGGGAAGGAAGGGAAGCTTCTCTCCCCCTGCCTGCTTTTGCTCAGAGGGCTGGGTGAAGTCAGGGAGCTCTCCCTTCCACCGAGAAACGTGCGGGCTGCTGTTGCCTGTGCGCCCTCTTCTTTGGAAAAGAGTCTGCAGTTGCACACTTTGCACCGTGGAAAGGCAGCGGGGTCTGCTAAGATATCTTCCCCAGGTGCTTTGCTCTCCCTGGGCCAAAGCGAGCCTTCACGATAGCTGAACGCTAACACTGCATACGCGTTCCCCTTGCAGAATGGGGCTGCCGCCAGGCAGTTCCCCAGGGGAAAACCTCCCTTCGCGAAGGGCCGTTTGGCGGAGCTCCCTGCGGGAAAGCGAAAGCAAAGGACGCTTTTCTCCTTCTAACTGCTTTCGTCAGAGGAACGGGGGAAGTCACAGCCTTCTTTCTCTCCCTGACATACACACAATCTGATGTTGCCTCCGAGCTCCGTTCTCGGCAAAGAACTGAAACGGACATGCGTTCCTGTGGGGAAGCCCACGGCTGTGCTAGGATTTCTCTGGGCAGTGTGTTTTCCCTGGGCCTCAGCGTACCCACACTATCTCGTCAGGGCAACACTGCATGGGACTTCCTCTGCTAGGGACAGCTGCTGCGTCGTCCTTTGGGCTGGGAAACCTTGCTTGGGCCAGTGCCGATGGACCGAATTCAGGCCGAAAGAAAAGAGACTAGGAAAAGGCCTTCTCTCCCCGGCTGCTTTGCCAGTCTCTTCCTAGAAGCTAAAACTCTGTCGTTGCTCCTCTGGAAGGAGAGCTGCGCCGCGATGTAGTTTTTCAGAAGAAACCTTGCGTTTCCGAGAACAAAGCAGGACTGCATGCAATGCGGGCAAGGGGAAGGAAGGGAAGCTTCTCTCCCCCTGCCTGCTTTTGCTCAGAGGGCTGGGTGAAGTCAGGGAGCTCTCCCCTTCACCGAGAAACGTGCGGGCTGCTGTTGCCTGTGCGCTCTCTTCTTTGGAAAAGAGTCTGCAGTTGCACACTTTGCACCGTGGAAAGGCAGCGGGGTCTGCTAAGATTTCTTCCCCAGGCGCTTTGCTCTCCCTGGGCCAAAGCGAGCCTTCACGATAGCTGAACGCTAACACTGCATACGCGTTCCCCTTGCAGAATGGGGCTGCCGCCAGGCAGTTCCCCAGGGGAAAACCTCCCTTCGCGAAGGGCCGTTTGGCCGAGCTCCCTGCGGGAAAGCGAAAGCAAAGGACGCTTTTCTCCTTCTAACTGCTTTCGTCAGAGGAACGGGGGAAGTCACAGCCTTCTTTCTCTCCCTGACATACACACAATCTGATGTTGCCTCCGAGCTCCGTTCTCGGCAAAGAACTGAAACGGACATGCGTTCCTGTGGGGAAGCCCACGGCTGTGCTAGGATTTCTCTGGGCAGTGTGTTTTCCCTGGGCCTCAGCGTACCCACACTATCTCGTCAGGGCAACACTGCATGGGACTTCCTCTGCTAGGAGACAGCTGCTGCGTCGTCCTTTGGGCTGGGAAACCTTGCTTGGGCCAGTGCCGATGGACCGAATTCAGGCCGAAAGAAAAGAGACTAGGAAAAGGCCTTCTCTCCCCGGCTGCTTTGCCAGTCTCTTCCTAGAAGCTAAAACTCTGTCGTTGCTCCTCTGGAAGGAGAGCTGCACCGCGATGTAGTTTTTCAGAAGAAGCCTTGCGTTTGCGAGAGCAAAGCAGGACTGCATGCAATGCGGGCAAGGGGAAGGAAGGGAAGCTTCTCTCCCCCTGCCTGCTTTTGCTCAGAGGGCTGGGTGAAGTCAGGGAGTTCTCCCTTCCACCGAGAAACGTGCGGGCTGCTGTTGCCTGTGCGCCCTATTCTTTGGAAGAGTCTGCAGTTGCACACTTTGCACCGTGGAAAGGCAGCGGGGTCTGCTAAGATTTCTTCCCCAGGCGCTTTGCTCTCCCTGGGCCAAAGCGAGCCTTCACGATAGCTTAACGCTAACACTGCATACGCGTTGTCCTTGAAGAATGGGGCTGCCGCCAGGCAGTTCCCCGGGGAAAAACGTCCCTTCGCGAAGGGCCGTTTGGCCGAGCTCCCTGCGGGAAAGCGAAAGCAAAGGACGCTTTTCTCCTTCTAACTATTTTCGTCAGAGGAACGGGGGAAGTCACAGCGTTCTTTCTCTCCCTGAGATACACACAATCTGATGTTGCCTCCGAGCTCCGTTCTCGGCAAAGAACTGAAACGGACATGCGTTCCTGTGGGGAAGCCCGCGGCTGTGCTAGGATTTCTCTGGTAGTGTGTTTTCCCTGGGCCTCAGCGTACCCACACTATCTCGTCAGGGCAACACTGCATGGGACTTCCTCTGCCAGGAGAGAGCTGCTGCGTTATTCGTTGGGCTGGGAAACCTTGCTTGGGCCAGTGGCAATGGACCGAATTCAGGCCGAAAGAAAAGAGACTAGGAAAAGGCCTTCTCTCCCCGGCTACTTTCCCAGTCTCTTCCTAGAAGCTAAAACTCTGTCGTTGCTCCTCCGGAAGGAGAACTGCACTGCGATGTAGTTTTTCAGAAGAAGCCTTGCGTTTGCGAGAGCAAAGGAGGACTGCAGGCAATGCGGGCAAGGGGAAGGAAGGGAAGCTTCTCTCCCCCTGCCTGCTTTTGCTCAGAGGGCTGGGTGAAGTCAGGGAGTTCTCCCCTTCAAAGAGAAACGTGCGGGCTGCTGTTGCCTGTGCCCTCTCTTCTTTGGAAAAGAGTCTGCAGTTGCACAGTTTGCACCGTGGAAAGGCAGCGGGGTCTGCTAAGATTTTTTCCCAGGCGCTTTGCTCTCCCTGGGCCAAAGCGAGCCTTCACGATAGCTTAACGCTAACACTCCATACGCGTTTTTTTTGGAGAATGGGGCTGCCGCCAGGCAGTTCTACGGGGGAAAACGACCCTTCACGAAGGGCCGTTTCACTGAGCTCCCTGCGGGAAAGCGAAAGCAAAGGACGCTTTTCTCCTTCTAACTGCTTTCGTCAGAGGAACGGGGGAAGTCACAGCCTTCTTTCTCTCCCTGACATACACACAATCTGATGTTGCCTCCGAGCTCCGTTCTCGGCAAAGAACTGAAACGGACATGCGTTCCTGTGGGGAAGCCCACGGCTGTGCTAGGATTTCTCTGGGCAGTGTGTTTTCCCTGGGCCTCAGCGTACCCACACTCTCTCGTCAGGGCAACACTGCATGGGACTTCCTCTGCCAGGAGAGAGCTGCTGCGTTGTCCTTTGGGCTGGGAAACCTTGCTTTGGCCAGTACCAATGGACCAAATTCAGGCCGAAAGAAAAGAGACTAGGGAAAGGCCTTCTCTCCCCGGCTGCTTTCCCCATCTCTTCCTAGAAGCTAAAACTCTGTCGTTGCTCCTCTGGAAGGAGAGCTGCACCGCGATGTAGTTTTTCAGAAGAAGCCTTGCGTTTGCGAGAGCAAAGCAGGACTGCATGCAATGCGGGCAAGGGGAAGGAAGGGAAGCTTCTCTCCCCCTGCCTGCTTTTGCTCAGAGGGCTGGGTGAAGTCAGGGAGCTCTCCCTTCCACCGAGAAACGTGCGGGCTGCTGTTGCCTGTGCGCCCTCTTCTTTGGAAAAGAGTCTGCAGTTGCACACTTTGCACCGTGGAAAGGCAGCGGGGTCTGCTAAGATATCTTCCCCAGGCGCTTTGCTCTCCCTGGGCCAAAGCGAGCCTTCACGATAGCTGAACGCTAACACTGCATACGCGTTCCCCTTGCAGAATGGGGCTGCCGCCAGGCAGTTCCCCAGGGGAAAACCTCCCTTCGCGAAGGGCCGTTTGGCCGAGCTCCCTGCGGGAAAGCCAAAGCAAAGGACGCTTTTCTCCTTCTAACTGCTTTCGTCAGAGGAACGGGGGAAGTCACAGCCTTCTTTCTCTCCCTGACATACACACAATCTGATGTTGCCTCTGAGCTCCGTTCTCGGCAAAGAACTGAAACGGACATGCGTTCCTGTGGGGAAGCCCACGGCTGTGCTAGGATTTCTCTGGGCAGTGTGTTTTCCCTGGGCCTCAGCGTACCCACACTATCTCGTCAGGGCAACACTGCATGGGACTTCCTCTGCTAGGAGACAGCTGCTGCGTCGTCCTTTGGGCTGGGAAACCTTGCTTGGGCCAGTGCCGATGGACCGAATTCAGGCCGAAAGAAAAGAGACTAGGAAAAGGCCTTCTCTCCCCGGCTGCTTTGCCAGTCTCTTCCTAGAAGCTAAAACTCTGTCGTTGCTCCTCTGGAAGGAGAGCTGCGCCGCGATGTAGTTTTTCAGAAGAAACCTTGCGTTTCCGAGAACAAAGCAGGACTGCATGCAATGTGGGCAAGGGGAAGGAAGGGAAGCTTCTCTCCCCCTGCCTGCTTTTGCTCAGAGGGCTGGGTGAAGGCAGGGAGCTCTCCCCTTCACCGAGAAACGTGCGGGCTGCTGTTGCCTGTGCGCTCTCTTCTTTGGAAAAGAGTCTGCAGTTGCACACTTTGCACCGTGGAAAGGCAGCGGGGTCTGCTAAGATTTCTTCCCCAGGCGCTTTGCTCTCCCTGGGCCAAAGCGAGCCTTCACGATAGCTGAACGCTAACACTGCATACGCGTTCCCCTTGCAGAATGGGGCTGCCGCCAGGCAGTTCCCCAGGGGAAAACCTCCCTTCGCGAAGGGCCGTTTGGCCGAGCTCCCTGCGGGAAAGCGAAAGCAAAGGACGCTTTTCTCCTTCTAACTGCTTTCGTCAGAGGAACGGGGGAAGTCACGGCGTTCTTTCTCTCCCTGAGATACACACAATCTGATGTTGCCTCCGAGCTCCGTTCTCGGCAAAGAACTGAAACGGACATGCGTTCCTGTGGGGAAGCCCGCGGCTGTGCTAGGATTTCTCTGGTAGTGTGTTTTCCCTGGGCCTCAGCGTACCCACACTATCTCGTCAGGGCAACACTGCATGGGACTTCCTCTGCCAGGAGAGAGCTGCTGCGTTATTCTTTGGGCTGGGAAACCTTGCTTGGGCCAGTGGCAATGGACCGAATTCAGGCCGAAAGAAAAGAGACTAGGAAAAGGCCTTCTCTCCCCGGCTACTTTCCCAGTCTCTTCCTAGAAGCTAAAACTCTGTCGTTGCTCCTCCGAAAGGAGAACTGCACCGCGATGTAGTTTTTCAGAAGAAGCCTTGCGTTTGCGAGAGCAAAGGAGCACTGCAGGCAATGCGGGCAAGGGGAAGGAAGGGAAGCTTCTCTCCCCCTGCCTGCTTTTGCTCAGAGGGCTGGGTGAAGTCAGGGAGTTCTCCCTTCCACCGAGAAACGTGCGGGCTGCTGTTGCCTGTGCGCCCTATTCTTTGGAAGAGTCTGCAGTTGCACACTTTGCACCGTGGAAAGGCAGCGGGGTCTGCTAAGATTTCTTCCCCAGGCGCTTTGCTCTCCCTGGGCCAAAGCGAGCCTTCACGATAGCTGAACGCTAACACTGCATACGCGTTGTCCTTGAAGAATGGGGCTGCCGCCAGGCAGTTCCCCGGGGAAAAACGTCCCTTCGCGAAGGGCCGTTTGGCCGAGCTCCCTGCGGGAAAGCGAAAGCAAAGGACGCTTTTCTCCTTCTAACTGCTTTCGTCAGAGGAACGGGGGAAGTCACGGCGTTCTTTCTCTCCCTGAGATACACACAATCTGATGTTGCCTCCGAGCTCCGTTCTCGGCAAAGAACTGAAACGGACATGCGTTCCTGTGGGGAAGCCCGCGGCTGTGCTAGGATTTCTCTGGTAGTGTGTTTTCCCTGGGCCTCAGCGTACCCACACTATCTCGTCAGGGCAACACTGCATGGGACTTCCTCTGCTAGGAGACAGCTGCTGCGTCGTCCTTTGGGCTGGGAAACCTTGCTTGGGCCAGTGCCGATGGACCGAATTCAGGCCGAAAGAAAAGAGACTAGGAAAAGGCCTTCTCTCCCCGGCTGCTTTGCCAGTCTCTTCCTAGAAGCTAAAACTCTGTCGTTGCTCCTCTGGAAGGAGAGCTGCACCGCGATGTAGTTTTTCAGAAGAAGCCTTGCGTTTGCGAGAGCAAAGCAGGACTGCATGCAATGCGGGCAAGGGGAAGGAAGGGAAGCTTCTCTCCCCCTGCCTGCTTTTGCTCAGAGGGCTGGGTGAAGTCAGGGAGCTCTCCCCTTCACCTAGAAACGTGCGGGCTGCTGTTGCCTGTGCGCTCTCTTCTTTGGAAAAGAGTCTGCAGTTGCACACTTTGCACCGTGGAAAGGCAGCGGGGTCTGCTAAGATTTCTTCCCCACGCGCTTTGCTCTCCCTGGGCCAAAGCGAGCCTTCACGATAGCTGAACGCTAACACTGCATACGCGTTCCCCTTGCAGAATGGGGCTGCCGCCAGGCAGTTCCCCAGGGGAAAACCTCCCTTCGCGAAGGGCCGTTTGGCCGAGCTCCCTGCGGGGAAGCGAAAGCAAAGGACGCTTTTCTCCTTCTAACTGCTTTCGTCAGAGGAACGGGGGAAGTCACAGCCTTCTTTCTCTCCCTGACATACACACAATCTGATGTTGCCTCCGAGCTCCGTTCTCGGCAAAGAACTGAAACGGACATGCGTTCCTGTGGGGAAGCCCACGGCTGTGCTAGGATTTCTCTGGGCAGTGTGTTTTCCCTGGGCCTCAGCGTACCCACACTATCTCGTCAGGGCAACACTGCATGGGACTTCCTCTGCCAGGAGAGAGCTGCTGCGTTGTCCTTTGGGCTGGGAAACCTTGCTTTGGCCAGTACCAATGGACCAAATTCAGGCCGAAAGAAAAGAGACTAGGGAAAGGCCTTCTCTCCCCGGCTGCTTTCCCCATCTCTTCCTAGAAGCTAAAACTCTGTCGTTGCTCCTCTGGAAGGAGAGCTGCACCGCGATGTAGTTTTTCAGAAGAAGCCTTGCGTTTGCGAGAGCAAAGCAGGACTGCATGCAATGCGGGCAAGGGGAAGGAAGGGAAGCTTCTCTCCCCCTGCCTGCTTTTGCTCAGAGGGCTGGGTGAAGTCAGGGAGCTCTCCCTTCCACCGAGAAACGTGCGGGCTGCTGTTGCCTGTGCGCCCTCTTCTTTGGAAAAGAGTCTGCAGTTGCACACTTTGCACCGTGGAAAGGCAGCGGGGTCTGCTAAGATATCTTCCCCAGGCGCTTTGCTCTCCCTGGGCCAAAGCGAGCCTTCACGATAGCTGAACGCTAACACTGCATACGCGTTCCCCTTGCAGAATGGGGCTGCCGCCAGGCAGTTCCCCAGGGGAAAACCTCCCTTCGCGAAGGGCCGTTTGGCCGAGCTCCCTGCGGGAAAGCCAAAGCAAAGGACGCTTTTCTCCTTCTAACTGCTTTCGTCAGAGGAACGGGGGAAGTCACAGCCTTCTTTCTCTCCCTGACATACACACAATCTGATGTTGCCTCTGAGCTCCGTTCTCGGCAAAGAACTGAAACGGACATGCGTTCCTGTGGGGAAGCCCACGGCTGTGCTAGGATTTCTCTGGGCAGTGTGTTTTCCCTGGGCCTCAGCGTACCCACACTATCTCGTCAGGGCAACACTGCATGGGACTTCCTCTGCTAGGAGACAGCTGCTGCGTCGTCCTTTGGGCTGGGAAACCTTGCTTGGGCCAGTGCCGATGGACCGAATTCAGGCCGAAAGAAAAGAGACTAGGAAAAGGCCTTCTCTCCCCGGCTGCTTTGCCAGTCTCTTCCTAGAAGCTAAAACTCTGTCGTTGCTCCTCTGGAAGGAGAGCTGCGCCGCGATGTAGTTTTTCAGAAGAAACCTTGCGTTTCCGAGAACAAAGCAGGACTGCATGCAATGTGGGCAAGGGGAAGGAAGGGAAGCTTCTCTCCCCCTGCCTGCTTTTGCTCAGAGGGCTGGGTGAAGGCAGGGAGCTCTCCCCTTCACCGAGAAACGTGCGGGCTGCTGTTGCCTGTGCGCTCTCTTCTTTGGAAAAGAGTCTGCAGTTGCACACTTTGCACCGTGGAAAGGCAGCGGGGTCTGCTAAGATTTCTTCCCCAGGCGCTTTGCTCTCCCTGGGCCAAAGCGAGCCTTCACGATAGCTGAACGCTAACACTGCATACGCGTTCCCCTTGCAGAATGGGGCTGCCGCCAGGCAGTTCCCCAGGGGAAAACCTCCCTTCGCGAAGGGCCGTTTGGCCGAGCTCCCTGCGGGAAAGCCAAAGCAAAGGACGCTTTTCTCCTTCTAACTGCTTTCGTCAGAGGAACGGGGGAAGTCACGGCGTTCTTTCTCTCCCTGAGATACACACAATCTGATGTTGCCTCCGAGCTCCGTTCTCGGCAAAGAACTGAAACGGACATGCGTTCCTGTGGGGAAGCCCGCGGCTGTGCTAGGATTTCTCTGGTAGTGTGTTTTCCCTGGGCATCAGCGTACCCACACTATCTCGTCAGGGCAACACTGCATGGGACTTCCTCTGCCAGGAGAGAGCTGCTGCGTTATTCTTTGGGCTGGGAAACCTTGCTTGGGCCAGTGGCAATGGACCGAATTCAGGCCGAAAGAAAAGAGACTAGGAAAAGGCCTTCTCTCCCCGGCTACTTTCCCAGTCTCTTCCTAGAAGCTAAAACTCTGTCGTTGCTCCTCCGAAAGGAGAACTGCACCGCGATGTAGTTTTTCAGAAGAAGCCTTGCGTTTGCGAGAGCAAAGGAGCACTGCAGGCAATGCGGGCAAGGGGAAGGAAGGGAAGCTTCTCTCCCCCTGCCTGCTTTTGCTCAGAGGGCTGGGTGAAGTCAGGGAGTTCTCCCTTCCACCGAGAAACGTGCGGGCTGCTGTTGCCTGTGCGCCCTATTCTTTGGAAGAGTCTGCAGTTGCACACTTTGCACCGTGGAAAGGCAGCGGGGTCTGCTAAGATTTCTTCCCCAGGCGCTTTGCTCTCCCTGGGCCAAAGCGAGCCTTCACGATAGCTGAACGCTAACACTGCATACGCGTTGTCCTTGAAGAATGGGGCTGCCGCCAGGCAGTTCCCCGGGGAAAAACGTCCCTTCGCGAAGGGCCGTTTGGCCGAGCTCCCTGCGGGAAAGCGAAAGCAAAGGACGCTTTTCTCCTTCTAACTGCTTTCGTCAAAGGAACGGGGGAAGTCACGGCGTTCTTTCTCTCCCTGAGATACACACAATCTGATGTTGCCTCCGAGCTCCGTTCTCGGCAAAGAACTGAAACGGACATGCGTTCCTGTGGGGAAGCCCGCGGCTGTGCTAGGATTTCTCTGGTAGTGTGTTTTCCCTGGGCCTCAGCGTACCCACACTATCTCGTCAGGGCAACACTGCATGGGACTTCCTCTGCTAGGAGACAGCTGCTGCGTCGTCCTTTGGGCTGGGAAACCTTGCTTGGGCCAGTGCCGATGGACCGAATTCAGGCCGAAAGAAAAGAGACTAGGAAAAGGCCTTCTCTCCCCGGCTGCTTTGCCAGTCTCTTCCTAGAAGCTAAAACTCTGTCGTTGCTCCTCTGGAAGGAGAGCTGCACCGCGATGTAGTTTTTCAGAAGAAGCCTTGCGTTTGCGAGAGCAAAGCAGGACAGCATGCAATGCGGGCAAGGGGAAGGAAGGGAAGCTTCTCTCCCCCTGCCTGCTTTTGCTCAGAGGGCTGGGTGAAGTCAGGGAGCTCTCCCCTTCACCTAGAAACGTGCGGGCTGCTGTTGCCTGTGCGCTCTCTTCTTTGGAAAAGAGTCTGCAGTTGCACACTTTGCACCGTGGAAAGGCAGCGGGGTCTGCTAAGATTTCTTCCCCACGCGCTTTGCTCTCCCTGGGCCAAAGCGAGCCTTCACGATAGCTGAACGCTAACACTGCATACGCGTTCCCCTTGCAGAATGGGGCTGCCGCCAGGCAGTTCCCCAGGGGAAAACCTCCCTTCGCGAAGGGCCGTTTGGCCGAGCTCCCTGCGGGGAAGCGAAAGCAAAGGACGCTTTTCTCCTTCTAACTGCTTTCGTCAGAGGAACGGGGGAAGTCACAGCCTTCTTTCTCTCCCTGACATACACACAATCTGATGTTGCCTCCGAGCTCCGTTCTCGGCAAAGAACTGAAACGGACATGCGTTCCTGTGGGGAAGCCCACGGCTGTGCTAGGATTTCTCTGGGCAGTGTGTTTTCCCTGGGCCTCAGCGTACCCACACTATCTCGTCAGGGCAACACTGCATGGGACTTCCTCTGCTAGGAGACAGCTGCTGCGTCGTCCTTTGGGCTGGGAAACCTTGCTTGGGCCAGTGCCGATGGACCGAATTCAGGCCGAAAGAAAAGAGACTAGGAAAAGGCCTTCTCTCCCCGGCTGCTTTGCCAGTCTCTTCCTAGAAGCTAAAACTCTGTCGTTGCTCCTCTGGAAGGAGAGCTGCGCCGCGATGTAGTTTTTCAGAAGAAACCTTGCGTTTCCGAGAACAAAGCAGGACTGCATGCAATGTGGGCAAGGGGAAGGAAGGGAAGCTTCTCTCCCCCTGCCTGCTTTTGCTCAGAGGGCTGGGTGAAGGCAGGGAGCTCTCCCCTTCACCGAGAAACGTGCGGGCTGCTGTTGCCTGTGCGCTCTCTTCTTTGGAAAAGAGTCTGCAGTTGCACACTTTGCACCGTGGAAAGGCAGCGGGGTCTGCTAAGATTTCTTGCCCAGGCGCTTTGCTCTCCCTGGGCCAAAGCGAGCCTTCACGATAGCTGAACGCTAACACTGCATACGCGTTGTCCTTGAAGAATGGGGCTGCCGCCAGGCAGTTCCCCGGGGAAAAACGTCCCTTCGCGAAGGGCCGTTTGGCCGAGCTCCCTGCGGGAAAGCGAAAGCAAAGGACGCTTTTCTCCTTCTAACTGCTTTCGTCAAAGGAACGGGGGAAGTCACGGCGTTCTTTCTCTCCCTGACATACACACAATCTGATGTTGCCTCCGAGCTCCGTTCTCGGCAAAGAACTGAAACGGACATGCGTTCCTGTGGGGAAGCCCGCGGCTGTGCTAGGATTTCTCTGGTAGTGTGTTTTCCCTGGGCCTCAGCGTACCCACACTATCTCGTCAGGGCAACACTGCATGGGACTTCCTCTGCTAGGAGACAGCTGCTGCGTCGTCCTTTGGGCTGGGAAACCTTGCTTGGGCCAGTGCCGATGGACCGAATTCAGGCCGAAAGAAAAGAGACTAGGAAAAGGCCTTCTCTCCCCGGCTGCTTTGCCAGTCTCTTCCTAGAAGCTAAAACTCTGTCGTTGCTCCTCTGGAAGGAGAGCTGCACCGCGATGTAGTTTTTCAGAAGAAGCCTTGCGTTTGCGAGAGCAAAGCAGGACAGCATGCAATGCGGGCAAGGGGAAGGAAGGGAAGCTTCTCTCCCCCTGCCTGCTTTTGCTCAGAGGGCTGGGTGAAGTCAGGGAGCTCTCCCCTTCACCTAGAAACGTGCGGGCTGCTGTTGCCTGTGCGCTCTCTTCTTTGGAAAAGAGTCTGCAGTTGCACACTTTGCACCGTGGAAAGGCAGCGGGGTCTGCTAAGATTTCTTCCCCACGCGCTTTGCTCTCCCTGGGCCAAAGCGAGCCTTCACGATAGCTGAACGCTAACACTGCATACGCGTTCCCCTTGCAGAATGGGGCTGCCGCCAGGCAGTTCCCCAGGGGAAAACCTCCCTTCGCGAAGGGCCGTTTGGCCGAGCTCCCTGCGGGGAAGCGAAAGCAAAGGACGCTTTTCTCCTTCTAACTGCTTTCGTCAGAGGAACGGGGGAAGTCACAGCCTTCTTTCTCTCCCTGACATACACACAATCTGATGTTGCCTCCGAGCTCCGTTCTCGGCAAAGAACTGAAACGGACATGCGTTCCTGTGGGGAAGCCCACGGCTGTGCTAGGATTTCTCTGGGCAGTGTGTTTTCCCTGGGCCTCAGCGTACCCACACTCTCTCGTCAGGGCAACACTGCATGGGACTTCCTCTGCCAGGAGAGAGCTGCTGCGTTGTCCTTTGGGCTGGGAAACCTTGCTTTGGCCAGTACCAATGGACCAAATTCAGGCCGAAAGAAAAGAGACTAGGGAAAGGCCTTCTCTCCCCGGCTGCTTTCCCCATCTCTTCCTAGAAGCTAAAACTCTGTCGTTGCTCCTCTGGAAGGAGAGCTGCACCGCGATGTAGTTTTTCAGAAGAAGCCTTGCGTTTGCGAGAGCAAAGCAGGACTGCATGCAATGCGGGCAAGGGGAAGGAAGGGAAGCTTCTCTCCCCCTGCCTGCTTTTGCTCAGAGGGCTGGGTGAAGTCAGGGAGCTCTCCCTTCCACCGAGAAACGTGCGGGCTGCTGTTGCCTGTGCGCCCTCTTCTTTGGAAAAGAGTCTGCAGTTGCACACTTTGCACCGTGGAAAGGCAGCGGGGTCTGCTAAGATATCTTCCCCAGGCCCTTTGCTCTCCCTGGGCCAAAGCGAGCCTTCACGATAGCTGAACGCTAACACTGCATACGCGTTCCCCTTGCAGAATGGGGCTGCCGCCAGGCAGTTCCCCAGGGGAAAACCTCCCTTCGCGAAGGGCCGTTTGGCCGAGCTCCCTGCGGGAAAGCCAAAGCAAAGGACGCTTTTCTCCTTCTAACTGCTTTCGTCAGAGGAACGGGGGAAGTCACAGCCTTCTTTCTCTCCCTGACATACACACAATCTGATGTTGCCTCTGAGCTCCGTTCTCGGCAAAGAACTGAAACGGACATGCGTTCCTGTGGGGAAGCCCACGGCTGTGCTAGGATTTCTCTGGGCAGTGTGTTTTCCCTGGGCCTCAGCGTACCCACACTATCTCGTCAGGGCAACACTGCATGGGACTTCCTCTGCTAGGAGACAGCTGCTGCGTCGTCCTTTGGGCTGGGAAACCTTGCTTGGGCCAGTGCCGATGGACCGAATTCAGGCCGAAAGAAAAGAGACTAGGAAAAGGCCTTCTCTCCCCGGCTGCTTTGCCAGTCTCTTCCTAGAAGCTAAAACTCTGTCGTTGCTCCTCTGGAAGGAGAGCTGCGCCGCGATGTAGTTTTTCAGAAGAAACCTTGCGTTTCCGAGAACAAAGCAGGACTGCATGCAATGTGGGCAAGGGGAAGGAAGGGAAGCTTCTCTCCCCCTGCCTGCTTTTGCTCAGAGGGCTGGGTGAAGGCAGGGAGCTCTCCCCTTCACCGAGAAACGTGCGGGCTGCTGTTGCCTGTGCGCTCTCTTCTTTGGAAAAGAGTCTGCAGTTGCACACTTTGCACCGTGGAAAGGCAGCGGGGTCTGCTAAGATTTCTTCCCCAGGCGCTTTGCTCTCCCTGGGCCAAAGCGAGCCTTCACGATAGCTGAACGCTAACACTGCATACGCGTTCCCCTTGCAGAATGGGGCTGCCGCCAGGCAGTTCCCCAGGGGAAAACCTCCCTTCGCGAAGGGCCGTTTGGCCGAGCTCCCTGCGGGAAAGCGAAAGCAAAGGACGCTTTTCTCCTTCTAACTGCTTTCGTCAGAGGAACGGGGGAAGTCACGGCGTTCTTTCTCTCCCTGAGATACACACAATCTGATGTTGCCTCCGAGCTCCGTTCTCGGCAAAGAACTGAAACGGACATGCGTTCCTGTGGGGAAGCCCGCGGCTGTGCTAGGATTTCTCTGGTAGTGTGTTTTCCCTGGGCCTCAGCGTACCCACACTATCTCGTCAGGGCAACACTGCATGGGACTTCCTCTGCCAGGAGAGAGCTGCTGCGTTATTCTTTGGGCTGGGAAACCTTGCTTGGGCCAGTGGCAATGGACCGAATTCAGGCCGAAAGAAAAGAGACTAGGAAAAGGCCTTCTCTCCCCGGCTACTTTCCCAGTCTCTTCCTAGAAGCTAAAACTCTGTCGTTGCTCCTCCGAAAGGAGAACTGCACCGCGATGTAGTTTTTCAGAAGAAGCCTTGCGTTTGCGAGAGCAAAGGAGCACTGCAGGCAATGCGGGCAAGGGGAAGGAAGGGAAGCTTCTCTCCCCCTGCCTGCTTTTGCTCAGAGGGCTGGGTGAAGTCAGGGAGTTCTCCCTTCCACCGAGAAACGTGCGGGCTGCTGTTGCCTGTGCGCCCTATTCTTTGGAAGAGTCTGCAGTTGCACACTTTGCACCGTGGAAAGGCAGCGGGGTCTGCTAAGATTTCTTCCCCAGGCGCTTTGCTCTCCCTGGGCCAAAGCGAGCCTTCACGATAGCTGAACGCTAACACTGCATACGCGTTGTCCTTGAAGAATGGGGCTGCCGCCAGGCAGTTCCCCGGGGAAAAACGTCCCTTCGCGAAGGGCCGTTTGGCCGAGCTCCCTGCGGGAAAGCGAAAGCAAAGGACGCTTTTCTCCTTCTAACTGCTTTCGTCAGAGGAACGGGGGAAGTCACGGCGTTCTTTCTCTCCCTGAGATACACACAATCTGATGTTGCCTCCGAGCTCCGTTCTCGGCAAAGAACTGAAACGGACATGCGTTCCTGTGGGGAAGCCCGCGGCTGTGCTAGGATTTCTCTGGTAGTGTGTTTTCCCTGGGCCTCAGCGTACCCACACTATCTCGTCAGGGCAACACTGCATGGGACTTCCTCTGCTAGGAGACAGCTGCTGCGTCGTCCTTTGGGCTGGGAAACCTTGCTTGGGCCAGTGCCGATGGACCGAATTCAGGCCGAAAGAAAAGAGACTAGGAAAAGGCCTTCTCTCCCCGGCTGCTTTGCCAGTCTCTTCCTAGAAGCTAAAACTCTGTCGTTGCTCCTCTGGAAGGAGAGCTGCACCGCGATGTAGTTTTTCAGAAGAAGCCTTGCGTTTGCGAGAGCAAAGCAGGACTGCATGCAATGCGGGCAAGGGGAAGGAAGGGAAGCTTCTCTCCCCCTGCCTGCTTTTGCTCAGAGGGCTGGGTGAAGTCAGGGAGCTCTCCCTTCCACCGAGAAACGTGCGGGCTGCTGTTGCCTGTGCGCCCTCTTCTTTGGAAAAGAGTCTGCAGTTGCACACTTTGCACCGTGGAAAGGCAGCGGGGTCTGCTAAGATATCTTCCCCACGCGCTTTGCTCTCCCTGGGCCAAAGCGAGCCTTCACGATAGCTGAACGCTAACACTGCATACGCGTTCCCCTTGCAGAATGGGGCTGCCGCCAGGCAGTTCCCCAGGGGAAAACCTCCCTTCGCGAAGGGCCGTTTGGCCGAGCTCCCTGCGGGAAAGCCAAAGCAAAGGACGCTTTTCTCCTTCTAACTGCTTTCGTCAGAGGAACGGGGGAAGTCACAGCCTTCTTTCTCTCCCTGACATACACACAATCTGATGTTGCCTCTGAGCTCCGTTCTCGGCAAAGAACTGAAACGGACATGCGTTCCTGTGGGGAAGCCCACGGCTGTGCTAGGATTTCTCTGGGCAGTGTGTTTTCCCTGGGCCTCAGCGTACCCACACTCTCTCGTCAGGGCAACACTGCATGGGACTTCCTCTGCTAGGAGACAGCTGCTGCGTTGTCCTTTGGGCTGGGAAACCTTGCTGTGGCCAGTACCAATGGACCAAATTCAGGCCGAAAGAAAAGAGACTAGGGAAAGGCCTTCTCTCCCCGGCTGCTTTCCCCATCTCTTCCTAGAAGCTAAAACTCTGTCGTTGCTCCTCTGGAAGGAGAGCTGCACCGCGATGTAGTTTTTCAGAAGAAGCCTTGCGTTTGCGAGAGCAAAGCAGGACTGCATGCAATGCGGGCAAGGGGAAGGAAGGGAAGCTTCTCTCCCCCTGCCTGCTTTTGCTCAGAGGGCTGGGTGAAGTCAGGGAGTTCTCCCTTCCACCGAGAAACGTGCGGGCTGCTGTTGCCTGTGCGCCCTATTCTTTGGAAGAGTCTGCAGTTGCACACTTTGCACCGTGGAAAGGCAGCGGGGTCTGCTAAGATTTCTTCCCCAGGCGCTTTGCTCTCCCTGGGCCAAAGCGAGCCTTCACGATAGCTTAACGCTAACACTGCATACGCGTTGTCCTTGAAGAATGGGGCTGCCGCCAGGCAGTTCCCCGGGGAAAAACGTCCCTTCGCGAAGGGCCGTTTGGCCGAGCTCCCTGCGGGAAAGCGAAAGCAAAGGACGCTTTTCTCCTTCTAACTGCTTTCGTCAGAGGAACGGGGGAAGTCACGGCGTTCTTTCTCTCCCTGAGATACACACAATCTGATGTTGCCTCCGAGCTCCGTTCTCGGCAAAGAACTGAAACGGACATGCGTTCCTGTGGGGAAGCCCGCGGCTGTGCTAGGATTTCTCTGGTAGTGTGTTTTCCCTGGGCCTCAGCGTACCCACACTATCTCGTCAGGGCAACACTGCATGGGACTTCCTCTGCCAGGAGAGAGCTGCTGCGTTATTCTTTGGGCTGGGAAACCTTGCTTGGGCCAGTGGCAATGGACCGAATTCAGGCCGAAAGAAAAGAGACTAGGAAAAGGCCTTCTCTCCCCGGCTGCTTTGCCAGTCTCTTCCTAGAAGCTAAAACTCTGTCGTTGCTCCTCTGGAAGGAGAGCTGCACCGCGATATAGTTTTTCAGAAGAAACCTTGCGTTTCCGAGAACAAAGCAGGACTGCATGCAATGCGGGCAAGGGGAAGGAAGGGAAGCTTCTCTCCCCCTGCCTGCTTTTGCTCAGAGGGCTGGGTGAAGTCAGGGAGCTCTCCCCTTCACCGAGAAACGTGCGGGCTGCTGTTGCCTGTGCGCTCTCTTCTTTGGAAAAGAGTCTGCAGTTGCACACTTTGCACCGTGGAAAGGCAGCGGGGTCTGCTAAGATTTCTTCCCCACGCGCTTTGCTCTCCCTGGGCCAAAGCGAGCCTTCACGATAGCTGAACGCTAACACTGCATACGCGTTCCCCTTGCAGAATGGGGCTGCCGCCAGGCAGTTCCCCAGGGGAAAACCTCCCTTCGCGAAGGGCCGTTTGGCCGAGCTCCCTGCGGGGAAGCGAAAGCAAAGGACGCTTTTCTCCTTCTAACTGCTTTCGTCAGAGGAACGGGGGAAGTCACAGCCTTCTTTCTCTCCCTGACATACACACAATCTGATGTTGCCTCCGAGCTCCGTTCTCGGCAAAGAACTGAAACGGACATGCGTTCCTGTGGGGAAGCCCGCGGCTGTGCTAGGATTTCTCTGGGCAGTGTGTTTTCCCTGGGCCTCAGCGTACCCACACTATCTCGTCAGGGCAACACTGCATGGGACTTCCTCTGCCAGGAGAGAGCTGCTGCGTTGTCCTTTGGGCTGGGAAACCTTGCTTTGGCCAGTACCAATGGACCAAATTCAGGCCGAAAGAAAAGAGACTAGGGAAAGGCCTTCTCTCCCCGGCTGCTTTCCCCATCTCTTCCTAGAAGCTAAAACTCTGTCGTTGCTCCTCTGGAAGGAGAGCTGCACCGCGATGTAGTTTTTCAGAAGAAGCCTTGCGTTTGCGAGAGCAAAGCAGGACTGCATGCAATGCGGGCAAGGGGAAGGAAGGGAAGCTTCTCTCCCCCTGCCTGCTTTTGCTCAGAGGGCTGGGTGAAGTCAGGGAGCTCTCCCTTCCACCGAGAAACGTGCGGGCTGCTGTTGCCTGTGCGCCCTCTTCTTTGGAAAAGAGTCTGCAGTTGCACACTTTGCACCGTGGAAAGGCAGCGGGGTCTGCTAAGATATCTTCCCCAGGCGCTTTGCTCTCCCTGGGCCAAAGCGAGCCTTCACGATAGCTGAACGCTAACACTGCATACGCGTTCCCCTTGCAGAATGGGGCTGCCGCCAGGCAGTTCCCCAGGGGAAAACCTCCCTTCGCGAAGGGCCGTTTGGCCGAGCTCCCTGCGGGAAAGCCAAAGCAAAGGACGCTTTTCTCCTTCTAACTGCTTTCGTCAGAGGAACGGGGGAAGTCACAGCCTTCTTTCTCTCCCTGACATACACACAATCTGATGTTGCCTCTGAGCTCCGTTCTCGGCAAAGAACTGAAACGGACATGCGTTCCTGTGGGGAAGCCCACGGCTGTGCTAGGATTTCTCTGGGCAGTGTGTTTTCCCTGGGCCTCAGCGTACCCACACTATCTCGTCAGGGCAACACTGCATGGGACTTCCTCTGCTAGGAGACAGCTGCTGCGTCGTCCTTTGGGCTGGGAAACCTTGCTTGGGCCAGTGCCGATGGACCGAATTCAGGCCGAAAGAAAAGAGACTAGGAAAAGGCCTTCTCTCCCCGGCTGCTTTGCCAGTCTCTTCCTAGAAGCTAAAACTGTCGTTGCTCCTCTGGAAGGAGAGCTGCGCCGCGATGTAGTTTTTCAGAAGAAACCTTGCGTTTCCGAGAACAAAGCAGGACTGCATGCAATGTGGGCAAGGGGAAGGAAGGGAAGCTTCTCTCCCCCTGCCTGCTTTTGCTCAGAGGGCTGGGTGAAGGCAGGGAGCTCTCCCCTTCACCGAGAAACGTGCGGGCTGCTGTTGCCTGTGCGCTCTCTTCTTTGGAAAAGAGTCTGCAGTTGCACACTTTGCACCGTGGAAAGGCAGCGGTGTCTGCTAAGATATCTTCCCCAGGCGCTTTGCTCTCCCTGGGCCAAAGCGAGCCTTCACGATAGCTGAACGCTAACACTGCATACGCGTTCCCCTTGCAGAATGGGGCTGCCGCCAGGCAGTTCCCCAGGGGAAAACCTCCCTTCGCGAAGGGCCGTTTGGCCGAGCTCCCTGCGGGAAAGCGAAAGCAAAGGACGCTTTTCTCCTTCTAACTGCTTTCGTCAGAGGAACGGGGGAAGTCACGGCGTTCTTTCTCTCCCTGAGATACACACAATCTGATGTTGCCTCCGAGCTCCGTTCTCGGCAAAGAACTGAAACGGACATGCGTTCCTGTGGGGAAGCCCGCGGCTGTGCTAGGATTTCTCTGGTAGTGTGTTTTCCCTGGGCCTCAGCGTACCCACACTATCTCGTCAGGGCAACACTGCATGGGACTTCCTCTGCCAGGAGAGAGCTGCTGCGTTATTCTTTGGGCTGGGAAACCTTGCTTGGGCCAGTGGCAATGGACCGAATTCAGGCCGAAAGAAAAGAGACTAGGAAAAGGCCTTCTCTCCCCGGCTACTTTCCCAGTCTCTTCCTAGAAGCTAAAACTCTGTCGTTGCTCCTCCGAAAGGAGAACTGCACCGCGATGTAGTTTTTCAGAAGAAGCCTTGCGTTTGCGAGAGCAAAGGAGCACTGCAGGCAATGCGGGCAAGGGGAAGGAAGGGAAGCTTCTCTCCCCCTGCCTGCTTTTGCTCAGAGGGCTGGGTGAAGTCAGGGAGTTCTCCCTTCCACCGAGAAACGTGCGGGCTGCTGTTGCCTGTGCGCCCTATTCTTTGGAAGAGTCTGCAGTTGCACACTTTGCACCGTGGAAAGGCAGCGGGGTCTGCTAAGATTTCTTCCCCAGGCGCTTTGCTCTCCCTGGGCCAAAGCGAGCCTTCACGATAGCTGAACGCTAACACTGCATACGCGTTGTCCTTGAAGAATGGGGCTGCCGCCAGGCAGTTCCCCGGGGAAAAACGTCCCTTCGCGAAGGGCCGTTTGGCCGAGCTCCCTGCGGGAAAGCGAAAGCAAAGGACGCTTTTCTCCTTCTAACTGCTTTCGTCAAAGGAACGGGGGAAGTCACGGCGTTCTTTCTCTCCCTGACATACACACAATCTGATGTTGCCTCCGAGCTCCGTTCTCGGCAAAGAACTGAAACGGACATGCGTTCCTGTGGGGAAGCCCGCGGCTGTGCTAGGATTTCTCTGGTAGTGTGTTTTCCCTGGGCCTCAGCGTACCCACACTATCTCGTCAGGGCAACACTGCATGGGACTTCCTCTGCTAGGAGACAGCTGCTGCGTCGTCCTTTGGGCTGGGAAACCTTGCTTGGGCCAGTGCCGATGGACCGAATTCAGGCCGAAAGAAAAGAGACTAGGAAAAGGCCTTCTCTCCCCGGCTGCTTTGCCAGTCTCTTCCTAGAAGCTAAAACTCTGTCGTTGCTCCTCTGGAAGGAGAGCTGCACCGCGATGTAGTTTTTCAGAAGAAGCCTTGCGTTTGCGAGAGCAAAGCAGGACAGCATGCAATGCGGGCAAGGGGAAGGAAGGGAAGCTTCTCTCCCCCTGCCTGCTTTTGCTCAGAGGGCTGGGTGAAGTCAGGGAGCTCTCCCCTTCACCTAGAAACGTGCGGGCTGCTGTTGCCTGTGCGCTCTCTTCTTTGGAAAAGAGTCTGCAGTTGCACACTTTGCACCGTGGAAAGGCAGCGGGGTCTGCTAAGATTTCTTCCCCACGCGCTTTGCTCTCCCTGGGCCAAAGCGAGCCTTCACGATAGCTGAACGCTAACACTGCATACGCGTTCCCCTTGCAGAATGGGGCTGCCGCCAGGCAGTTCCCCAGGGGAAAACCTCCCTTCGCGAAGGGCCGTTTGGCCGAGCTCCCTGCGGGGAAGCGAAAGCAAAGGACGCTTTTCTCCTTCTAACTGCTTTCGTCAGAGGAACGGGGGAAGTCACAGCCTTCTTTCTCTCCCTGACATACACACAATCTGATGTTGCCTCCGAGCTCCGTTCTCGGCAAAGAACTGAAACGGACATGCGTTCCTGTGGGGAAGCCCACGGCTGTGCTAGGATTTCTCTGGGCAGTGTGTTTTCCCTGGGCCTCAGCGTACCCACACTATCTCGTCAGGGCAACACTGCATGGGACTTCCTCTGCCAGGAGAGAGCTGCTGCGTTGTCCTTTGGGCTGGGAAACCTTGCTTTGGCCAGTACCAATGGACCAAATTCAGGCCGAAAGAAAAGAGACTAGGGAAAGGCCTTCTCTCCCCGGCTGCTTTCCCCATCTCTTCCTAGAAGCTAAAACTCTGTCGTTGCTCCTCTGGAAGGAGAGCTGCACCGCGATGTAGTTTTTCAGAAGAAGCCTTGCGTTTGCGAGAGCAAAGCAGGACTGCATGCAATGCGGGCAAGGGGAAGGAAGGGAAGCTTCTCTCCCCCTGCCTGCTTTTGCTCAGAGGGCTGGGTGAAGTCAGGGAGCTCTCCCTTCCACCGAGAAACGTGCGGGCTGCTGTTGCCTGTGCGCCCTCTTCTTTGGAAAAGAGTCTGCAGTTGCACACTTTGCACCGTGGAAAGGCAGCGGGGTCTGCTAAGATATCTTCCCCAGGCGCTTTGCTCTCCCTGGGCCAAAGCGAGCCTTCACGATAGCTGAACGCTAACACTGCATACGCGTTCCCCTTGCAGAATGGGGCTGCCGCCAGGCAGTTCCCCAGGGGAAAACCTCCCTTCGCGAAGGGCCGTTTGGCCGAGCTCCCTGCGGGAAAGCCAAAGCAAAGGACGCTTTTCTCCTTCTAACTGCTTTCGTCAGAGGAACGGGGGAAGTCACAGCCTTCTTTCTCTCCCTGACATACACACAATCTGATGTTGCCTCTGAGCTCCGTTCTCGGCAAAGAACTGAAACGGACATGCGTTCCTGTGGGGAAGCCCACGGCTGTGCTAGGATTTCTCTGGGCAGTGTGTTTTCCCTGGGCCTCAGCGTACCCACACTATCTCGTCAGGGCAACACTGCATGGGACTTCCTCTGCTAGGAGACAGCTGCTGCGTCGTCCTTTGGGCTGGGAAACCTTGCTTGGGCCAGTGCCGATGGACCGAATTCAGGCCGAAAGAAAAGAGACTAGGAAAAGGCCTTCTCTCCCCGGCTGCTTTGCCAGTCTCTTCCTAGAAGCTAAAACTCTGTCGTTGCTCCTCTGGAAGGAGAGCTGCGCCGCGATGTAGTTTTTCAGAAGAAACCTTGCGTTTCCGAGAACAAAGCAGGACTGCATGCAATGTGGGCAAGGGGAAGGAAGGGAAGCTTCTCTCCCCCTGCCTGCTTTTGCTCAGAGGGCTGGGTGAAGGCAGGGAGCTCTCCCCTTCACCGAGAAACGTGCGGGCTGCTGTTGCCTGTGCGCTCTCTTCTTTGGAAAAGAGTCTGCAGTTGCACACTTTGCACCGTGGAAAGGCAGCGGGGTCTGCTAAGATTTCTTCCCCAGGCGCTTTGCTCTCCCTGGGCCAAAGCGAGCCTTCACGATAGCTGAACGCTAACACTGCATACGCGTTCCCCTTGCAGAATGGGGCTGCCGCCAGGCAGTTCCCCAGGGGAAAACCTCCCTTCGCGAAGGGCCGTTTGGCCGAGCTCCCTGCGGGAAAGCGAAAGCAAAGGACGCTTTTCTCCTTCTAACTGCTTTCGTCAGAGGAACGGGGGAAGTCACGGCGTTCTTTCTCTCCCTGAGATACACACAATCTGATGTTGCCTCCGAGCTCCGTTCTCGGCAAAGAACTGAAACGGACATGCGTTCCTGTGGGGAAGCCCGCGGCTGTGCTAGGATTTCTCTGGTAGTGTGTTTTCCCTGGGCCTCAGCGTACCCACACTATCTCGTCAGGGCAACACTGCATGGGACTTCCTCTGCCAGGAGAGAGCTGCTGCGTTATTCTTTGGGCTGGGAAACCTTGCTTGGGCCAGTGGCAATGGACCGAATTCAGGCCGAAAGAAAAGAGACTAGGAAAAGGCCTTCTCTCCCCGGCTACTTTCCCAGTCTCTTCCTAGAAGCTAAAACTCTGTCGTTGCTCCTCCGAAAGGAGAACTGCACCGCGATGTAGTTTTTCAGAAGAAGCCTTGCGTTTGCGAGAGCAAAGGAGCACTGCAGGCAATGCGGGCAAGGGGAAGGAAGGGAAGCTTCTCTCCCCCTGCCTGCTTTTGCTCAGAGGGCTGGGTGAAGTCAGGGAGTTCTCCCTTCCACCGAGAAACGTGCGGGCTGCTGTTGCCTGTGCGCCCTATTCTTTGGAAGAGTCTGCAGTTGCACACTTTGCACCGTGGAAAGGCAGCGGGGTCTGCTAAGATTTCTTCCCCAGGCGCTTTGCTCTCCCTGGGCCAAAGCGAGCCTTCACGATAGCTGAACGCTAACACTGCATACGCGTTCCCCTTGCAGAATGGGGCTGCCGCCAGGCAGTTCCCCAGGGGAAAACCTCCCTTCGCGAAGGGCCGTTTGGCCGAGCTCCCTGCGGGAAAGCGAAAGCAAAGGACGCTTTTCTCCTTCTAACTGCTTTCGTCAGAGGAACGGGGGAAGTCACGGCGTTCTTTCTCTCCCTGAGATACACACAATCTGATGTTGCCTCCGAGCTCCGTTCTCGGCAAAGAACTGAAACGGACATGCGTTCCTGTGGGGAAGCCCGCGGCTGTGCTAGGATTTCTCTGGTAGTGTGTTTTCCCTGGGCCTCAGCGTACCCACACTATCTCGTCAGGGCAACACTGCATGGGACTTCCTCTGCCAGGAGAGAGCTGCTGCGTTATTCTTTGGGCTGGGAAACCTTGCTTGGGCCAGTGGCAATGGACCGAATTCAGGCCGAAAGAAAAGAGACTAGGAAAAGGCCTTCTCTCCCCGGCTACTTTCCCAGTCTCTTCCTAGAAGCTAAAACTCTGTCGTTGCTCCTCCGAAAGGAGAACTGCACCGCGATGTAGTTTTTCAGAAGAAGCCTTGCGTTTGCGAGAGCAAAGGAGCACTGCAGGCAATGCGGGCAAGGGGAAGGAAGGGAAGCTTCTCTCCCCCTGCCTGCTTTTGCTCAGAGGGCTGGGTGAAGTCAGGGAGTTCTCCCTTCCACCGAGAAACGTGCGGGCTGCTGTTGCCTGTGCGCCCTATTCTTTGGAAGAGTCTGCAGTTGCACACTTTGCACCGTGGAAAGGCAGCGGGGTCTGCTAAGATTTCTTGCCCAGGCGCTTTGCTCTCCCTGGGCCAAAGCGAGCCTTCACGATAGCTGAACGTTAACACTGCATACGCGTTGTCCTTGAAGAATGGGGCTGCCGCCAGGCAGTTCCCCGGGGAAAAACGTCCCTTCGCGAAGGGCCGTTTGGCCGAGCTCCCTGCGGGAAAGCGAAAGCAAAGGACGCTTTTCTCCTTCTAACTGCTTTCGTCAAAGGAACGGGGGAAGTCACGGCGTTCTTTCTCTCCCTGACATACACACAATCTGATGTTGCCTCCGAGCTCCGTTCTCGGCAAAGAACTGAAACGGACATGCGTTCCTGTGGGGAAGCCCGCGGCTGTGCTAGGATTTCTCTGGTAGTGTGTTTTCCCTGGGCCTCAGCGTACCCACACTATCTCGTCAGGGCAACACTGCATGGGACTTCCTCTGCTAGGAGACAGCTGCTGCGTCGTCCTTTGGGCTGGGAAACCTTGCTTGGGCCAGTGCCGATGGACCGAATTCAGGCCGAAAGAAAAGAGACTAGGAAAAGGCCTTCTCTCCCCGGCTGCTTTGCCAGTCTCTTCCTAGAAGCTAAAACTCTGTCGTTGCTCCTCTGGAAGGAGAGCTGCACCGCGATGTAGTTTTTCAGAAGAAGCCTTGCGTTTGCGAGAGCAAAGCAGGACAGCATGCAATGCGGGCAAGGGGAAGGAAGGGAAGCTTCTCTCCCCCTGCCTGCTTTTGCTCAGAGGGCTGGGTGAAGTCAGGGAGCTCTCCCCTTCACCTAGAAACGTGCGGGCTGCTGTTGCCTGTGCGCTCTCTTCTTTGGAAAAGAGTCTGCAGTTGCACACTTTGCACCGTGGAAAGGCAGCGGGGTCTGCTAAGATTTCTTCCCCACGCGCTTTGCTCTCCCTGGGCCAAAGCGAGCCTTCACGATAGCTGAACGCTAACACTGCATACGCGTTCCCCTTGCAGAATGGGGCTGCCGCCAGGCAGTTCCCCAGGGGAAAACCTCCCTTCGCGAAGGGCCGTTTGGCCGAGCTCCCTGCGGGGAAGCGAAAGCAAAGGACGCTTTTCTCCTTCTAACTGCTTTCGTCAGAGGAACGGGGGAAGTCACAGCCTTCTTTCTCTCCCTGACATACACACAATCTGATGTTGCCTCCGAGCTCCGTTCTCGGCAAAGAACTGAAACGGACATGCGTTCCTGTGGGGAAGCCCACGGCTGTGCTAGGATTTCTCTGGGCAGTGTGTTTTCCCTGGGCCTCAGCGTACCCACACTCTCTCGTCAGGGCAACACTGCATGGGACTTCCTCTGCCAGGAGAGAGCTGCTGCGTTGTCCTTTGGGCTGGGAAACCTTGCTTTGGCCAGTACCAATGGACCAAATTCAGGCCGAAAGAAAAGAGACTAGGGAAAGGCCTTCTCTCCCCGGCTGCTTTCCCCATCTCTTCCTAGAAGCTAAAACTCTGTCGTTGCTCCTCTGGAAGGAGAGCTGCACCGCGATGTAGTTTTTCAGAAGAAGCCTTGCGTTTGCGAGAGCAAAGCAGGACTGCATGCAATGCGGGCAAGGGGAAGGAAGGGAAGCTTCTCTCCCCCTGCCTGCTTTTGCTCAGAGGGCTGGGTGAAGTCAGGGAGCTCTCCCTTCCACCGAGAAACGTGCGGGCTGCTGTTGCCTGTGCGCCCTCTTCTTTGGAAAAGAGTCTGCAGTTGCACACTTTGCACCGTGGAAAGGCAGCGGGGTCTGCTAAGATATCTTCCCCAGGCGCTTTGCTCTCCCTGGGCCAAAGCGAGCCTTCACGATAGCTGAACGCTAACACTGCATACGCGTTCCCCTTGCAGAATGGGGCTGCCGCCAGGCAGTTCCCCAGGGGAAAACCTCCCTTCGCGAAGGGCCGTTTGGCCGAGCTCCCTGCGGGAAAGCCAAAGCAAAGGACGCTTTTCTCCTTCTAACTGCTTTCGTCAGAGGAACGGGGGAAGTCACAGCCTTCTTTCTCTCCCTGACATACACACAATCTGATGTTGCCTCTGAGCTCCGTTCTCGGCAAAGAACTGAAACGGACATGCGTTCCTGTGGGGAAGCCCACGGCTGTGCTAGGATTTCTCTGGGCAGTGTGTTTTCCCTGGGCCTCAGCGTACCCACACTATCTCGTCAGGGCAACACTGCATGGGACTTCCTCTGCTAGGAGACAGCTGCTGCGTCGTCCTTTGGGCTGGGAAACCTTGCTTGGGCCAGTGCCGATGGACCGAATTCAGGCCGAAAGAAAAGAGACTAGGAAAAGGCCTTCTCTCCCCGGCTGCTTTGCCAGTCTCTTCCTAGAAGCTAAAACTCTGTCGTTGCTCCTCTGGAAGGAGAGCTGCGCCGCGATGTAGTTTTTCAGAAGAAACCTTGCGTTTCCGAGAACAAAGCAGGACTGCATGCAATGTGGGCAAGGGGAAGGAAGGGAAGCTTCTCTCCCCCTGCCTGCTTTTGCTCAGAGGGCTGGGTGAAGGCAGGGAGCTCTCCCCTTCACCGAGAAACGTGCGGGCTGCTGTTGCCTGTGCGCTCTCTTCTTTGGAAAAGAGTCTGCAGTTGCACACTTTGCACCGTGGAAAGGCAGCGGGGTCTGCTAAGATTTCTTCCCCAGGCGCTTTGCTCTCCCTGGGCCAAAGCGAGCCTTCACGATAGCTGAACGCTAACACTGCATACGCGTTCCCCTTGCAGAATGGGGCTGCCGCCAGGCAGTTCCCCAGGGGAAAACCTCCCTTCGCGAAGGGCCGTTTGGCCGAGCTCCCTGCGGGAAAGCGAAAGCAAAGGACGCTTTTCTCCTTCTAACTGCTTTCGTCAGAGGAACGGGGGAAGTCACGGCGTTCTTTCTCTCCCTGAGATACACACAATCTGATGTTGCCTCCGAGCTCCGTTCTCGGCAAAGAACTGAAACGGACATGCGTTCCTGTGGGGAAGCCCGCGGCTGTGCTAGGATTTCTCTGGTAGTGTGTTTTCCCTGGGCCTCAGCGTACCCACACTATCTCGTCAGGGCAACACTGCATGGGACTTCCTCTGCCAGGAGAGAGCTGCTGCGTTATTCTTTGGGCTGGGAAACCTTGCTTGGGCCAGTGGCAATGGACCGAATTCAGGCCGAAAGAAAAGAGACTAGGAAAAGGCCTTCTCTCCCCGGCTACTTTCCCAGTCTCTTCCTAGAAGCTAAAACTCTGTCGTTGCTCCTCCGAAAGGAGAACTGCACCGCGATGTAGTTTTTCAGAAGAAGCCTTGCGTTTGCGAGAGCAAAGGAGCACTGCAGGCAATGCGGGCAAGGGGAAGGAAGGGAAGCTTCTCTCCCCCTGCCTGCTTTTGCTCAGAGGGCTGGGTGAAGTCAGGGAGTTCTCCCTTCCACCGAGAAACGTGCGGGCTGCTGTTGCCTGTGCGCCCTATTCTTTGGAAGAGTCTGCAGTTGCACACTTTGCACCGTGGAAAGGCAGCGGGGTCTGCTAAGATTTCTTCCCCAGGCGCTTTGCTCTCCCTGGGCCAAAGCGAGCCTTCACGATAGCTGAACGCTAACACTGCATACGCGTTGTCCTTGAAGAATGGGGCTGCCGCCAGGCAGTTCCCCGGGGAAAAACGTCCCTTCGCGAAGGGCCGTTTGGCCGAGCTCCCTGCGGGAAAGCGAAAGCAAAGGACGCTTTTCTCCTTCTAACTGCTTTCGTCAGAGGAACGGGGGAAGTCACGGCGTTCTTTCTCTCCCTGAGATACACACAATCTGATGTTGCCTCCGAGCTCCGTTCTCGGCAAAGAACTGAAACGGACATGCGTTCCTGTGGGGAAGCCCGCGGCTGTGCTAGGATTTCTCTGGTAGTGTGTTTTCCCTGGGCCTCAGCGTACCCACACTATCTCGTCAGGGCAACACTGCATGGGACTTCCTCTGCTAGGAGACAGCTGCTGCGTCGTCCTTTGGGCTGGGAAACCTTGCTTGGGCCAGTGCCGATGGACCGAATTCAGGCCGAAAGAAAAGAGACTAGGAAAAGGCCTTCTCTCCCCGGCTGCTTTGCCAGTCTCTTCCTAGAAGCTAAAACTCTGTCGTTGCTCCTCTGGAAGGAGAGCTGCACCGCGATGTAGTTTTTCAGAAGAAGCCTTGCGTTTGCGAGAGCAAAGCAGGACTGCATGCAATGCGGGCAAGGGGAAGGAAGGGAAGCTTCTCTCCCCCTGCCTGCTTTTGCTCAGAGGGCTGGGTGAAGTCAGGGAGCTCTCCCTTCCACCGAGAAACGTGCGGGCTGCTGTTGCCTGTGCGCCCTCTTCTTTGGAAAAGAGTCTGCAGTTGCACACTTTGCACCGTGGAAAGGCAGCGGGGTCTGCTAAGATATCTTCCCCACGCGCTTTGCTCTCCCTGGGCCAAAGCGAGCCTTCACGATAGCTGAACGCTAACACTGCATACGCGTTCCCCTTGCAGAATGGGGCTGCCGCCAGGCAGTTCCCCAGGGGAAAACCTCCCTTCGCGAAGGGCCGTTTGGCCGAGCTCCCTGCGGGAAAGCCAAAGCAAAGGACGCTTTTCTCCTTCTAACTGCTTTCGTCAGAGGAACGGGGGAAGTCACAGCCTTCTTTCTCTCCCTGACATACACACAATCTGATGTTGCCTCTGAGCTCCGTTCTCGGCAAAGAACTGAAACGGACATGCGTTCCTGTGGGGAAGCCCACGGCTGTGCTAGGATTTCTCTGGGCAGTGTGTTTTCCCTGGGCCTCAGCGTACCCACACTCTCTCGTCAGGGCAACACTGCATGGGACTTCCTCTGCTAGGAGACAGCTGCTGCGTTGTCCTTTGGGCTGGGAAACCTTGCTGTGGCCAGTACCAATGGACCAAATTCAGGCCGAAAGAAAAGAGACTAGGGAAAGGCCTTCTCTCCCCGGCTGCTTTCCCCATCTCTTCCTAGAAGCTAAAACTCTGTCGTTGCTCCTCTGGAAGGAGAGCTGCACCGCGATGTAGTTTTTCAGAAGAAGCCTTGCGTTTGCGAGAGCAAAGCAGGACTGCATGCAATGCGGGCAAGGGGAAGGAAGGGAAGCTTCTCTCCCCCTGCCTGCTTTTGCTCAGAGGGCTGGGTGAAGTCAGGGAGCTCTCCCTTCCACCGAGAAACGTGCGGGCTGCTGTTGCCTGTGCGCCCTATTCTTTGGAAGAGTCTGCAGTTGCACACTTTGCACCGTGGAAAGGCAGCGGGGTCTGCTAAGATTTCTTCCCCAGGCGCTTTGCTCTCCCTGGGCCAAAGCGAGCCTTCACGATAGCTTAACGCTAACACTGCATACGCGTTGTCCTTGAAGAATGGGGCTGCCGCCAGGCAGTTCCCCGGGGAAAAACGTCCCTTCGCGAAGGGCCGTTTGGCCGAGCTCCCTGCGGGAAAGCGAAAGCAAAGGACGCTTTTCTCCTTCTAACTGCTTTCGTCAGAGGAACGGGGGAAGTCACGGCGTTCTTTCTCTCCCTGAGATACACACAATCTGATGTTGCCTCCGAGCTCCGTTCTCGGCAAAGAACTGAAACGGACATGCGTTCCTGTGGGGAAGCCCGCGGCTGTGCTAGGATTTCTCTGGTAGTGTGTTTTCCCTGGGCCTCAGCGTACCCACACTATCTCGTCAGGGCAACACTGCATGGGACTTCCTCTGCCAGGAGAGAGCTGCTGCGTTATTCTTTGGGCTGGGAAACCTTGCTTGGGCCAGTGGCAATGGACCGAATTCAGGCCGAAAGAAAAGAGACTAGGAAAAGGCCTTCTCTCCCCGGCTGCTTTGCCAGTCTCTTCCTAGAAGCTAAAACTCTGTCGTTGCTCCTCTGGAAGGAGAGCTGCACCGCGATATAGTTTTTCAGAAGAAACCTTGCGTTTCCGAGAACAAAGCAGGACTGCATGCAATGCGGGCAAGGGGAAGGAAGGGAAGCTTCTCTCCCCCTGCCTGCTTTTGCTCAGAGGGCTGGGTGAAGTCAGGGAGCTCTCCCCTTCACCGAGAAACGTGCGGGCTGCTGTTGCCTGTGCGCTCTCTTCTTTGGAAAAGAGTCTGCAGTTGCACACTTTGCACCGTGGAAAGGCAGCGGGGTCTGCTAAGATTTCTTCCCCACGCGCTTTGCTCTCCCTGGGCCAAAGCGAGCCTTCACGATAGCTGAACGCTAACACTGCATACGCGTTCCCCTTGCAGAATGGGGCTGCCGCCAGGCAGTTCCCCAGGGGAAAACCTCCCTTCGCGAAGGGCCGTTTGGCCGAGCTCCCTGCGGGGAAGCGAAAGCAAAGGACGCTTTTCTCCTTCTAACTGCTTTCGTCAGAGGAACGGGGGAAGTCACAGCCTTCTTTCTCTCCCTGACATACACACAATCTGATGTTGCCTCCGAGCTCCGTTCTCGGCAAAGAACTGAAACGGACATGCGTTCCTGTGGGGAAGCCCGCGGCTGTGCTAGGATTTCTCTGGGCAGTGTGTTTTCCCTGGGCCTCAGCGTACCCACACTATCTCGTCAGGGCAACACTGCATGGGACTTCCTCTGCCAGGAGAGAGCTGCTGCGTTGTCCTTTGGGCTGGGAAACCTTGCTTTGGCCAGTACCAATGGACCAAATTCAGGCCGAAAGAAAAGAGACTAGGGAAAGGCCTTCTCTCCCCGGCTGCTTTCCCCATCTCTTCCTAGAAGCTAAAACTCTGTCGTTGCTCCTCTGGAAGGAGAGCTGCACCGCGATGTAGTTTTTCAGAAGAAGCCTTGCGTTTGCGAGAGCAAAGCAGGACTGCATGCAATGCGGGCAAGGGGAAGGAAGGGAAGCTTCTCTCCCCCTGCCTGCTTTTGCTCAGAGGGCTGGGTGAAGTCAGGGAGCTCTCCCTTCCACCGAGAAACGTGCGGGCTGCTGTTGCCTGTGCGCCCTATTCTTTGGAAGAGTCTGCAGTTGCACACTTTGCACCGTGGAAAGGCAGCGGGGTCTGCTAAGATTTCTTCCCCAGGCGCTTTGCTCTCCCTGGGCCAAAGCGAGCCTTCACGATAGCTTAACGCTAACACTGCATACGCGTTGTCCTTGAAGAATGGGGCTGCCGCCAGGCAGTTCCCCGGGGAAAAACGTCCCTTCGCGAAGGGCCGTTTGGCCGAGCTCCCTGCGGGAAAGCGAAAGCAAAGGACGCTTTTCTCCTTCTAACTGCTTTCGTCAGAGGAACGGGGGAAGTCACGGCGTTCTTTCTCTCCCTGAGATACACACAATCTGATGTTGCCTCCGAGCTCCGTTCTCGGCAAAGAACTGAAACGGACATGCGTTCCTGTGGGGAAGCCCGCGGCTGTGCTAGGATTTCTCTGGTAGTGTGTTTTCCCTGGGCCTCAGCGTACCCACACTATCTCGTCAGGGCAACACTGCATGGGACTTCCTCTGCCAGGAGAGAGCTGCTGCGTTATTCTTTGGGCTGGGAAACCTTGCTTGGGCCAGTGGCAATGGACCGAATTCAGGCCGAAAGAAAAGAGACTAGGAAAAGGCCTTCTCTCCCCGGCTGCTTTGCCAGTCTCTTCCTAGAAGCTAAAACTCTGTCGTTGCTCCTCTGGAAGGAGAGCTGCACCGCGATATAGTTTTTCAGAAGAAACCTTGCGTTTCCGAGAACAAAGCAGGACTGCATGCAATGCGGGCAAGGGGAAGGAAGGGAAGCTTCTCTCCCCCTGCCTGCTTTTGCTCAGAGGGCTGGGTGAAGTCAGGGAGCTCTCCCCTTCACCGAGAAACGTGCGGGCTGCTGTTGCCTGTGCGCTCTCTTCTTTGGAAAAGAGTCTGCAGTTGCACACTTTGCACCGTGGAAAGGCAGCGGGGTCTGCTAAGATTTCTTCCCCACGCGCTTTGCTCTCCCTGGGCCAAAGCGAGCCTTCACGATAGCTGAACGCTAACACTGCATACGCGTTCCCCTTGCAGAATGGGGCTGCCGCCAGGCAGTTCCCCAGGGGAAAACCTCCCTTCGCGAAGGGCCGTTTGGCCGAGCTCCCTGCGGGGAAGCGAAAGCAAAGGACGCTTTTCTCCTTCTAACTGCTTTCGTCAGAGGAACGGGGGAAGTCACAGCCTTCTTTCTCTCCCTGACATACACACAATCTGATGTTGCCTCCGAGCTCCGTTCTCGGCAAAGAACTGAAACGGACATGCGTTCCTGTGGGGAAGCCCGCGGCTGTGCTAGGATTTCTCTGGGCAGTGTGTTTTCCCTGGGCCTCAGCGTACCCACACTATCTCGTCAGGGCAACACTGCATGGGACTTCCTCTGCCAGGAGAGAGCTGCTGCGTTGTCCTTTGGGCTGGGAAACCTTGCTTTGGCCAGTACCAATGGACCAAATTCAGGCCGAAAGAAAAGAGACTAGGGAAAGGCCTTCTCTCCCCGGCTGCTTTCCCCATCTCTTCCTAGAAGCTAAAACTCTGTCGTTGCTCCTCTGGAAGGAGAGCTGCACCGCGATGTAGTTTTTCAGAAGAAGCCTTGCGTTTGCGAGAGCAAAGCAGGACTGCATGCAATGCGGGCAAGGGGAAGGAAGGGAAGCTTCTCTCCCCCTGCCTGCTTTTGCTCAGAGGGCTGGGTGAAGTCAGGGAGCTCTCCCTTCCACCGAGAAACGTGCGGGCTGCTGTTGCCTGTGCGCCCTCTTCTTTGGAAAAGAGTCTGCAGTTGCACACTTTGCACCGTGGAAAGGCAGCGGGGTCTGCTAAGATATCTTCCCCAGGCGCTTTGCTCTCCCTGGGCCAAAGCGAGCCTTCACGATAGCTGAACGCTAACACTGCATACGCGTTCCCCTTGCAGAATGGGGCTGCCGCCAGGCAGTTCCCCAGGGGAAAACCTCCCTTCGCGAAGGGCCGTTTGGCCGAGCTCCCTGCGGGAAAGCCAAAGCAAAGGACGCTTTTCTCCTTCTAACTGCTTTCGTCAGAGGAACGGGGGAAGTCACAGCCTTCTTTCTCTCCCTGACATACACACAATCTGATGTTGCCTCTGAGCTCCGTTCTCGGCAAAGAACTGAAACGGACATGCGTTCCTGTGGGGAAGCCCACGGCTGTGCTAGGATTTCTCTGGGCAGTGTGTTTTCCCTGGGCCTCAGCGTACCCACACTATCTCGTCAGGGCAACACTGCATGGGACTTCCTCTGCTAGGAGACAGCTGCTGCGTCGTCCTTTGGGCTGGGAAACCTTGCTTGGGCCAGTGCCGATGGACCGAATTCAGGCCGAAAGAAAAGAGACTAGGAAAAGGCCTTCTCTCCCCGGCTGCTTTGCCAGTCTCTTCCTAGAAGCTAAAACTGTCGTTGCTCCTCTGGAAGGAGAGCTGCGCCGCGATGTAGTTTTTCAGAAGAAACCTTGCGTTTCCGAGAACAAAGCAGGACTGCATGCAATGTGGGCAAGGGGAAGGAAGGGAAGCTTCTCTCCCCCTGCCTGCTTTTGCTCAGAGGGCTGGGTGAAGGCAGGGAGCTCTCCCCTTCACCGAGAAACGTGCGGGCTGCTGTTGCCTGTGCGCTCTCTTCTTTGGAAAAGAGTCTGCAGTTGCACACTTTGCACCGTGGAAAGGCAGCGGTGTCTGCTAAGATATCTTCCCCAGGCGCTTTGCTCTCCCTGGGCCAAAGCGAGCCTTCACGATAGCTGAACGCTAACACTGCATACGCGTTCCCCTTGCAGAATGGGGCTGCCGCCAGGCAGTTCCCCAGGGGAAAACCTCCCTTCGCGAAGGGCCGTTTGGCCGAGCTCCCTGCGGGAAAGCGAAAGCAAAGGACGCTTTTCTCCTTCTAACTGCTTTCGTCAGAGGAACGGGGGAAGTCACGGCGTTCTTTCTCTCCCTGAGATACACACAATCTGATGTTGCCTCCGAGCTCCGTTCTCGGCAAAGAACTGAAACGGACATGCGTTCCTGTGGGGAAGCCCGCGGCTGTGCTAGGATTTCTCTGGTAGTGTGTTTTCCCTGGGCCTCAGCGTACCCACACTATCTCGTCAGGGCAACACTGCATGGGACTTCCTCTGCCAGGAGAGAGCTGCTGCGTTATTCTTTGGGCTGGGAAACCTTGCTTGGGCCAGTGGCAATGGACCGAATTCAGGCCGAAAGAAAAGAGACTAGGAAAAGGCCTTCTCTCCCCGGCTACTTTCCCAGTCTCTTCCTAGAAGCTAAAACTCTGTCGTTGCTCCTCCGAAAGGAGAACTGCACCGCGATGTAGTTTTTCAGAAGAAGCCTTGCGTTTGCGAGAGCAAAGGAGCACTGCAGGCAATGCGGGCAAGGGGAAGGAAGGGAAGCTTCTCTCCCCCTGCCTGCTTTTGCTCAGAGGGCTGGGTGAAGTCAGGGAGTTCTCCCTTCCACCGAGAAACGTGCGGGCTGCTGTTGCCTGTGCGCCCTATTCTTTGGAAGAGTCTGCAGTTGCACACTTTGCACCGTGGAAAGGCAGCGGGGTCTGCTAAGATTTCTTCCCCAGGCGCTTTGCTCTCCCTGGGCCAAAGCGAGCCTTCACGATAGCTGAACGCTAACACTGCATACGCGTTGTCCTTGAAGAATGGGGCTGCCGCCAGGCAGTTCCCCGGGGAAAAACGTCCCTTCGCGAAGGGCCGTTTGGCCGAGCTCCCTGCGGGAAAGCGAAAGCAAAGGACGCTTTTCTCCTTCTAACTGCTTTCGTCAAAGGAACGGGGGAAGTCACGGCGTTCTTTCTCTCCCTGAGATACACACAATCTGATGTTGCCTCCGAGCTCCGTTCTCGGCAAAGAACTGAAACGGACATGCGTTCCTGTGGGGAAGCCCGCGGCTGTGCTAGGATTTCTCTGGTAGTGTGTTTTCCCTGGGCCTCAGCGTACCCACACTATCTCGTCAGGGCAACACTGCATGGGACTTCCTCTGCTAGGAGACAGCTGCTGCGTCGTCCTTTGGGCTGGGAAACCTTGCTTGGGCCAGTGCCGATGGACCGAATTCAGGCCGAAAGAAAAGAGACTAGGAAAAGGCCTTCTCTCCCCGGCTGCTTTGCCAGTCTCTTCCTAGAAGCTAAAACTCTGTCGTTGCTCCTCTGGAAGGAGAGCTGCACCGCGATGTAGTTTTTCAGAAGAAGCCTTGCGTTTGCGAGAGCAAAGCAGGACAGCATGCAATGCGGGCAAGGGGAAGGAAGGGAAGCTTCTCTCCCCCTGCCTGCTTTTGCTCAGAGGGCTGGGTGAAGTCAGGGAGCTCTCCCCTTCACCTAGAAACGTGCGGGCTGCTGTTGCCTGTGCGCTCTCTTCTTTGGAAAAGAGTCTGCAGTTGCACACTTTGCACCGTGGAAAGGCAGCGGGGTCTGCTAAGATTTCTTCCCCACGCGCTTTGCTCTCCCTGGGCCAAAGCGAGCCTTCACGATAGCTGAACGCTAACACTGCATACGCGTTCCCCTTGCAGAATGGGGCTGCCGCCAGGCAGTTCCCCAGGGGAAAACCTCCCTTCGCGAAGGGCCGTTTGGCCGAGCTCCCTGCGGGGAAGCGAAAGCAAAGGACGCTTTTCTCCTTCTAACTGCTTTCGTCAGAGGAACGGGGGAAGTCACAGCCTTCTTTCTCTCCCTGACATACACACAATCTGATGTTGCCTCCGAGCTCCGTTCTCGGCAAAGAACTGAAACGGACATGCGTTCCTGTGGGGAAGCCCACGGCTGTGCTAGGATTTCTCTGGGCAGTGTGTTTTCCCTGGGCCTCAGCGTACCCACACTATCTCGTCAGGGCAACACTGCATGGGACTTCCTCTGCCAGGAGAGAGCTGCTGCGTTGTCCTTTGGGCTGGGAAACCTTGCTTTGGCCAGTACCAATGGACCAAATTCAGGCCGAAAGAAAAGAGACTAGGGAAAGGCCTTCTCTCCCCGGCTGCTTTCCCCATCTCTTCCTAGAAGCTAAAACTCTGTCGTTGCTCCTCTGGAAGGAGAGCTGCACCGCGATGTAGTTTTTCAGAAGAAGCCTTGCGTTTGCGAGAGCAAAGCAGGACTGCATGCAATGCGGGCAAGGGGAAGGAAGGGAAGCTTCTCTCCCCCTGCCTGCTTTTGCTCAGAGGGCTGGGTGAAGTCAGGGAGCTCTCCCTTCCACCGAGAAACGTGCGGGCTGCTGTTGCCTGTGCGCCCTCTTCTTTGGAAAAGAGTCTGCAGTTGCACACTTTGCACCGTGGAAAGGCAGCGGGGTCTGCTAAGATATCTTCCCCAGGCGCTTTGCTCTCCCTGGGCCAAAGCGAGCCTTCACGATAGCTGAACGCTAACACTGCATACGCGTTCCCCTTGCAGAATGGGGCTGCCGCCAGGCAGTTCCCCAGGGGAAAACCTCCCTTCGCGAAGGGCCGTTTGGCCGAGCTCCCTGCGGGAAAGCCAAAGCAAAGGACGCTTTTCTCCTTCTAACTGCTTTCGTCAGAGGAACGGGGGAAGTCACAGCCTTCTTTCTCTCCCTGACATACACACAATCTGATGTTGCCTCTGAGCTCCGTTCTCGGCAAAGAACTGAAACGGACATGCGTTCCTGTGGGGAAGCCCACGGCTGTGCTAGGATTTCTCTGGGCAGTGTGTTTTCCCTGGGCCTCAGCGTACCCACACTATCTCGTCAGGGCAACACTGCATGGGACTTCCTCTGCTAGGAGACAGCTGCTGCGTCGTCCTTTGGGCTGGGAAACCTTGCTTGGGCCAGTGCCGATGGACCGAATTCAGGCCGAAAGAAAAGAGACTAGGAAAAGGCCTTCTCTCCCCGGCTGCTTTGCCAGTCTCTTCCTAGAAGCTAAAACTCTGTCGTTGCTCCTCTGGAAGGAGAGCTGCGCCGCGATGTAGTTTTTCAGAAGAAACCTTGCGTTTCCGAGAACAAAGCAGGACTGCATGCAATGTGGGCAAGGGGAAGGAAGGGAAGCTTCTCTCCCCCTGCCTGCTTTTGCTCAGAGGGCTGGGTGAAGGCAGGGAGCTCTCCCCTTCACCGAGAAACGTGCGGGCTGCTGTTGCCTGTGCGCTCTCTTCTTTGGAAAAGAGTCTGCAGTTGCACACTTTGCACCGTGGAAAGGCAGCGGGGTCTGCTAAGATTTCTTCCCCAGGCGCTTTGCTCTCCCTGGGCCAAAGCGAGCCTTCACGATAGCTGAACGCTAACACTGCATACGCGTTCCCCTTGCAGAATGGGGCTGCCGCCAGGCAGTTCCCCAGGGGAAAACCTCCCTTCGCGAAGGGCCGTTTGGCCGAGCTCCCTGCGGGAAAGCGAAAGCAAAGGACGCTTTTCTCCTTCTAACTGCTTTCGTCAGAGGAACGGGGGAAGTCACGGCGTTCTTTCTCTCCCTGAGATACACACAATCTGATGTTGCCTCCGAGCTCCGTTCTCGGCAAAGAACTGAAACGGACATGCGTTCCTGTGGGGAAGCCCGCGGCTGTGCTAGGATTTCTCTGGTAGTGTGTTTTCCCTGGGCCTCAGCGTACCCACACTATCTCGTCAGGGCAACACTGCATGGGACTTCCTCTGCCAGGAGAGAGCTGCTGCGTTATTCTTTGGGCTGGGAAACCTTGCTTGGGCCAGTGGCAATGGACCGAATTCAGGCCGAAAGAAAAGAGACTAGGAAAAGGCCTTCTCTCCCCGGCTACTTTCCCAGTCTCTTCCTAGAAGCTAAAACTCTGTCGTTGCTCCTCCGAAAGGAGAACTGCACCGCGATGTAGTTTTTCAGAAGAAGCCTTGCGTTTGCGAGAGCAAAGGAGCACTGCAGGCAATGCGGGCAAGGGGAAGGAAGGGAAGCTTCTCTCCCCCTGCCTGCTTTTGCTCAGAGGGCTGGGTGAAGTCAGGGAGTTCTCCCTTCCACCGAGAAACGTGCGGGCTGCTGTTGCCTGTGCGCCCTATTCTTTGGAAGAGTCTGCAGTTGCACACTTTGCACCGTGGAAAGGCAGCGGGGTCTGCTAAGATTTCTTCCCCAGGCGCTTTGCTCTCCCTGGGCCAAAGCGAGCCTTCACGATAGCTGAACGCTAACACTGCATACGCGTTGTCCTTGAAGAATGGGGCTGCCGCCAGGCAGTTCCCCGGGGAAAAACGTCCCTTCGCGAAGGGCCGTTTGGCCGAGCTCCCTGCGGGAAAGCGAAAGCAAAGGACGCTTTTCTCCTTCTAACTGCTTTCGTCAGAGGAACGGGGGAAGTCACGGCGTTCTTTCTCTCCCTGAGATACACACAATCTGATGTTGCCTCCGAGCTCCGTTCTCGGCAAAGAACTGAAACGGACATGCGTTCCTGTGGGGAAGCCCGCGGCTGTGCTAGGATTTCTCTGGGCAGTGTGTTTTCCCTGGGCCTCAGCGTACCCACACTATCTCGTCAGGGCAACACTGCATGGGACTTCCTCTGCTAGGAGACAGCTGCTGCGTCGTCCTTTGGGCTGGGAAACCTTGCTTGGGCCAGTGCCGATGGACCGAATTCAGGCCGAAAGAAAAGAGACTAGGAAAAGGCCTTCTCTCCCCGGCTGCTTTGCCAGTCTCTTCCTAGAAGCTAAAACTCTGTCGTTGCTCCTCTGGAAGGAGAGCTGCACCGCGATGTAGTTTTTCAGAAGAAGCCTTGCGTTTGCGAGAGCAAAGCAGGACTGCATGCAATGCGGGCAAGGGGAAGGAAGGGAAGCTTCTCTCCCCCTGCCTGCTTTTGCTCAGAGGGCTGGGTGAAGTCAGGGAGCTCTCCCTTCCACCGAGAAACGTGCGGGCTGCTGTTGCCTGTGCGCCCTCTTCTTTGGAAAAGAGTCTGCAGTTGCACACTTTGCACCGTGGAAAGGCAGCGGGGTCTGCTAAGATATCTTCCCCAGGCGCTTTGCTCTCCCTGGGCCAAAGCGAGCCTTCACGATAGCTGAACGCTAACACTGCATACGCGTTCCCCTTGCAGAATGGGGCTGCCGCCAGGCAGTTCCCCAGGGGAAAACCTCCCTTCGCGAAGGGCCGTTTGGCCGAGCTCCCTGCGGGAAAGCCAAAGCAAAGGACGCTTTTCTCCTTCTAACTGCTTTCGTCAGAGGAACGGGGGAAGTCACAGCCTTCTTTCTCTCCCTGACATACACACAATCTGATGTTGCCTCTGAGCTCCGTTCTCGGCAAAGAACTGAAACGGACATGCGTTCCTGTGGGGAAGCCCACGGCTGTGCTAGGATTTCTCTGGGCAGTGTGTTTTCCCTGGGCCTCAGCGTACCCACACTCTCTCGTCAGGGCAACACTGCATGGGACTTCCTCTGCCAGGAGAGAGCTGCTGCGTTGTCCTTTGGGCTGGGAAACCTTGCTGTGGCCAGTACCAATGGACCAAATTCAGGCCGAAAGAAAAGAGACTAGGGAAAGGGCTTCTCTCCCCGGCTGCTTTCCCCATCTCTTCCTAGAAGCTAAAACTCTGTCGTTGCTCCTCTGGAAGGAGAGCTGCACCGCGATGTAGTTTTTCAGAAGAAGCCTTGCGTTTGCGAGAGCAAAGCAGGACTGCATGCAATGCGGGCAAGGGGAAGGAAGGGAAGCTTCTCTCCCCCTGCCTGCTTTTGCTCAGAGGGCTGGGTGAAGTCAGGGAGTTCTCCCTTCCACCGAGAAACGTGCGGGCTGCTGTTGCCTGTGCGCCCTATTCTTTGGAAGAGTCTGCAGTTGCA
This sequence comes from Elephas maximus indicus, assembly GCF_024166365.1. Classification (NCBI taxonomy): domain Eukaryota; kingdom Metazoa; phylum Chordata; class Mammalia; order Proboscidea; family Elephantidae; genus Elephas; species Elephas maximus. The sequence continues at coordinate 36,062,254 of NC_064840.1, forward strand.
CACTTTGCACCGTGGAAAGGCAGCGGGGTCTGCTAAGATTTCTTCCCCAGGCGCTTTGCTCTCCCTGGGCCAAAGCGAGCCTTCACGATAGCTGAACGCTAACACTGCATACGCGTTGTCCTTGAAGAATGGGGCTGCCGCCAGGCAGTTCCCCGGGGAAAAACGTCCCTTCGCGAAGGGCCGTTTGGCCGAGCTCCCTGCGGGAAAGCGAAAGCAAAGGACGCTTTTCTCCTTCTAACTGCTTTCGTCAGAGGAACGGGGGAAGTCACGGCGTTCTTTCTCTCCCTGAGATACACACAATCTGATGTTGCCTCCGAGCTCCGTTCTCGGCAAAGAACTGAAACGGACATGCGTTCCTGTGGGGAAGCCCGCGGCTGTGCTAGGATTTCTCTGGTAGTGTGTTTTCCCTGGGCCTCAGCGTACCCACACTATCTCGTCAGGGCAACACTGCATGGGACTTCCTCTGCCAGGAGAGAGCTGCTGCGTTATTCTTTGGGCTGGGAAACCTTGCTTGGGCCAGTGGAAATGGACCGAATTCAGGCCGAAAGAAAAGAGACTAGGAAAAGGCCTTCTCTCCCCGGCTGCTTTGCCAGTCTCTTCCTAGAAGCTAAAACTCTGTCGTTGCTCCTCTGGAAGGAGAGCTGCACCGCGATATAGTTTTTCAGAAGAAACCTTGCGTTTCCGAGAACAAAGCAGGACTGCATGCAATGCGGGCAAGGGGAAGGAAGGGAAGCTTCTCTCCCCCTGCCTGCTTTTGCTCAGAGGGCTGGGTGAAGTCAGGGAGCTCTCCCCTTCACCGAGAAACGTGCGGGCTGCTGTTGCCTGTGCGCTCTCTTCTTTGGAAAAGAGTCTGCAGTTGCACACTTTGCACCGTGGAAAGGCAGCGGGGTCTGCTAAGATATCTTCCCCAGGCGCGTTGCTCTCCCTGGGCCAAAGCGAGCCTTCACGATAGCTGAACGCTAACACTGCATACGCGTTTCCCTTGCAGAATGGGGCTGCCGCCAGGCAGTTCCCCGGGGGAAAACGTCCCTTCGCGAAGGGCCGTTTGGCCGAGCTCCCTGCGGGAAAGCGAAAGCAAAGGACGCTTTTCTCCTTCTAACTGCTTTCGTCAGAGGAACGGGGGAAGTCACAGCCTTCTTTCTCTCCCTGACATACACACAATCTGATGTTGCCTCCGAGCTCCGTTCTCGGCAAAGAACTGAAACGGACATGCGTTCCTGTGGGGAAGCCCACGGCTGTGCTAGGATTTCTCTGGGCAGTGTGTTTTCCCTGGGCCTCAGCGTACCCACACTATCTCGTCAGGGCAACACTGCATGGGACTTCCTCTGCTAGGAGACAGCTGCTGCGTCGTCCTTTGGGCTGGGAAACCTTGCTTGGGCCAGTGCCGATGGACCGAATTCAGGCCGAAAGAAAAGAGACTAGGAAAAGGCCTTCTCTCCCCGGCTGCTTTGCCAGTCTCTTCCTAGAAGCTAAAACTCTGTCGTTGCTCCTCTGGAAGGAGAGCTGCACCGCGATGTAGTTTTTGAGAAGAAGCCTTGCGTTTGCGAGAGCAAAGCAGGACTGCATGCAATGCGGGCAAGGGGAAGGAAGGGAAGCTTCTCTCCCCCTGCCTGCTTTTGCTCAGAGGGCTGGGTGAAGTCAGGGAGCTCTCCCTTCCACCGAGAAACGTGCGGGCTGCTGTTGCCTGTGCGCCCTCTTCTTTGGAAAAGAGTCTGCAGTTGCACACTTTGCACCGTGGAAAGGCAGCGGGGTCTGCTAAGATATCTTCCCCAGGCGCTTTGCTCTCCCTGGGCCAAAGCGAGCCTTCACGATAGCTGAACGCTAACACTGCATACGCGTTCCCCTTGCAGAATGGGGCTGCCGCCAGGCAGTTCCCCAGGGGAAAACCTCCCTTCGCGAAGGGCCGTTTGGCCGAGCTCCCTGCGGGAAAGCCAAAGCAAAGGACGCTTTTCTCCTTCTAACTGCTTTCGTCAGAGGAACGGGGGAAGTCACAGCCTTCTTTCTCTCCCTGACATACACACAATCTGATGTTGCCTCCGAGCTCCGTTCTCGGCAAAGAACTGAAACGGACATGCGTTCCTGTGGGGAAGCCCACGGCTGTGCTAGGATTTCTCTGGGCAGTGTGTTTTCCCTGGGCCTCAGCGTACCCACACTATCTCGTCAGGGCAACACTGCATGGGACTTCCTCTGCTAGGAGACAGCTGCTGCGTCGTCCTTTGGGCTGGGAAACCTTGCTTGGGCCAGTGCCGATGGACCGAATTCAGGCCGAAAGAAAAGAGACTAGGAAAAGGCCTTCTCTCCCCGGCTGCTTTCCCCATCTCTTCCTAGAAGCTAAAACTCTGTCGTTGCTCCTCTGGAAGGAGAGCTGCACCGCGATGTAGTTTTTCAGAAGAAGCCTTGCGTTTGCGAGAGCAAAGCAGGACTGCATGCAATGCGGGCAAGGGGAAGGAAGGGAAGCTTCTCTCCCCCTGCCTGCTTTTGCTCAGAGGGCTGGGTGAAGTCAGGGAGCTCTCCCTTCCACCGAGAAACGTGCGGGCTGCTGTTGCCTGTGCGCCCTCTTCTTTGGAAAAGAGTCTGCAGTTGCACACTTTGCACCGTGGAAAGGCAGCGGGGTCTGCTAAGATATCTTCCCCAGGCGCTTTGCTCTCCCTGGGCCAAAGCGAGCCTTCACGATAGCTGAACGCTAACACTGCATACGCGTTCCCCTTGCAGAATGGGGCTGCCGCCAGGCAGTTCCCCAGGGGAAAACCTCCCTTCGCGAAGGGCCGTTTGGCCGAGCTCCCTGCGGGAAAGCCAAAGCAAAGGACGCTTTTCTCCTTCTAACTGCTTTCGTCAGAGGAACGGGGGAAGTCACAGCCTTCTTTCTCTCCCTGACATACACACAATCTGATGTTGCCTCTGAGCTCCGTTCTCGGCAAAGAACTGAAACGGACATGCGTTCCTGTGGGGAAGCCCACGGCTGTGCTAGGATTTCTCTGGGCAGTGTGTTTTCCCTGGGCCTCAGCGTACCCACACTATCTCGTCAGGGCAGCACTGCATGGGACTTCCTCTGCTAGGAGACAGCTGCTGCGTCGTCCTTTGGGCTGGGAAACCTTGCTTGGGCCAGTGCCGATGGACCGAATTCAGGCCGAAAGAAAAGAGACTAGGAAAAGGCCTTCTCTCCCCGGCTGCTTTGCCAGTCTCTTCCTAGAAGCTAAAACTCTGTCGTTGCTCCTCTGGAAGGAGAGCTGCGCCGCGATGTAGTTTTTCAGAAGAAACCTTGCGTTTCCGAGAACAAAGCAGGACTGCATGCAATGTGGGCAAGGGGAAGGAAGGGAAGCTTCTCTCCCCCTGCCTGCTTTTGCTCAGAGGGCTGGGTGAAGGCAGGGAGCTCTCCCCTTCACCGAGAAACGTGCGGGCTGCTGTTGCCTGTGCGCTCTCTTCTTTGGAAAAGAGTCTGCAGTTGCACACTTTGCACCGTGGAAAGGCAGCGGTGTCTGCTAAGATATCTTCCCCAGGCGCTTTGCTCTCCCTGGGCCAAAGCGAGCCTTCACGATAGCTGAACGCTAACACTGCATACGCGTTCCCCTTGCAGAATGGGGCTGCCGCCAGGCAGTTCCCCAGGGGAAAACCTCCCTTCGCGAAGGGCCGTTTGGCCGAGCTCCCTGCGGGAAAGCGAAAGCAAAGGACGCTTTTCTCCTTCTAACTGCTTTCGTCAGAGGAACGGGGGAAGTCACGGCGTTCTTTCTCTCCCTGAGATACACACAATCTGATGTTGCCTCCGAGCTCCGTTCTCGGCAAAGAACTGAAACGGACATGCCTTCCTGTGGGGAAGCCCGCGGTTGTGCTAGGATTTCTCTGGTAGTGTGTTTTCCCTGGGCCTCAGCGTACCCACACTATCTCGTCAGGGCAACACTGCATGGGACTTCCTCTGCCAGGAGAGAGCTGCTGCGTTATTCTTTGGGCTGGGAAACCTTGCTTGGGCCAGTGGCAATGGACCGAATTCAGGCCGAAAGAAAAGAGACTAGGAAAAGGCCTTCTCTCCCCGGGTACTTTCCCAGTCTCTTCCTAGAAGCTAAAACTCTGTCGTTGCTCCTCCGGAAGGAGAACTGCACCGCGATGTAGTTTTTCAGAAGAAGCCTTGCGTTTGCGAGAGCAAAGGAGCACTGCAGGCAATGCGGGCAAGGGGAAGGAAGGGAAGCTTCTCTCCCCCTGCCTGCTTTTGCTCAGAGGGCTGGGTGAAGTCAGGGAGTTCTCCCTTCCACCGAGAAACGTGCGGGCTGCTGTTGCCTGTGCGCCCTATTCTTTGGAAGAGTCTGCAGTTGCACACTTTGCACCGTGGAAAGGCAGCGGGGTCTGCTAAGATTTCTTCCCCAGGCGCTTTGCTCTCCCTGGGCCAAAGCGAGCCTTCACGATAGCTGAACGCTAACACTGCATACGCGTTGTCCTTGAAGAATGGGGCTGCCGCCAGGCAGTTCCCCGGGGAAAAACGTCCCTTCGCGAAGGGCCGTTTGGCCGAGCTCCCTGCGGGAAAGCGAAAGCAAAGGACGCTTTTCTCCTTCTAACTGCTTTCGTCAGAGGAACGGGGGAAGTCACGGCGTTCTTCCTCTCCCTGACATACACACAATCTGATGTTGCCTCCGAGCTCCGTTCTCGGCAAAGAACTGAAACGGACATGCGTTCCTGTGGGGAAGCCCGCGGCTGTGCTAGGATTTCTCTGGTAGTGTGTTTTCCCTGGGCCTCAGCGTACCCACACTATCTCGTCAGGGCAACACTGCATGGGACTTCCTCTGCCAGGAGAGAGCTGCTGCGTTATTCGTTGGGCTGGGAAACCTTGCTTGGGCCAGTGGCAATGGACCGAATTCAGGCCGAAAGAAAAGAGACTAGGAAAAGGCCTTCTCTCCCCGGCTACTTTCCCAGTCTCTTCCTAGAAGCTAAAACTCTGTCGTTGCTCCTCCGGAAGGAGAACTGCACCGCGATGTAGTTTTTCAGAAGAAGCCTTGCGTTTGCGAGAGCAAAGGAGGACTGCAGGCAATGCGGGCAAGGGGAAGGAAGGGAAGCTTCTCTCCCCCTGCCTGCTTTTGCTCAGAGGGCTGGGTGAAGTCAGGGAGTTCTCCCCTTCAAAGAGAAACGTGCGGGCTGCTGTTGCCTGTGCCCTCTCTTCTTTGGAAAAGAGTCTGCAGTTGCACAGTTTGCACCGTGGAAAGGCAGCGGGGTCTGCTAAGATTTTTTCCCAGGCGCTTTGCTCTCCCTGGGCCAAAGCGAGCCTTCACGATAGCTTAACGCTAACACTCCATACGCGTTTTTCTTGGAGAATGGGGCTGCCGCCAGGCAGTTCTACGGGGGAAAACGACCCTTCACGAAGGGCCGTTTCACTGAGCTCCCTGCGGGAAAGCGAAAGCAAAGGACGCTTTTCTCCTTCTAACTGCTTTCGTCAGAGGAACGGGGGAAGTCACAGCCTTCTTTCTCTCCCTGAGATACACACGTTCTGATGTTGCCTCCGAGCTCCGTTCTCGGCAAAGAACTGAAACGGACATGCGTTCCTGTGGGGAATCCCACGGCTGTGCTAGGATTTCTCTGGGCAGTGTGTTTTCCCTGGGCCTCAGCGTACCCACACTATCTCGTCAGGGCAACACTGCATGGGACTTCCTCTGCCAGGAGAGAGCTGCTGCGTTGTCCTTTGGGCTGGGAAACCTTGCTTTGGCCAGTACCAATGGACCAAATTCAGGCCGAAAGAAAAGAGACTAGGGAAAGGCCTTCTCTCCCCGGCTGCTTTCCCCATCTCTTCCTAGAAGCTAAAACTCTGTCGTTGCTCCTCTGGAAGGAGAGCTGCACCGCGATGTAGTTTTTCAGAAGAAGCCTTGCGTTTGCGAGAGCAAAGCAGGACTGCATGCAATGCGGGCAAGGGGAAGGAAGGGAAGCTTCTCTCCCCCTGCCTGCTTTTGCTCAGAGGGCTGGGTGAAGTCAGGGAGCTCTCCCTTCCACCGAGAAACGTGCGGGCTGCTATTGCCTGTGCGCCCTCTTCTTTGGAAAAGAGTCTGCAGTTGCACACTTTGCACCGTGGAAAGGCAGCGGGTTCTGCTAAGATATCTTCCCCAGGCGCTTTGCTCTCCCTGGGCCAAAGCGAGCCTTCACGATAGCTGAACGCTAACACTGCATACGCGTTCCCCTTGCAGAATGGGGCTGCCGCCAGGCAGTTCCCCAGGGGAAAACCTCCCTTCGCGAAGGGCCGTTTGGCCGAGCTCCCTGCGGGAAAGCCAAAGCAAAGGACGCTTTTCTCCTTCTAACTGCTTTCGTCAGAGGAACGGGGGAAGTCACAGCCTTCTTTCTCTCCCTGACATACACACAATCTGATGTTGCCTCCGAGCTCCGTTCTCGGCAAACAACTGAAACGGACATGCGTTCCTGTGGGGAAGCCCACGGCTGTGCTAGGATTTCTCTGGGCAGTGTGTTTTCCCTGGGCCTCAGCGTACCCACACTATCTCGTCAGGGCAACACTGCATGGGACTTCCTCTGCTAGGAGACAGCTGCTGCGTCGTCCTTTGGGCTGGGAAACCTTGCTTGGGCCAGTGCCGATGGACCGAATTCAGGCCGAAAGAAAAGAGACTAGGAAAAGGCCTTCTCTCCCCGGCTGCTTTGCCAGTCTCTTCCTAGAAGCTAAAACTCTGTCGTTGCTCCTCTGGAAGGAGAGCTGCACCGCGATGTAGTTTTTCAGAAGAAGCCTTGCGTTTGCGAGAGCAAAGCAGGACTGCATGCAATGCGGGCAAGGGGAAGGAAGGGAAGCTTCTCTCCCCCTGCCTGCTTTTGCTCAGAGGGCTGGGTGAAGTCAGGGAGCTCTCCCTTCCACCGAGAAACGTGCGGGCTGCTGTTGCCTGTGCGCCCTCTTCTTTGGAAAAGAGTCTGCAGTTGCACACTTTGCACCGTGGAAAGGCAGCGGGGTCTGCTAAGATATCTTCCCCAGGCGCTTTGCTCTCCCTGGGCCAAAGCGAGCCTTCACGATAGCTGAACGCTAACACTGCATACGCGTTCCCCTTGCAGAATGGGGCTGCCGCCAGGCAGTTCCCCAGGGGAAAACCTCCCTTCGCGAAGGGCCGTTTGGCCGAGCTCCCTGCGGGAAAGCCAAAGCAAAGGACGCTTTTCTCCTTCTAACTGCTTTCGTCAGAGGAACGGGGGAAGTCACAGCCTTCTTTCTCTCCCTGACATACACACAATCTGATGTTGCCTCCGAGCTCCGTTCTCGGCAAAGAACTGAAACGGACATGCGTTCCTGTGGGGAAGCCCACGGCTGTGCTAGGATTTCTCTGGGCAGTGTGTTTTCCCTGGGCCTCAGCGTACCCACACTATCTCGTCAGGGCAACACTGCATGGGACTTCCTCTGCTAGGAGACAGCTGCTGCGTCGTCCTTTGGGCTGGGAAACCTTGCTTGGGCCAGTGCCGATGGACCGAATTCAGGCCGAAAGAAAAGAGACTAGGAAAAGGCCTTCTCTCCCCGGCTGCTTTGCCAGTCTCTTCCTAGAAGCTAAAACTCTGTCGTTGCTCCTCTGGAAGGAGAGCTGCGCCGCGATGTAGTTTTTCAGAAGAAACCTTGCGTTTCCGAGAACAAAGCAGGACTGCATGCAATGCGGGCAAGGGGAAGGAAGGGAAGCTTCTCTCCCCCTGCCTGCTTTTGCTCAGAGGGCTGGGTGAAGTCAGGGAGCTCTCCCCTTCACCGAGAAACGTGCGGGCTGCTGTTGCCTGTGCGCTCTCTTCTTTGGAAAAGAGTCTGCAGTTGCACACTTTGCACCGTGGAAAGGCAGCGGGGTCTGCTAAGATTTCTTCCCCAGGCGCTTTGCTCTCCCTGGGCCAAAGCGAGCCTTCACGATAGCTGAACGCTAACACTGCATACGCGTTCCCCTTGCAGAATGGGGCTGCCACCAGGCAGTTCCCCAGGGGAAAACCTCCCTTCGCGAAGGGCCGTTTGGCCGAGCTCCCTGCGGGAAAGCCAAAGCAAAGGACGCTTTTCTCCTTCTAACTGCTTTCGTCAGAGGAACGGGGGAAGTCACAGCCTTCTTTCTCTCCCTGACATACACACAATCTGATGTTGCCTCTGAGCTCCGTTCTCGGCAAAGAACTGAAACGGACATGCGTTCCTGTGGGGAAGCCCACGGCTGTGCTAGGATTTCTCTGGGCAGTGTGTTTTCCCTGGGCCTCAGCGTACCCACACTATCTCGTCAGGGCAACACTGCATGGGACTTCCTCTGCTAGGAGACAGCTGCTGCGTCGTCCTTTGGGCTGGGAAACCTTGCTTGGGCCAGTGCCGATGGACCGAATTCAGGCCGAAAGAAAAGAGACTAGGAAAAGGCCTTCTCTCCCCGGCTGCTTTGCCAGTCTCTTCCTAGAAGCTAAAACTCTGTCGTTGCTCCTCTGGAAGGAGAGCTGCACCGCGATGTAGTTTTTCAGAAGAAGCCTTGCGTTTGCGAGAGCAAAGCAGGACTGCATGCAATGCGGGCAAGGGGAAGGAAGGGAAGCTTCTCTCCCCCTGCCTGCTTTTGCTCAGAGGGCTGGGTGAAGTCAGGGAGCTCTCCCTTCCACCGAGAAACGTGCGGGCTGCTGTTGCCTGTGCGCCCTCTTCTTTGGAAAAGAGTCTGCAGTTGCACACTTTGCACCGTGGAAAGGCAGCGGGGTCTGCTAAGATATCTTCCCCAGGCGCTTTGCTCTCCCTGGGCCAAAGCGAGCCTTCACGATAGCTGAACGCTAACACTGCATACGCGTTCCCCTTGCAGAATGGGGCTGCCGCCAGGCAGTTCCCCAGGGGAAAACCTCCCTTCGCGAAGGGCCGTTTGGCCGAGCTCCCTGCGGGAAAGCCAAAGCAAAGGACGCTTTTCTCCTTCTAACTGCTTTCGTCAGAGGAACGGGGGAAGTCACAGCCTTCTTTCTCTCCCTGACATACACACAATCTGATGTTGCCTCCGAGCTCCGTTCTCGGCAAAGAACTGAAACGGACATGCGTTCCTGTGGGGAAGCCCACGGCTGTGCTAGGATTTCTCTGGGCAGTGTGTTTTCCCTGGGCCTCAGCGTACCCACACTATCTCGTCAGGGCAACACTGCATGGGACTTCCTCTGCTAGGAGACAGCTGCTGCGTCGTCCTTTGGGCTGGGAAACCTTGCTTGGGCCAGTGCCGATGGACCGAATTCAGGCCGAAAGAAAAGAGACTAGGAAAAGGCCTTCTCTCCCCGGCTGCTTTGCCAGTCTCTTCCTAGAAGCTAAAACTCTGTCGTTGCTCCTCTGGAAGGAGAGCTGCGCCGCGATGTAGTTTTTCAGAAGAAACCTTGCGTTTCCGAGAACAAAGCAGGACTGCATGCAATGCGGGCAAGGGGAAGGAAGGGAAGCTTCTCTCCCCCTGCCTGCTTTTGCTCAGAGGGCTGGGTGAAGTCAGGGAGCTCTCCCCTTCACCGAGAAACGTGCGGGCTGCTGTTGCCTGTGCGCTCTCTTCTTTGGAAAAGAGTCTGCAGTTGCACACTTTGCACCGTGGAAAGGCAGCGGGGTCTGCTAAGATTTCTTCCCCAGGCGCTTTGCTCTCCCTGGGCCAAAGCGAGCCTTCACGATAGCTGAACGCTAACACTGCATACGCGTTCCCCTTGCAGAATGGGGCTGCCACCAGGCAGTTCCCCAGGGGAAAACCTCCCTTCGCGAAGGGCCGTTTGGCCGAGCTCCCTGCGGGAAAGCCAAAGCAAAGGACGCTTTTCTCCTTCTAACTGCTTTCGTCAGAGGAACGGGGGAAGTCACAGCCTTCTTTCTCTCCCTGACATACACACAATCTGATGTTGCCTCTGAGCTCCGTTCTCGGCAAAGAACTGAAACGGACATGCGTTCCTGTGGGGAAGCCCACGGCTGTGCTAGGATTTCTCTGGGCAGTGTGTTTTCCCTGGGCCTCAGCGTACCCACACTATCTCGTCAGGGCAACACTGCATGGGACTTCCTCTGCTAGGAGACAGCTGCTGCGTCGTCCTTTGGGCTGGGAAACCTTGCTTGGGCCAGTGCCGATGGACCGAATTCAGGCCGAAAGAAAAGAGACTAGGAAAAGGCCTTCTCTCCCCGGCTGCTTTGCCAGTCTCTTCCTAGAAGCTAAAACTCTGTCGTTGCTCCTCTGGAAGGAGAGCTGCGCCGCGATGTAGTTTTTCAGAAGAAACCTTGCGTTTCCGAGAACAAAGCAGGACTGCATGCAATGTGGGCAAGGGGAAGGAAGGGAAGCTTCTCTCCCCCTGCCTGCTTTTGCTCAGAGGGCTGGGTGAAGGCAGGGAGCTCTCCCCTTCACCGAGAAACGTGCGGGCTGCTGTTGCCTGTGCGCTCTCTTCTTTGGAAAAGAGTCTGCAGTTGCACACTTTGCACCGTGGAAAGGCAGCGGGGTCTGCTAAGATTTCTTCCCCAGGCGCTTTGCTCTCCCTGGGCCAAAGCGAGCCTTCACGATAGCTGAACGCTAACACTGCATACGCGTTCCCCTTGCAGAATGGGGCTGCCGCCAGGCAGTTCCCCAGGGGAAAACCTCCCTTCGCGAAGGGCCGTTTGGCCGAGCTCCCTGCGGGAAAGCCAAAGCAAAGGACGCTTTTCTCCTTCTAACTGCTTTCGTCAGAGGAACGGGGGAAGTCACGGCGTTCTTTCTCTCCCTGAGATACACACAATCTGATGTTGCCTCCGAGCTCCGTTCTCGGCAAAGAACTGAAACGGACATGCGTTCCTGTGGGGAAGCCCGCGGCTGTGCTAGGATTTCTCTGGTAGTGTGTTTTCCCTGGGCCTCAGCGTACCCACACTATCTCGTCAGGGCAACACTGCATGGGACTTCCTCTGCCAGGAGAGAGCTGCTGCGTTATTCTTTGGGCTGGGAAACCTTGCTTGGGCCAGTGGCAATGGACCGAATTCAGGCCGAAAGAAAAGAGACTAGGAAAAGGCCTTCTCTCCCCGGCTACTTTCCCAGTCTCTTCCTAGAAGCTAAAACTCTGTCGTTGCTCCTCCGAAAGGAGAACTGCACCGCGATGTAGTTTTTCAGAAGAAGCCTTGCGTTTGCGAGAGCAAAGGAGCACTGCAGGCAATGCGGGCAAGGGGAAGGAAGGGAAGCTTCTCTCCCCCTGCCTGCTTTTGCTCAGAGGGCTGGGTGAAGTCAGGGAGTTCTCCCTTCCACCGAGAAACGTGCGGGCTGCTGTTGCCTGTGCGCCCTATTCTTTGGAAGAGTCTGCAGTTGCACACTTTGCACCGTGGAAAGGCAGCGGGGTCTGCTAAGATTTCTTCCCCAGGCGCTTTGCTCTCCCTGGGCCAAAGCGAGCCTTCACGATAGCTGAACGCTAACACTGCATACGCGTTGTCCTTGAAGAATGGGGCTGCCGCCAGGCAGTTCCCCGGGGAAAAACGTCCCTTCGCGAAGGGCCGTTTGGCCGAGCTCCCTGCGGGAAAGCGAAAGCAAAGGACGCTTTTCTCCTTCTAACTGCTTTCGTCAAAGGAACGGGGGAAGTCACGGCGTTCTTTCTCTCCCTGAGATACACACAATCTGATGTTGCCTCCGAGCTCCGTTCTCGGCAAAGAACTGAAACGGACATGCGTTCCTGTGGGGAAGCCCGCGGCTGTGCTAGGATTTCTCTGGTAGTGTGTTTTCCCTGGGCCTCAGCGTACCCACACTATCTCGTCAGGGCAACACTGCATGGGACTTCCTCTGCTAGGAGACAGCTGCTGCGTCGTTCTTTGGGCTGGGAAACCTTGCTTGGGCCAGTGCCGATGGACCAAATTCAGGCCGAAAGAAAAGAGACTAGGAAAAGGCCTTCTCTCCCCGGCTGCTTTGCCAGTCTCTTCCTAGAAGCTAAAACTCTGTCGTTGCTCCTCTGGAAGGAGAGCTGCACCGCGATGTAGTTTTTCAGAAGAAGCCTTGCGTTTGCGAGAGCAAAGCAGGACAGCATGCAATGCGGGCAAGGGGAAGGAAGGGAAGCTTCTCTCCCCCTGCCTGCTTTTGCTCAGAGGGCTGGGTGAAGTCAGGGAGCTCTCCCCTTCACCTAGAAACGTGCGGGCTGCTGTTGCCTGTGCGCTCTCTTCTTTGGAAAAGAGTCTGCAGTTGCACACTTTGCACCGTGGAAAGGCAGCGGGGTCTGCTAAGATTTCTTCCCCACGCGCTTTGCTCTCCCTGGGCCAAAGCGAGCCTTCACGATAGCTGAACGCTAACACTGCATACGCGTTCCCCTTGCAGAATGGGGCTGCCGCCAGGCAGTTCCCCAGGGGAAAACCTCCCTTCGCGAAGGGCCGTTTGGCCGAGCTCCCTGCGGGGAAGCGAAAGCAAAGGACGCTTTTCTCCTTCTAACTGCTTTCGTCAGAGGAACGGGGGAAGTCACAGCCTTCTTTCTCTCCCTGACATACACACAATCTGATGTTGCCTCCGAGCTCCGTTCTCGGCAAAGAACTGAAACGGACATGCGTTCCTGTGGGGAAGCCCACGGCTGTGCTAGGATTTCTCTGGGCAGTGTGTTTTCCCTGGGCCTCAGCGTACCCACACTATCTCGTCAGGGCAACACTGCATGGGACTTCCTCTGCCAGGAGAGAGCTGCTGCGTTGTCCTTTGGGCTGGGAAACCTTGCTTTGGCCAGTACCAATGGACCAAATTCAGGCCGAAAGAAAAGAGACTAGGGAAAGGCCTTCTCTCCCCGGCTGCTTTCCCCATCTCTTCCTAGAAGCTAAAACTCTGTCGTTGCTCCTCTGGAAGGAGAGCTGCACCGCGATGTAGTTTTTCAGAAGAAGCCTTGCGTTTGCGAGAGCAAAGCAGGACTGCATGCAATGCGGGCAAGGGGAAGGAAGGGAAGCTTCTCTCCCCCTGCCTGCTTTTGCTCAGAGGGCTGGGTGAAGTCAGGGAGCTCTCCCTTCCACCGAGAAACGTGCGGGCTGCTGTTGCCTGTGCGCCCTCTTCTTTGGAAAAGAGTCTGCAGTTGCACACTTTGCACCGTGGAAAGGCAGCGGGGTCTGCTAAGATATCTTCCCCAGGCGCTTTGCTCTCCCTGGGCCAAAGCGAGCCTTCACGATAGCTGAACGCTAACACTGCATACGCGTTCCCCTTGCAGAATGGGGCTGCCGCCAGGCAGTTCCCCAGGGGAAAACCTCCCTTCGCGAAGGGCCGTTTGGCCGAGCTCCCTGCGGGAAAGCCAAAGCAAAGGACGCTTTTCTCCTTCTAACTGCTTTCGTCAGAGGAACGGGGGAAGTCACAGCCTTCTTTCTCTCCCTGACATACACACAATCTGATGTTGCCTCCGAGCTCCGTTCTCGGCAAAGAACTGAAACGGACATGCGTTCCTGTGGGGAAGCCCACGGCTGTGCTAGGATTTCTCTGGGCAGTGTGTTTTCCCTGGGCCTCAGCGTACCCACACTATCTCGTCAGGGCAACACTGCATGGGACTTCCTCTGCTAGGAGACAGCTGCTGCGTCGTCCTTTGGGCTGGGAAACCTTGCTTGGGCCAGTGCCGATGGACCGAATTCAGGCCGAAAGAAAAGAGACTAGGAAAAGGCCTTCTCTCCCCGGCTGCTTTGCCAGTCTCTTCCTAGAAGCTAAAACTCTGTCGTTGCTCCTCTGGAAGGAGAGCTGCGCCGCGATGTAGTTTTTCAGAAGAAACCTTGCGTTTCCGAGAACAAAGCAGGACTGCATGCAATGTGGGCAAGGGGAAGGAAGGGAAGCTTCTCTCCCCCTGCCTGCTTTTGCTCAGAGGGCTGGGTGAAGGCAGGGAGCTCTCCCCTTCACCGAGAAACGTGCGGGCTGCTGTTGCCTGTGCGCTCTCTTCTTTGGAAAAGAGTCTGCAGTTGCACACTTTGCACCGTGGAAAGGCAGCGGGGTCTGCTAAGATTTCTTCCCCAGGCGCTTTGCTCTCCCTGGGCCAAAGCGAGCCTTCACGATAGCTGAACGCTAACACTGCATACGCGTTCCCCTTGCAGAATGGGGCTGCCGCCAGGCAGTTCCCCAGGGGAAAACCTCCCTTCGCGAAGGGCCGTTTGGCCGAGCTCCCTGCGGGAAAGCGAAAGCAAAGGACGCTTTTCTCCTTCTAACTGCTTTCGTCAAAGGAACGGGGGAAGTCACGGCGTTCTTTCTCTCCCTGAGATACACACAATCTGATGTTGCCTCCGAGCTCCGTTCTCGGCAAAGAACTGAAACGGACATGCGTTCCTGTGGGGAAGCCCGCGGCTGTGCTAGGATTTCTCTGGTAGTGTGTTTTCCCTGGGCCTCAGCGTACCCACACTATCTCGTCAGGGCAACACTGCATGGGACTTCCTCTGCTAGGAGACAGCTGCTGCGTCGTCCTTTGGGCTGGGAAACCTTGCTTGGGCCAGTGCCGATGGCCCGAATTCAGGCCGAAAGAAAAGAGACTAGGAAAAGGCCTTCTCTCCCCGGCTGCTTTGCCAGTCTCTTCCTAGAAGCTAAAACTCTGTCGTTGCTCCTCTGGAAGGAGAGCTGCACCGCGATGTAGTTTTTCAGAAGAAGCCTTGCGTTTGCGAGAGCAAAGCAGGACAGCATGCAATGCGGGCAAGGGGAAGGAAGGGAAGCTTCTCTCCCCCTGCCTGCTTTTGCTCAGAGGGCTGGGTGAAGTCAGGGAGCTCTCCCCTTCACCTAGAAACGTGCGGGCTGCTGTTGCCTGTGCGCTCTCTTCTTTGGAAAAGAGTCTGCAGTTGCACACTTTGCACCGTGGAAAGGCAGCGGGGTCTGCTAAGATTTCTTCCCCACGCGCTTTGCTCTCCCTGGGCCAAAGCGAGCCTTCACGATAGCTGAACGCTAACACTGCATACGCGTTCCCCTTGCAGAATGGGGCTGCCGCCAGGCAGTTCCCCAGGGGAAAACCTCCCTTCGCGAAGGGCCGTTTGGCCGAGCTCCCTGCGGGGAAGCGAAAGCAAAGGACGCTTTTCTCCTTCTAACTGCTTTCGTCAGAGGAACGGGGGAAGTCACAGCCTTCTTTCTCTCCCTGACATACACACAATCTGATGTTGCCTCCGAGCTCCGTTCTCGGCAAAGAACTGAAACGGACATGCGTTCCTGTGGGGAAGCCCACGGCTGTGCTAGGATTTCTCTGGGCAGTGTGTTTTCCCTGGGCCTCAGCGTACCCACACTATCTCGTCAGGGCAACACTGCATGGGACTTCCTCTGCCAGGAGAGAGCTGCTGCGTTGTCCTTTGGGCTGGGAAACCTTGCTTTGGCCAGTACCAATGGACCAAATTCAGGCCGAAAGAAAAGAGACTAGGGAAAGGCCTTCTCTCCCCGGCTGCTTTCCCCATCTCTTCCTAGAAGCTAAAACTCTGTCGTTGCTCCTCTGGAA
This sequence comes from Elephas maximus indicus, assembly GCF_024166365.1. Taxonomy (NCBI): domain Eukaryota; kingdom Metazoa; phylum Chordata; class Mammalia; order Proboscidea; family Elephantidae; genus Elephas; species Elephas maximus. Next base: position 36,077,533 of record NC_064840.1, read on the forward strand.
GGAGAGCTGCACCGCGATGTAGTTTTTCAGAAGAAGCCTTGCGTTTGCGAGAGCAAAGCAGGACTGCATGCAATGCGGGCAAGGGGAAGGAAGGGAAGCTTCTCTCCCCCTGCCTGCTTTTGCTCAGAGGGCTGGGTGAAGTCAGGGAGCTCTCCCTTCCACCGAGAAACGTGCGGGCTGCTGTTGCCTGTGCGCCCTCTTCTTTGGAAAAGAGTCTGCAGTTGCACACTTTGCACCGTGGAAAGGCAGCGGGGTCTGCTAAGATATCTTCCCCAGGCGCTTTGCTCTCCCTGGGCCAAAGCGAGCCTTCACGATAGCTGAACGCTAACACTGCATACGCGTTCCCCTTGCAGAATGGGGCTGCCGCCAGGCAGTTCCCCAGGGGAAAACCTCCCTTCGCGAAGGGCCGTTTGGCCGAGCTCCCTGCGGGAAAGCCAAAGCAAAGGACGCTTTTCTCCTTCTAACTGCTTTCGTCAGAGGAACGGGGGAAGTCACAGCCTTCTTTCTCTCCCTGACATACACACAATCTGATGTTGCCTCCGAGCTCCGTTCTCGGCAAAGAACTGAAACGGACATGCGTTCCTGTGGGGAAGCCCACGGCTGTGCTAGGATTTCTCTGGGCAGTGTGTTTTCCCTGGGCCTCAGCGTACCCACACTATCTCGTCAGGGCAACACTGCATGGGACTTCCTCTGCTAGGAGACAGCTGCTGCGTCGTCCTTTGGGCTGGGAAACCTTGCTTGGGCCAGTGCCGATGGACCGAATTCAGGCCGAAAGAAAAGAGACTAGGAAAAGGCCTTCTCTCCCCGGCTGCTTTGCCAGTCTCTTCCTAGAAGCTAAAACTCTGTCGTTGCTCCTCTGGAAGGAGAGCTGCGCCGCGATGTAGTTTTTCAGAAGAAACCTTGCGTTTCCGAGAACAAAGCAGGACTGCATGCAATGTGGGCAAGGGGAAGGAAGGGAAGCTTCTCTCCCCCTGCCTGCTTTTGCTCAGAGGGCTGGGTGAAGGCAGGGAGCTCTCCCCTTCACCGAGAAACGTGCGGGCTGCTGTTGCCTGTGCGCTCTCTTCTTTGGAAAAGAGTCTGCAGTTGCACACTTTGCACCGTGGAAAGGCAGCGGGGTCTGCTAAGATTTCTTCCCCAGGCGCTTTGCTCTCCCTGGGCCAAAGCGAGCCTTCACGATAGCTGAACGCTAACACTGCATACGCGTTCCCCTTGCAGAATGGGGCTGCCGCCAGGCAGTTCCCCAGGGGAAAACCTCCCTTCGCGAAGGGCCGTTTGGCCGAGCTCCCTGCGGGAAAGCGAAAGCAAAGGACGCTTTTCTCCTTCTAACTGCTTTCGTCAAAGGAACGGGGGAAGTCACGGCGTTCTTTCTCTCCCTGAGATACACACAATCTGATGTTGCCTCCGAGCTCCGTTCTCGGCAAAGAACTGAAACGGACATGCGTTCCTGTGGGGAAGCCCGCGGCTGTGCTAGGATTTCTCTGGTAGTGTGTTTTCCCTGGGCCTCAGCGTACCCACACTATCTCGTCAGGGCAACACTGCATGGGACTTCCTCTGCTAGGAGACAGCTGCTGCGTCGTCCTTTGGGCTGGGAAACCTTGCTTGGGCCAGTGCCGATGGACCGAATTCAGGCCGAAAGAAAAGAGACTAGGAAAAGGCCTTCTCTCCCCGGCTGCTTTGCCAGTCTCTTCCTAGAAGCTAAAACTCTGTCGTTGCTCCTCTGGAAGGAGAACTGCACCGCGATGTAGTTTTTCAGAAGAAGCCTTGCGTTTGCGAGAGCAAAGGAGCACTGCAGGCAATGCGGGCAAGGGGAAGGAAGGGAAGCTTCTCTCCCCCTGCCTGCTTTTGCTCAGAGGGCTGGGTGAAGTCAGGGAGTTCTCCCTTCCACCGAGAAACGTGCGGGCTGCTGTTGCCTGTGCGCCCTATTCTTTGGAAGAGTCTGCAGTTGCACACTTTGCACCGTGGAAAGGCAGCGGGGTCTGCTAAGATTTCTTCCCCAGGCGCTTTGCTCTCCCTGGGCCAAAGCGAGCCTTCACGATAGCTGAACGCTAACACTGCATACGCGTTCCCCTTGCAGAATGGGGCTGCCGCCAGGCAGTTCCCCAGGGGAAAACCTCCCTTCGCGAAGGGCCGTTTGGCCGAGCTCCCTGCGGGAAAGCCAAAGCAAAGGACGCTTTTCTCCTTCTAACTGCTTTCGTCAGAGGAACGGGGGAAGTCACAGCCTTCTTTCTCTCCCTGACATACACACAATCTGATGTTGCCTCCGAGCTCCGTTCTCGGCAAAGAACTGAAACGGACATGCGTTCCTGTGGGGAAGCCCACGGCTGTGCTAGGATTTCTCTGGGCAGTGTGTTTTCCCTGGGCCTCAGCGTACCCACACTATCTCGTCAGGGCAACACTGCATGGGACTTCCTCTGCTAGGAGACAGCTGCTGCGTCGTCCTTTGGGCTGGGAAACCTTGCTTGGGCCAGTGCCGATGGACCGAATTCAGGCCGAAAGAAAAGAGACTAGGAAAAGGCCTTCTCTCCCCGGCTGCTTTGCCAGTCTCTTCCTAGAAGCTAAAACTCTGTCGTTGCTCCTCTGGAAGGAGAGCTGCGCCGCGATGTAGTTTTTCAGAAGAAACCTTGCGTTTCCGAGAACAAAGCAGGACTGCATGCAATGCGGGCAAGGGGAAGGAAGGGAAGCTTCTCTCCCCCTGCCTGCTTTTGCTCAGAGGGCTGGGTGAAGTCAGGGAGCTCTCCCCTTCACCGAGAAACGTGCGGGCTGCTGTTGCCTGTGCGCTCTCTTCTTTGGAAAAGAGTCTGCAGTTGCACACTTTGCACCGTGGAAAGGCAGCGGGGTCTGCTAAGATTTCTTCCCCAGGCGCTTTGCTCTCCCTGGGCCAAAGCGAGCCTTCACGATAGCTGAACGCTAACACTGCATACGCGTTCCCCTTGCAGAATGGGGCTGCCACCAGGCAGTTCCCCAGGGGAAAACCTCCCTTCGCGAAGGGCCGTTTGGCCGAGCTCCCTGCGGGAAAGCCAAAGCAAAGGACGCTTTTCTCCTTCTAACTGCTTTCGTCAGAGGAACGGGGGAAGTCACAGCCTTCTTTCTCTCCCTGACATACACACAATCTGATGTTGCCTCTGAGCTCCGTTCTCGGCAAAGAACTGAAACGGACATGCGTTCCTGTGGGGAAGCCCACGGCTGTGCTAGGATTTCTCTGGGCAGTGTGTTTTCCCTGGGCCTCAGCGTACCCACACTATCTCGTCAGGGCAACACTGCATGGGACTTCCTCTGCTAGGAGACAGCTGCTGCGTCGTCCTTTGGGCTGGGAAACCTTGCTTGGGCCAGTGCCGATGGACCGAATTCAGGCCGAAAGAAAAGAGACTAGGAAAAGGCCTTCTCTCCCCGGCTGCTTTGCCAGTCTCTTCCTAGAAGCTAAAACTCTGTCGTTGCTCCTCTGGAAGGAGAGCTGCGCCGCGATGTAGTTTTTCAGAAGAAACCTTGCGTTTCCGAGAACAAAGCAGGACTGCATGCAATGTGGGCAAGGGGAAGGAAGGGAAGCTTCTCTCCCCCTGCCTGCTTTTGCTCAGAGGGCTGGGTGAAGGCAGGGAGCTCTCCCCTTCACCGAGAAACGTGCGGGCTGCTGTTGCCTGTGCGCTCTCTTCTTTGGAAAAGAGTCTGCAGTTGCACACTTTGCACCGTGGAAAGGCAGCGGGGTCTGCTAAGATTTCTTCCCCAGGCGCTTTGCTCTCCCTGGGCCAAAGCGAGCCTTCACGATAGCTGAACGCTAACACTGCATACGCGTTCCCCTTGCAGAATGGGGCTGCCGCCAGGCAGTTCCCCAGGGGAAAACCTCCCTTCGCGAAGGGCCGTTTGGCCGAGCTCCCTGCGGGAAAGCCAAAGCAAAGGACGCTTTTCTCCTTCTAACTGCTTTCGTCAGAGGAACGGGGGAAGTCACGGCGTTCTTTCTCTCCCTGAGATACACACAATCTGATGTTGCCTCCGAGCTCCGTTCTCGGCAAAGAACTGAAACGGACATGCGTTCCTGTGGGGAAGCCCGCGGCTGTGCTAGGATTTCTCTGGTAGTGTGTTTTCCCTGGGCCTCAGCGTACCCACACTATCTCGTCAGGGCAACACTGCATGGGACTTCCTCTGCCAGGAGAGAGCTGCTGCGTTATTCTTTGGGCTGGGAAACCTTGCTTGGGCCAGTGGCAATGGACCGAATTCAGGCCGAAAGAAAAGAGACTAGGAAAAGGCCTTCTCTCCCCGGCTACTTTCCCAGTCTCTTCCTAGAAGCTAAAACTCTGTCGTTGCTCCTCCGAAAGGAGAACTGCACCGCGATGTAGTTTTTCAGAAGAAGCCTTGCGTTTGCGAGAGCAAAGGAGGACTGCAGGCAATGCGGGCAAGGGGAAGGAAGGGAAGCTTCTCTCCCCCTGCCTGCTTTTGCTCAGAGGGCTGGGTGAAGTCAGGGAGTTCTCCCTTCCACCGAGAAACGTGCGGGCTGCTGTTGCCTGTGCGCCCTATTCTTTGGAAGAGTCTGCAGTTGCACACTTTGCACCGTGGAAAGGCAGCGGGGTCTGCTAAGATTTCTTCCCCAGGCGCTTTGCTCTCCCTGGGCCAAAGCGAGCCTTCACGATAGCTGAACGCTAACACTGCATACGCGTTGTCCTTGAAGAATGGGGCTGCCGCCAGGCAGTTCCCCGGGGAAAAACGTCCCTTCGCGAAGGGCCGTTTGGCCGAGCTCCCTGCGGGAAAGCGAAAGCAAAGGACGCTTTTCTCCTTCTAACTGCTTTCGTCAAAGGAACGGGGGAAGTCACGGCGTTCTTTCTCTCCCTGAGATACACACAATCTGATGTTGCCTCCGAGCTCCGTTCTCGGCAAAGAACTGAAACGGACATGCGTTCCTGTGGGGAAGCCCGCGGCTGTGCTAGGATTTCTCTGGTAGTGTGTTTTCCCTGGGCCTCAGCGTACCCACACTATCTCGTCAGGGCAACACTGCATGGGACTTCCTCTGCTAGGAGACAGCTGCTGCGTCGTCCTTTGGGCTGGGAAACCTTGCTTGGGCCAGTGCCGATGGACCGAATTCAGGCCGAAAGAAAAGAGACTAGGAAAAGGCCTTCTCTCCCCGGCTGCTTTGCCAGTCTCTTCCTAGAAGCTAAAACTCTGTCGTTGCTCCTCTGGAAGGAGAGCTGCACCGCGATGTAGTTTTTCAGAAGAAGCCTTGCGTTTGCGAGAGCAAAGCAGGACAGCATGCAATGCGGGCAAGGGGAAGGAAGGGAAGCTTCTCTCCCCCTGCCTGCTTTTGCTCAGAGGGCTGGGTGAAGTCAGGGAGCTCTCCCCTTCACCTAGAAACGTGCGGGCTGCTGTTGCCTGTGCGCTCTCTTCTTTGGAAAAGAGTCTGCAGTTGCACACTTTGCACCGTGGAAAGGCAGCGGGGTCTGCTAAGATTTCTTCCCCACGCGCTTTGCTCTCCCTGGGCCAAAGCGAGCCTTCACGATAGCTGAACGCTAACACTGCATACGCGTTCCCCTTGCAGAATGGGGCTGCCGCCAGGCAGTTCCCCAGGGGAAAACCTCCCTTCGCGAAGGGCCGTTTGGCCGAGCTCCCTGCGGGGAAGCGAAAGCAAAGGACGCTTTTCTCCTTCTAACTGCTTTCGTCAGAGGAACGGGGGAAGTCACAGCCTTCTTTCTCTCCCTGACATACACACAATCTGATGTTGCCTCCGAGCTCCGTTCTCGGCAAAGAACTGAAACGGACATGCGTTCCTGTGGGGAAGCCCACGGCTGTGCTAGGATTTCTCTGGGCAGTGTGTTTTCCCTGGGCCTCAGCGTACCCACACTATCTCGTCAGGGCAACACTGCATGGGACTTCCTCTGCCAGGAGAGAGCTGCTGCGTTGTCCTTTGGGCTGGGAAACCTTGCTTTGGCCAGTACCAATGGACCAAATTCAGGCCGAAAGAAAAGAGACTAGGGAAAGGCCTTCTCTCCCCGGCTGCTTTCCCCATCTCTTCCTAGAAGCTAAAACTCTGTCGTTGCTCCTCTGGAAGGAGAGCTGCACCGCGATGTAGTTTTTCAGAAGAAGCCTTGCGTTTGCGAGAGCAAAGCAGGACTGCATGCAATGCGGGCAAGGGGAAGGAAGGGAAGCTTCTCTCCCCCTGCCTGCTTTTGCTCAGAGGGCTGGGTGAAGTCAGGGAGCTCTCCCTTCCACCGAGAAACGTGCGGGCTGCTGTTGCCTGTGCGCCCTCTTCTTTGGAAAAGAGTCTGCAGTTGCACACTTTGCACCGTGGAAAGGCAGCGGGGTCTGCTAAGATATCTTCCCCAGGCGCTTTGCTCTCCCTGGGCCAAAGCGAGCCTTCACGATAGCTGAACGCTAACACTGCATACGCGTTCCCCTTGCAGAATGGGGCTGCCGCCAGGCAGTTCCCCAGGGGAAAACCTCCCTTCGCGAAGGGCCGTTTGGCCGAGCTCCCTGCGGGAAAGCCAAAGCAAAGGACGCTTTTCTCCTTCTAACTGCTTTCGTCAGAGGAACGGGGGAAGTCACAGCCTTCTTTCTCTCCCTGACATACACACAATCTGATGTTGCCTCTGAGCTCCGTTCTCGGCAAAGAACTGAAACGGACATGCGTTCCTGTGGGGAAGCCCACGGCTGTGCTAGGATTTCTCTGGGCAGTGTGTTTTCCCTGGGCCTCAGCGTACCCACACTATCTCGTCAGGGCAACACTGCATGGGACTTCCTCTGCTAGGAGACAGCTGCTGCGTCGTCCTTTGGGCTGGGAAACCTTGCTTGGGCCAGTGCCGATGGACCGAATTCAGGCCGAAAGAAAAGAGACTAGGAAAAGGCCTTCTCTCCCCGGCTGCTTTGCCAGTCTCTTCCTAGAAGCTAAAACTCTGTCGTTGCTCCTCTGGAAGGAGAGCTGCGCCGCGATGTAGTTTTTCAGAAGAAACCTTGCGTTTCCGAGAACAAAGCAGGACTGCATGCAATGTGGGCAAGGGGAAGGAAGGGAAGCTTCTCTCCCCCTGCCTGCTTTTGCTCAGAGGGCTGGGTGAAGGCAGGGAGCTCTCCCCTTCACCGAGAAACGTGCGGGCTGCTGTTGCCTGTGCGCTCTCTTCTTTGGAAAAGAGTCTGCAGTTGCACACTTTGCACCGTGGAAAGGCAGCGGTGTCTGCTAAGATATCTTCCCCAGGCGCTTTGCTCTCCCTGGGCCAAAGCGAGCCTTCACGATAGCTGAACGCTAACACTGCATACGCGTTCCCCTTGCAGAATGGGGCTGCCGCCAGGCAGTTCCCCACGAGAAAACCTCCCTTCGCGAAGGGCCGTTTGGCCGAGCTCCCTGCGGGAAAGCGAAAGCAAAGGACGCTTTTCTCCTTCTAACTGCTTTCGTCAGAGGAACGGGGGAAGTCACGGCGTTCTTTCTCTCCCTGAGATACACACAATCTGATGTTGCCTCCGAGCTCCGTTCTCGGCAAAGAACTGAAACGGACATGCGTTCCTGTGGGGAAGCCCGCGGCTGTACTAGGATTTCTCTGGTAGTGTGTTTTCCCTGGGCCTCAGCGTACCCACACTATCTCGTCAGGGCAACACTGCATGGGACTTCCTCTGCCAGGAGAGAGCTGCTGCGTTATTCTTTGGGCTGGGAAACCTTGCTTGGGCCAGTGGCAATGGACCGAATTCAGGCCGAAAGAAAAGAGACTAGGAAAAGGCCTTCTCTCCCCGGCTACTTTCCCAGTCTCTTCCTAGAAGCTAAAACTCTGTCGTTGCTCCTCCGAAAGGAGAACTGCACCGCGATGTAGTTTTTCAGAAGAAGCCTTGCGTTTGCGAGAGCAAAGGAGCACTGCAGGCAATGCGGGCAAGGGGAAGGAAGGGAAGCTTCTCTCCCCCTGCCTGCTTTTGCTCAGAGGGCTGGGTGAAGTCAGGGAGTTCTCCCTTCCACCGAGAAACGTGCGGGCTGCTGTTGCCTGTGCGCCCTATTCTTTGGAAGAGTCTGCAGTTGCACACTTTGCACCGTGGAAAGGCAGCGGGGTCTGCTAAGATTTCTTCCCCAGGCGCTTTGCTCTCCCTGGGCCAAAGCGAGCCTTCACGATAGCTGAACGCTAACACTGCATACGCGTTCCCCTTGCAGAATGGGGCTGCCGCCAGGCAGTTCCCCAGGGGAAAACCTCCCTTCGCGAAGGGCCGTTTGGCCGAGCTCCCTGCGGGAAAGCCAAAGCAAAGGACGCTTTTCTCCTTCTAACTGCTTTCGTCAGAGGAACGGGGGAAGTCACAGCCTTCTTTCTCTCCCTGACATACACACAATCTGATGTTGCCTCCGAGCTCCGTTCTCGGCAAAGAACTGAAACGGACATGCGTTCCTGTGGGGAAGCCCACGGCTGTGCTAGGATTTCTCTGGGCAGTGTGTTTTCCCTGGGCCTCAGCGTACCCACACTATCTCGTCAGGGCAACACTGCATGGGACTTCCTCTGCTAGGAGACAGCTGCTGCGTCGTCCTTTGGGCTGGGAAACCTTGCTTGGGCCAGTGCCGATGGACCGAATTCAGGCCGAAAGAAAAGAGACTAGGAAAAGGCCTTCTCTCCCCGGCTGCTTTGCCAGTCTCTTCCTAGAAGCTAAAACTCTGTCGTTGCTCCTCTGGAAGGAGAGCTGCGCCGCGATGTAGTTTTTCAGAAGAAACCTTGCGTTTCCGAGAACAAAGCAGGACTGCATGCAATGCGGGCAAGGGGAAGGAAGGGAAGCTTCTCTCCCCCTGCCTGCTTTTGCTCAGAGGGCTGGGTGAAGTCAGGGAGCTCTCCCCTTCACCGAGAAACGTGCGGGCTGCTGTTGCCTGTGCGCTCTCTTCTTTGGAAAAGAGTCTGCAGTTGCACACTTTGCACCGTGGAAAGGCAGCGGGGTCTGCTAAGATTTCTTCCCCAGGCGCTTTGCTCTCCCTGGGCCAAAGCGAGCCTTCACGATAGCTGAACGCTAACACTGCATACGCGTTCCCCTTGCAGAATGGGGCTGCCACCAGGCAGTTCCCCAGGGGAAAACCTCCCTTCGCGAAGGGCCGTTTGGCCGAGCTCCCTGCGGGAAAGCCAAAGCAAAGGACGCTTTTCTCCTTCTAACTGCTTTCGTCAGAGGAACGGGGGAAGTCACAGCCTTCTTTCTCTCCCTGACATACACACAATCTGATGTTGCCTCTGAGCTCCGTTCTCGGCAAAGAACTGAAACGGACATGCGTTCCTGTGGGGAAGCCCACGGCTGTGCTAGGATTTCTCTGGGCAGTGTGTTTTCCCTGGGCCTCAGCGTACCCACACTATCTCGTCAGGGCAACACTGCATGGGACTTCCTCTGCTAGGAGACAGCTGCTGCGTCGTCCTTTGGGCTGGGAAACCTTGCTTGGGCCAGTGCCGATGGACCGAATTCAGGCCGAAAGAAAAGAGACTAGGAAAAGGCCTTCTCTCCCCGGCTGCTTTGCCAGTCTCTTCCTAGAAGCTAAAACTCTGTCGTTGCTCCTCTGGAAGGAGAGCTGCGCCGCGATGTAGTTTTTCAGAAGAAACCTTGCGTTTCCGAGAACAAAGCAGGACTGCATGCAATGTGGGCAAGGGGAAGGAAGGGAAGCTTCTCTCCCCCTGCCTGCTTTTGCTCAGAGGGCTGGGTGAAGGCAGGGAGCTCTCCCCTTCACCGAGAAACGTGCGGGCTGCTGTTGCCTGTGCGCTCTCTTCTTTGGAAAAGAGTCTGCAGTTGCACACTTTGCACCGTGGAAAGGCAGCGGGGTCTGCTAAGATTTCTTCCCCAGGCGCTTTGCTCTCCCTGGGCCAAAGCGAGCCTTCACGATAGCTGAACGCTAACACTGCATACGCGTTCCCCTTGCAGAATGGGGCTGCCGCCAGGCAGTTCCCCAGGGGAAAACCTCCCTTCGCGAAGGGCCGTTTGGCCGAGCTCCCTGCGGGAAAGCCAAAGCAAAGGACGCTTTTCTCCTTCTAACTGCTTTCGTCAGAGGAACGGGGGAAGTCACGGCGTTCTTTCTCTCCCTGAGATACACACAATCTGATGTTGCCTCCGAGCTCCGTTCTCGGCAAAGAACTGAAACGGACATGCGTTCCTGTGGGGAAGCCCGCGGCTGTGCTAGGATTTCTCTGGTAGTGTGTTTTCCCTGGGCCTCAGCGTACCCACACTATCTCGTCAGGGCAACACTGCATGGGACTTCCTCTGCTAGGAGACAGCTGCTGCGTCGTTCTTTGGGCTGGGAAACCTTGCTTGGGCCAGTGCCGATGGACCAAATTCAGGCCGAAAGAAAAGAGACTAGGAAAAGGCCTTCTCTCCCCGGCTGCTTTGCCAGTCTCTTCCTAGAAGCTAAAACTCTGTCGTTGCTCCTCTGGAAGGAGAGCTGCACCGCGATGTAGTTTTTCAGAAGAAGCCTTGCGTTTGCGAGAGCAAAGCAGGACTGCATGCAATGCGGGCAAGGGGAAGGAAGGGAAGCTTCTCTCCCCCTGCCTGCTTTTGCTCAGAGGGCTGGGTGAAGTCAGGGAGCTCTCCCTTCCACCGAGAAACGTGCGGGCTGCTGTTGCCTGTGCGCCCTCTTCTTTGGAAAAGAGTCTGCAGTTGCACACTTTGCACCGTGGAAAGGCAGCGGGGTCTGCTAAGATATCTTCCCCAGGCGCTTTGCTCTCCCTGGGCCAAAGCGAGCCTTCACGATAGCTGAACGCTAACACTGCATACGCGTTCCCCTTGCAGAATGGGGCTGCCGCCAGGCAGTTCCCCAGGGGAAAACCTCCCTTCGCGAAGGGCCGTTTGGCCGAGCTCCCTGCGGGAAAGCCAAAGCAAAGGACGCTTTTCTCCTTCTAACTGCTTTCGTCAGAGGAACGGGGGAAGTCACAGCCTTCTTTCTCTCCCTGACATACACACAATCTGATGTTGCCTCCGAGCTCCGTTCTCGGCAAAGAACTGAAACGGACATGCGTTCCTGTGGGGAAGCCCACGGCTGTGCTAGGATTTCTCTGGGCAGTGTGTTTTCCCTGGGCCTCAGCGTACCCACACTATCTCGTCAGGGCAACACTGCATGGGACTTCCTCTGCTAGGAGACAGCTGCTGCGTCGTCCTTTGGGCTGGGAAACCTTGCTTGGGCCAGTGCCGATGGACCGAATTCAGGCCGAAAGAAAAGAGACTAGGAAAAGGCCTTCTCTCCCCGGCTGCTTTGCCAGTCTCTTCCTAGAAGCTAAAACTCTGTCGTTGCTCCTCTGGAAGGAGAGCTGCGCCGCGATGTAGTTTTTCAGAAGAAACCTTGCGTTTCCGAGAACAAAGCAGGACTGCATGCAATGTGGGCAAGGGGAAGGAAGGGAAGCTTCTCTCCCCCTGCCTGCTTTTGCTCAGAGGGCTGGGTGAAGGCAGGGAGCTCTCCCCTTCACCGAGAAACGTGCGGGCTGCTGTTGCCTGTGCGCTCTCTTCTTTGGAAAAGAGTCTGCAGTTGCACACTTTGCACCGTGGAAAGGCAGCGGGGTCTGCTAAGATTTCTTCCCCAGGCGCTTTGCTCTCCCTGGGCCAAAGCGAGCCTTCACGATAGCTGAACGCTAACACTGCATACGCGTTCCCCTTGCAGAATGGGGCTGCCGCCAGGCAGTTCCCCAGGGGAAAACCTCCCTTCGCGAAGGGCCGTTTGGCCGAGCTCCCTGCGGGAAAGCGAAAGCAAAGGACGCTTTTCTCCTTCTAACTGCTTTCGTCAAAGGAACGGGGGAAGTCACGGCGTTCTTTCTCTCCCTGAGATACACACAATCTGATGTTGCCTCCGAGCTCCGTTCTCGGCAAAGAACTGAAACGGACATGCGTTCCTGTGGGGAAGCCCGCGGCTGTGCTAGGATTTCTCTGGTAGTGTGTTTTCCCTGGGCCTCAGCGTACCCACACTATCTCGTCAGGGCAACACTGCATGGGACTTCCTCTGCTAGGAGACAGCTGCTGCGTCGTCCTTTGGGCTGGGAAACCTTGCTTGGGCCAGTGCCGATGGACCGAATTCAGGCCGAAAGAAAAGAGACTAGGAAAAGGCCTTCTCTCCCCGGCTGCTTTGCCAGTCTCTTCCTAGAAGCTAAAACTCTGTCGTTGCTCCTCTGGAAGGAGAGCTGCACCGCGATGTAGTTTTTCAGAAGAAGCCTTGCGTTTGCGAGAGCAAAGCAGGACAGCATGCAATGCGGGCAAGGGGAAGGAAGGGAAGCTTCTCTCCCCCTGCCTGCTTTTGCTCAGAGGGCTGGGTGAAGTCAGGGAGCTCTCCCCTTCACCTAGAAACGTGCGGGCTGCTGTTGCCTGTGCGCTCTCTTCTTTGGAAAAGAGTCTGCAGTTGCACACTTTGCACCGTGGAAAGGCAGCGGGGTCTGCTAAGATTTCTTCCCCACGCGCTTTGCTCTCCCTGGGCCAAAGCGAGCCTTCACGATAGCTGAACGCTAACACTGCATACGCGTTCCCCTTGCAGAATGGGGCTGCCGCCAGGCAGTTCCCCAGGGGAAAACCTCCCTTCGCGAAGGGCCGTTTGGCCGAGCTCCCTGCGGGGAAGCGAAAGCAAAGGACGCTTTTCTCCTTCTAACTGCTTTCGTCAGAGGAACGGGGGAAGTCACAGCCTTCTTTCTCTCCCTGACATACACACAATCTGATGTTGCCTCCGAGCTCCGTTCTCGGCAAAGAACTGAAACGGACATGCGTTCCTGTGGGGAAGCCCACGGCTGTGCTAGGATTTCTCTGGGCAGTGTGTTTTCCCTGGGCCTCAGCGTACCCACACTATCTCGTCAGGGCAACACTGCATGGGACTTCCTCTGCCAGGAGAGAGCTGCTGCGTTGTCCTTTGGGCTGGGAAACCTTGCTTTGGCCAGTACCAATGGACCAAATTCAGGCCGAAAGAAAAGAGACTAGGGAAAGGCCTTCTCTCCCCGGCTGCTTTCCCCATCTCTTCCTAGAAGCTAAAACTCTGTCGTTGCTCCTCTGGAAGGAGAGCTGCACCGCGATGTAGTTTTTCAGAAGAAGCCTTGCGTTTGCGAGAGCAAAGCAGGACTGCATGCAATGCGGGCAAGGGGAAGGAAGGGAAGCTTCTCTCCCCCTGCCTGCTTTTGCTCAGAGGGCTGGGTGAAGTCAGGGAGCTCTCCCTTCCACCGAGAAACGTGCGGGCTGCTGTTGCCTGTGCGCCCTCTTCTTTGGAAAAGAGTCTGCAGTTGCACACTTTGCACCGTGGAAAGGCAGCGGGGTCTGCTAAGATATCTTCCCCAGGCGCTTTGCTCTCCCTGGGCCAAAGCGAGCCTTCACGATAGCTGAACGCTAACACTGCATACGCGTTCCCCTTGCAGAATGGGGCTGCCGCCAGGCAGTTCCCCAGGGGAAAACCTCCCTTCGCGAAGGGCCGTTTGGCCGAGCTCCCTGCGGGAAAGCCAAAGCAAAGGACGCTTTTCTCCTTCTAACTGCTTTCGTCAGAGGAACGGGGGAAGTCACAGCCTTCTTTCTCTCCCTGACATACACACAATCTGATGTTGCCTCTGAGCTCCGTTCTCGGCAAAGAACTGAAACGGACATGCGTTCCTGTGGGGAAGCCCACGGCTGTGCTAGGATTTCTCTGGGCAGTGTGTTTTCCCTGGGCCTCAGCGTACCCACACTATCTCGTCAGGGCAACACTGCATGGGACTTCCTCTGCTAGGAGACAGCTGCTGCGTCGTCCTTTGGGCTGGGAAACCTTGCTTGGGCCAGTGCCGATGGACCGAATTCAGGCCGAAAGAAAAGAGACTAGGAAAAGGCCTTCTCTCCCCGGCTGCTTTGCCAGTCTCTTCCTAGAAGCTAAAACTCTGTCGTTGCTCCTCTGGAAGGAGAGCTGCGCCGCGATGTAGTTTTTCAGAAGAAACCTTGCGTTTCCGAGAACAAAGCAGGACTGCATGCAATGTGGGCAAGGGGAAGGAAGGGAAGCTTCTCTCCCCCTGCCTGCTTTTGCTCAGAGGGCTGGGTGAAGGCAGGGAGCTCTCCCCTTCACCGAGAAACGTGCGGGCTGCTGTTGCCTGTGCGCTCTCTTCTTTGGAAAAGAGTCTGCAGTTGCACACTTTGCACCGTGGAAAGGCAGCGGTGTCTGCTAAGATATCTTCCCCAGGCGCTTTGCTCTCCCTGGGCCAAAGCGAGCCTTCACGATAGCTGAACGCTAACACTGCATACGCGTTCCCCTTGCAGAATGGGGCTGCCGCCAGGCAGTTCCCCACGGGAAAACCTCCCTTCGCGAAGGGCCGTTTGGCCGAGCTCCCTGCGGGAAAGCGAAAGCAAAGGACGCTTTTCTCCTTCTAACTGCTTTCGTCAGAGGAACGGGGGAAGTCACGGCGTTCTTTCTCTCCCTGAGATACACACAATCTGATGTTGCCTCCGAGCTCCGTTCTCGGCAAAGAACTGAAACGGACATGCGTTCCTGTGGGGAAGCCCGCGGCTGTGCTAGGATTTCTCTGGTAGTGTGTTTTCCCTGGGCCTCAGCGTACCCACACTATCTCGTCAGGGCAACACTGCATGGGACTTCCTCTGCTAGGAGACAGCTGCTGCGTCGTTCTTTGGGCTGGGAAACCTTGCTTGGGCCAGTGCCGATGGACCAAATTCAGGCCGAAAGAAAAGAGACTAGGAAAAGGCCTTCTCTCCCCGGCTGCTTTGCCAGTCTCTTCCTAGAAGCTAAAACTCTGTCGTTGCTCCTCTGGAAGGAGAGCTGCACCGCGATGTAGTTTTTCAGAAGAAGCCTTGCGTTTGCGAGAGCAAAGCAGGACTGCATGCAATGCGGGCAAGGGGAAGGAAGGGAAGCTTCTCTCCCCCTGCCTGCTTTTGCTCAGAGGGCTGGGTGAAGTCAGGGAGCTCTCCCTTCCACCGAGAAACGTGCGGGCTGCTGTTGCCTGTGCGCCCTCTTCTTTGGAAAAGAGTCTGCAGTTGCACACTTTGCACCGTGGAAAGGCAGCGGGGTCTGCTAAGATATCTTCCCCAGGCGCTTTGCTCTCCCTGGGCCAAAGCGAGCCTTCACGATAGCTGAACGCTAACACTGCATACGCGTTCCCCTTGCAGAATGGGGCTGCCGCCAGGCAGTTCCCCAGGGGAAAACCTCCCTTCGCGAAGGGCCGTTTGGCCGAGCTCCCTGCGGGAAAGCCAAAGCAAAGGACGCTTTTCTCCTTCTAACTGCTTTCGTCAGAGGAACGGGGGAAGTCACAGCCTTCTTTCTCTCCCTGACATACACACAATCTGATGTTGCCTCCGAGCTCCGTTCTCGGCAAAGAACTGAAACGGACATGCGTTCCTGTGGGGAAGCCCACGGCTGTGCTAGGATTTCTCTGGGCAGTGTGTTTTCCCTGGGCCTCAGCGTACCCACACTATCTCGTCAGGGCAACACTGCATGGGACTTCCTCTGCTAGGAGACAGCTGCTGCGTCGTCCTTTGGGCTGGGAAACCTTGCTTGGGCCAGTGCCGATGGACCGAATTCAGGCCGAAAGAAAAGAGACTAGGAAAAGGCCTTCTCTCCCCGGCTGCTTTGCCAGTCTCTTCCTAGAAGCTAAAACTCTGTCGTTGCTCCTCTGGAAGGAGAGCTGCGCCGCGATGTAGTTTTTCAGAAGAAACCTTGCGTTTCCGAGAACAAAGCAGGACTGCATGCAATGTGGGCAAGGGGAAGGAAGGGAAGCTTCTCTCCCCCTGCCTGCTTTTGCTCAGAGGGCTGGGTGAAGGCAGGGAGCTCTCCCCTTCACCGAGAAACGTGCGGGCTGCTGTTGCCTGTGCGCTCTCTTCTTTGGAAAAGAGTCTGCAGTTGCACACTTTGCACCGTGGAAAGGCAGCGGGGTCTGCTAAGATTTCTTCCCCAGGCGCTTTGCTCTCCCTGGGCCAAAGCGAGCCTTCACGATAGCTGAACGCTAACACTGCATACGCGTTCCCCTTGCAGAATGGGGCTGCCGCCAGGCAGTTCCCCAGGGGAAAACCTCCCTTCGCGAAGGGCCGTTTGGCCGAGCTCCCTGCGGGAAAGCGAAAGCAAAGGACGCTTTTCTCCTTCTAACTGCTTTCGTCAAAGGAACGGGGGAAGTCACGGCGTTCTTTCTCTCCCTGAGATACACACAATCTGATGTTGCCTCCGAGCTCCGTTCTCGGCAAAGAACTGAAACGGACATGCGTTCCTGTGGGGAAGCCCGCGGCTGTGCTAGGATTTCTCTGGTAGTGTGTTTTCCCTGGGCCTCAGCGTACCCACACTATCTCGTCAGGGCAACACTGCATGGGACTTCCTCTGCTAGGAGACAGCTGCTGCGTCGTCCTTTGGGCTGGGAAACCTTGCTTGGGCCAGTGCCGATGGACCGAATTCAGGCCGAAAGAAAAGAGACTAGGAAAAGGCCTTCTCTCCCCGGCTGCTTTGCCAGTCTCTTCCTAGAAGCTAAAACTCTGTCGTTGCTCCTCTGGAAGGAGAGCTGCACCGCGATGTAGTTTTTCAGAAGAAGCCTTGCGTTTGCGAGAGCAAAGCAGGACAGCATGCAATGCGGGCAAGGGGAAGGAAGGGAAGCTTCTCTCCCCCTGCCTGCTTTTGCTCAGAGGGCTGGGTGAAGTCAGGGAGCTCTCCCCTTCACCTAGAAACGTGCGGGCTGCTGTTGCCTGTGCGCTCTCTTCTTTGGAAAAGAGTCTGCAGTTGCACACTTTGCACCGTGGAAAGGCAGCGGGGTCTGCTAAGATTTCTTCCCCACGCGCTTTGCTCTCCCTGGGCCAAAGCGAGCCTTCACGATAGCTGAACGCTAACACTGCATACGCGTTCCCCTTGCAGAATGGGGCTGCCGCCAGGCAGTTCCCCAGGGGAAAACCTCCCTTCGCGAAGGGCCGTTTGGCCGAGCTCCCTGCGGGGAAGCGAAAGCAAAGGACGCTTTTCTCCTTCTAACTGCTTTCGTCAGAGGAACGGGGGAAGTCACAGCCTTCTTTCTCTCCCTGACATACACACAATCTGATGTTGCCTCCGAGCTCCGTTCTCGGCAAAGAACTGAAACGGACATGCGTTCCTGTGGGGAAGCCCACGGCTGTGCTAGGATTTCTCTGGGCAGTGTGTTTTCCCTGGGCCTCAGCGTACCCACACTATCTCGTCAGGGCAACACTGCATGGGACTTCCTCTGCCAGGAGAGAGCTGCTGCGTTGTCCTTTGGGCTGGGAAACCTTGCTTTGGCCAGTACCAATGGACCAAATTCAGGCCGAAAGAAAAGAGACTAGGGAAAGGCCTTCTCTCCCCGGCTGCTTTCCCCATCTCTTCCTAGAAGCTAAAACTCTGTCGTTGCTCCTCTGGAAGGAGAGCTGCACCGCGATGTAGTTTTTCAGAAGAAGCCTTGCGTTTGCGAGAGCAAAGCAGGACTGCATGCAATGCGGGCAAGGGGAAGGAAGGGAAGCTTCTCTCCCCCTGCCTGCTTTTGCTCAGAGGGCTGGGTGAAGTCAGGGAGCTCTCCCTTCCACCGAGAAACGTGCGGGCTGCTGTTGCCTGTGCGCCCTCTTCTTTGGAAAAGAGTCTGCAGTTGCACACTTTGCACCGTGGAAAGGCAGCGGGGTCTGCTAAGATATCTTCCCCAGGCGCTTTGCTCTCCCTGGGCCAAAGCGAGCCTTCACGATAGCTGAACGCTAACACTGCATACGCGTTCCCCTTGCAGAATGGGGCTGCCGCCAGGCAGTTCCCCAGGGGAAAACCTCCCTTCGCGAAGGGCCGTTTGGCCGAGCTCCCTGCGGGAAAGCCAAAGCAAAGGACGCTTTTCTCCTTCTAACTGCTTTCGTCAGAGGAACGGGGGAAGTCACAGCCTTCTTTCTCTCCCTGACATACACACAATCTGATGTTGCCTCTGAGCTCCGTTCTCGGCAAAGAACTGAAACGGACATGCGTTCCTGTGGGGAAGCCCACGGCTGTGCTAGGATTTCTCTGGGCAGTGTGTTTTCCCTGGGCCTCAGCGTACCCACACTATCTCGTCAGGGCAACACTGCATGGGACTTCCTCTGCTAGGAGACAGCTGCTGCGTCGTCCTTTGGGCTGGGAAACCTTGCTTGGGCCAGTGCCGATGGACCGAATTCAGGCCGAAAGAAAAGAGACTAGGAAAAGGCCTTCTCTCCCCGGCTGCTTTGCCAGTCTCTTCCTAGAAGCTAAAACTCTGTCGTTGCTCCTCTGGAAGGAGAGCTGCGCCGCGATGTAGTTTTTCAGAAGAAACCTTGCGTTTCCGAGAACAAAGCAGGACTGCATGCAATGTGGGCAAGGGGAAGGAAGGGAAGCTTCTCTCCCCCTGCCTGCTTTTGCTCAGAGGGCTGGGTGAAGGCAGGGAGCTCTCCCCTTCACCGAGAAACGTGCGGGCTGCTGTTGCCTGTGCGCTCTCTTCTTTGGAAAAGAGTCTGCAGTTGCACACTTTGCACCGTGGAAAGGCAGCGGTGTCTGCTAAGATATCTTCCCCAGGCGCTTTGCTCTCCCTGGGCCAAAGCGAGCCTTCACGATAGCTGAACGCTAACACTGCATACGCGTTCCCCTTGCAGAATGGGGCTGCCGCCAGGCAGTTCCCCACGGGAAAACCTCCCTTCGCGAAGGGCCGTTTGGCCGAGCTCCCTGCGGGAAAGCGAAAGCAAAGGACGCTTTTCTCCTTCTAACTGCTTTCGTCAGAGGAACGGGGGAAGTCACGGCGTTCTTTCTCTCCCTGAGATACACACAATCTGATGTTGCCTCCGAGCTCCGTTCTCGGCAAAGAACTGAAACGGACATGCGTTCCTGTGGGGAAGCCCGCGGCTGTACTAGGATTTCTCTGGTAGTGTGTTTTCCCTGGGCCTCAGCGTACCCACACTATCTCGTCAGGGCAACACTGCATGGGACTTCCTCTGCCAGGAGAGAGCTGCTGCGTTATTCTTTGGGCTGGGAAACCTTGCTTGGGCCAGTGGCAATGGACCGAATTCAGGCCGAAAGAAAAGAGACTAGGAAAAGGCCTTCTCTCCCCGGCTACTTTCCCAGTCTCTTCCTAGAAGCTAAAACTCTGTCGTTGCTCCTCCGAAAGGAGAACTGCACCGCGATGTAGTTTTTCAGAAGAAGCCTTGCGTTTGCGAGAGCAAAGGAGCACTGCAGGCAATGCGGGCAAGGGGAAGGAAGGGAAGCTTCTCTCCCCCTGCCTGCTTTTGCTCAGAGGGCTGGGTGAAGTCAGGGAGTTCTCCCTTCCACCGAGAAACGTGCGGGCTGCTGTTGCCTGTGCGCCCTATTCTTTGGAAGAGTCTGCAGTTGCACACTTTGCACCGTGGAAAGGCAGCGGGGTCTGCTAAGATTTCTTCCCCAGGCGCTTTGCTCTCCCTGGGCCAAAGCGAGCCTTCACGATAGCTGAACGCTAACACTGCATACGCGTTGTCCTTGAAGAATGGGGCTGCCGCCAGGCAGTTCCCCGGGGAAAAACGTCCCTTCGCGAAGGGCCGTTTGGCCGAGCTCCCTGCGGGAAAGCGAAAGCAAAGGACGCTTTTCTCCTTCTAACTGCTTTCGTCAAAGGAACGGGGGAAGTCACGGCGTTCTTTCTCTCCCTGAGATACACACAATCTGATGTTGCCTCCGAGCTCCGTTCTCGGCAAAGAACTGAAACGGACATGCGTTCCTGTGGGGAAGCCCGCGGCTGTGCTAGGATTTCTCTGGTAGTGTGTTTTCCCTGGGCCTCAGCGTACCCACACTATCTCGTCAGGGCAACACTGCATGGGACTTCCTCTGCTAGGAGACAGCTGCTGCGTCGTCCTTTGGGCTGGGAAACCTTGCTTGGGCCAGTGCCGATGGACCGAATTCAGGCCGAAAGAAAAGAGACTAGGAAAAGGCCTTCTCTCCCCGGCTGCTTTGCCAGTCTCTTCCTAGAAGCTAAAACTCTGTCGTTGCTCCTCTGGAAGGAGAGCTGCACCGCGATGTAGTTTTTCAGAAGAAGCCTTGCGTTTGCGAGAGCAAAGCAGGACAGCATGCAATGCGGGCAAGGGGAAGGAAGGGAAGCTTCTCTCCCCCTGCCTGCTTTTGCTCAGAGGGCTGGGTGAAGTCAGGGAGCTCTCCCCTTCACCTAGAAACGTGCGGGCTGCTGTTGCCTGTGCGCTCTCTTCTTTGGAAAAGAGTCTGCAGTTGCACACTTTGCACCGTGGAAAGGCAGCGGGGTCTGCTAAGATTTCTTCCCCACGCGCTTTGCTCTCCCTGGGCCAAAGCGAGCCTTCACGATAGCTGAACGCTAACACTGCATACGCGTTCCCCTTGCAGAATGGGGCTGCCGCCAGGCAGTTCCCCAGGGGAAAACCTCCCTTCGCGAAGGGCCGTTTGGCCGAGCTCCCTGCGGGGAAGCGAAAGCAAAGGACGCTTTTCTCCTTCTAACTGCTTTCGTCAGAGGAACGGGGGAAGTCACAGCCTTCTTTCTCTCCCTGACATACACACAATCTGATGTTGCCTCCGAGCTCCGTTCTCGGCAAAGAACTGAAACGGACATGCGTTCCTGTGGGGAAGCCCACGGCTGTGCTAGGATTTCTCTGGGCAGTGTGTTTTCCCTGGGCCTCAGCGTACCCACACTATCTCGTCAGGGCAACACTGCATGGGACTTCCTCTGCCAGGAGAGAGCTGCTGCGTTGTCCTTTGGGCTGGGAAACCTTGCTTTGGCCAGTACCAATGGACCAAATTCAGGCCGAAAGAAAAGAGACTAGGGAAAGGCCTTCTCTCCCCGGCTGCTTTCCCCATCTCTTCCTAGAAGCTAAAACTCTGTCGTTGCTCCTCTGGAAGGAGAGCTGCACCGCGATGTAGTTTTTCAGAAGAAGCCTTGCGTTTGCGAGAGCAAAGCAGGACTGCATGCAATGCGGGCAAGGGGAAGGAAGGGAAGCTTCTCTCCCCCTGCCTGCTTTTGCTCAGAGGGCTGGGTGAAGTCAGGGAGCTCTCCCTTCCACCGAGAAACGTGCGGGCTGCTGTTGCCTGTGCGCCCTCTTCTTTGGAAAAGAGTCTGCAGTTGCACACTTTGCACCGTGGAAAGGCAGCGGGGTCTGCTAAGATATCTTCCCCAGGCGCTTTGCTCTCCCTGGGCCAAAGCGAGCCTTCACGATAGCTGAACGCTAACACTGCATACGCGTTCCCCTTGCAGAATGGGGCTGCCGCCAGGCAGTTCCCCAGGGGAAAACCTCCCTTCGCGAAGGGCCGTTTGGCCGAGCTCCCTGCGGGAAAGCCAAAGCAAAGGACGCTTTTCTCCTTCTAACTGCTTTCGTCAGAGGAACGGGGGAAGTCACAGCCTTCTTTCTCTCCCTGACATACACACAATCTGATGTTGCCTCTGAGCTCCGTTCTCGGCAAAGAACTGAAACGGACATGCGTTCCTGTGGGGAAGCCCACGGCTGTGCTAGGATTTCTCTGGGCAGTGTGTTTTCCCTGGGCCTCAGCGTACCCACACTATCTCGTCAGGGCAACACTGCATGGGACTTCCTCTGCTA
The DNA here is from genome assembly GCF_024166365.1 of Elephas maximus indicus. Lineage (NCBI taxonomy): Eukaryota > Metazoa > Chordata > Mammalia > Proboscidea > Elephantidae > Elephas > Elephas maximus. The sequence goes on from NC_064840.1 coordinate 36,098,899, forward strand.
GGAGACAGCTGCTGCGTCGTCCTTTGGGCTGGGAAACCTTGCTTGGGCCAGTGCCGATGGACCGAATTCAGGCCGAAAGAAAAGAGACTAGGAAAAGGCCTTCTCTCCCCGGCTGCTTTGCCAGTCTCTTCCTAGAAGCTAAAACTCTGTCGTTGCTCCTCTGGAAGGAGAGCTGCGCCGCGATGTAGTTTTTCAGAAGAAACCTTGCGTTTCCGAGAACAAAGCAGGACTGCATGCAATGTGGGCAAGGGGAAGGAAGGGAAGCTTCTCTCCCCCTGCCTGCTTTTGCTCAGAGGGCTGGGTGAAGGCAGGGAGCTCTCCCCTTCACCGAGAAACGTGCGGGCTGCTGTTGCCTGTGCGCTCTCTTCTTTGGAAAAGAGTCTGCAGTTGCACACTTTGCACCGTGGAAAGGCAGCGGTGTCTGCTAAGATATCTTCCCCAGGCGCTTTGCTCTCCCTGGGCCAAAGCGAGCCTTCACGATAGCTGAACGCTAACACTGCATACGCGTTCCCCTTGCAGAATGGGGCTGCCGCCAGGCAGTTCCCCACGGGAAAACCTCCCTTCGCGAAGGGCCGTTTGGCCGAGCTCCCTGCGGGAAAGCGAAAGCAAAGGACGCTTTTCTCCTTCTAACTGCTTTCGTCAGAGGAACGGGGGAAGTCACGGCGTTCTTTCTCTCCCTGAGATACACACAATCTGATGTTGCCTCCGAGCTCCGTTCTCGGCAAAGAACTGAAACGGACATGCGTTCCTGTGGGGAAGCCCGCGGCTGTACTAGGATTTCTCTGGTAGTGTGTTTTCCCTGGGCCTCAGCGTACCCACACTATCTCGTCAGGGCAACACTGCATGGGACTTCCTCTGCCAGGAGAGAGCTGCTGCGTTATTCTTTGGGCTGGGAAACCTTGCTTGGGCCAGTGGCAATGGACCGAATTCAGGCCGAAAGAAAAGAGACTAGGAAAAGGCCTTCTCTCCCCGGCTACTTTCCCAGTCTCTTCCTAGAAGCTAAAACTCTGTCGTTGCTCCTCCGAAAGGAGAACTGCACCGCGATGTAGTTTTTCAGAAGAAGCCTTGCGTTTGCGAGAGCAAAGGAGCACTGCAGGCAATGCGGGCAAGGGGAAGGAAGGGAAGCTTCTCTCCCCCTGCCTGCTTTTGCTCAGAGGGCTGGGTGAAGTCAGGGAGTTCTCCCTTCCACCGAGAAACGTGCGGGCTGCTGTTGCCTGTGCGCCCTATTCTTTGGAAGAGTCTGCAGTTGCACACTTTGCACCGTGGAAAGGCAGCGGGGTCTGCTAAGATTTCTTCCCCAGGCGCTTTGCTCTCCCTGGGCCAAAGCGAGCCTTCACGATAGCTGAACGCTAACACTGCATACGCGTTCCCCTTGCAGAATGGGGCTGCCGCCAGGCAGTTCCCCAGGGGAAAACCTCCCTTCGCGAAGGGCCGTTTGGCCGAGCTCCCTGCGGGAAAGCCAAAGCAAAGGACGCTTTTCTCCTTCTAACTGCTTTCGTCAGAGGAACGGGGGAAGTCACAGCCTTCTTTCTCTCCCTGACATACACACAATCTGATGTTGCCTCCGAGCTCCGTTCTCGGCAAAGAACTGAAACGGACATGCGTTCCTGTGGGGAAGCCCACGGCTGTGCTAGGATTTCTCTGGGCAGTGTGTTTTCCCTGGGCCTCAGCGTACCCACACTATCTCGTCAGGGCAACACTGCATGGGACTTCCTCTGCTAGGAGACAGCTGCTGCGTCGTCCTTTGGGCTGGGAAACCTTGCTTGGGCCAGTGCCGATGGACCGAATTCAGGCCGAAAGAAAAGAGACTAGGAAAAGGCCTTCTCTCCCCGGCTGCTTTGCCAGTCTCTTCCTAGAAGCTAAAACTCTGTCGTTGCTCCTCTGGAAGGAGAGCTGCGCCGCGATGTAGTTTTTCAGAAGAAACCTTGCGTTTCCGAGAACAAAGCAGGACTGCATGCAATGCGGGCAAGGGGAAGGAAGGGAAGCTTCTCTCCCCCTGCCTGCTTTTGCTCAGAGGGCTGGGTGAAGTCAGGGAGCTCTCCCCTTCACCGAGAAACGTGCGGGCTGCTGTTGCCTGTGCGCTCTCTTCTTTGGAAAAGAGTCTGCAGTTGCACACTTTGCACCGTGGAAAGGCAGCGGGGTCTGCTAAGATTTCTTCCCCAGGCGCTTTGCTCTCCCTGGGCCAAAGCGAGCCTTCACGATAGCTGAACGCTAACACTGCATACGCGTTCCCCTTGCAGAATGGGGCTGCCACCAGGCAGTTCCCCAGGGGAAAACCTCCCTTCGCGAAGGGCCGTTTGGCCGAGCTCCCTGCGGGAAAGCCAAAGCAAAGGACGCTTTTCTCCTTCTAACTGCTTTCGTCAGAGGAACGGGGGAAGTCACAGCCTTCTTTCTCTCCCTGACATACACACAATCTGATGTTGCCTCTGAGCTCCGTTCTCGGCAAAGAACTGAAACGGACATGCGTTCCTGTGGGGAAGCCCACGGCTGTGCTAGGATTTCTCTGGGCAGTGTGTTTTCCCTGGGCCTCAGCGTACCCACACTATCTCGTCAGGGCAACACTGCATGGGACTTCCTCTGCTAGGAGACAGCTGCTGCGTCGTCCTTTGGGCTGGGAAACCTTGCTTGGGCCAGTGCCGATGGACCGAATTCAGGCCGAAAGAAAAGAGACTAGGAAAAGGCCTTCTCTCCCCGGCTGCTTTGCCAGTCTCTTCCTAGAAGCTAAAACTCTGTCGTTGCTCCTCTGGAAGGAGAGCTGCGCCGCGATGTAGTTTTTCAGAAGAAACCTTGCGTTTCCGAGAACAAAGCAGGACTGCATGCAATGTGGGCAAGGGGAAGGAAGGGAAGCTTCTCTCCCCCTGCCTGCTTTTGCTCAGAGGGCTGGGTGAAGGCAGGGAGCTCTCCCCTTCACCGAGAAACGTGCGGGCTGCTGTTGCCTGTGCGCTCTCTTCTTTGGAAAAGAGTCTGCAGTTGCACACTTTGCACCGTGGAAAGGCAGCGGGGTCTGCTAAGATTTCTTCCCCAGGCGCTTTGCTCTCCCTGGGCCAAAGCGAGCCTTCACGATAGCTGAACGCTAACACTGCATACGCGTTCCCCTTGCAGAATGGGGCTGCCGCCAGGCAGTTCCCCAGGGGAAAACCTCCCTTCGCGAAGGGCCGTTTGGCCGAGCTCCCTGCGGGAAAGCCAAAGCAAAGGACGCTTTTCTCCTTCTAACTGCTTTCGTCAGAGGAACGGGGGAAGTCACGGCGTTCTTTCTCTCCCTGAGATACACACAATCTGATGTTGCCTCCGAGCTCCGTTCTCGGCAAAGAACTGAAACGGACATGCGTTCCTGTGGGGAAGCCCGCGGCTGTGCTAGGATTTCTCTGGTAGTGTGTTTTCCCTGGGCCTCAGCGTACCCACACTATCTCGTCAGGGCAACACTGCATGGGACTTCCTCTGCCAGGAGAGAGCTGCTGCGTTATTCTTTGGGCTGGGAAACCTTGCTTGGGCCAGTGGCAATGGACCGAATTCAGGCCGAAAGAAAAGAGACTAGGAAAAGGCCTTCTCTCCCCGGCTACTTTCCCAGTCTCTTCCTAGAAGCTAAAACTCTGTCGTTGCTCCTCCGAAAGGAGAACTGCACCGCGATGTAGTTTTTCAGAAGAAGCCTTGCGTTTGCGAGAGCAAAGGAGCACTGCAGGCAATGCGGGCAAGGGGAAGGAAGGGAAGCTTCTCTCCCCCTGCCTGCTTTTGCTCAGAGGGCTGGGTGAAGTCAGGGAGTTCTCCCTTCCACCGAGAAACGTGCGGGCTGCTGTTGCCTGTGCGCCCTATTCTTTGGAAGAGTCTGCAGTTGCACACTTTGCACCGTGGAAAGGCAGCGGGGTCTGCTAAGATTTCTTCCCCAGGCGCTTTGCTCTCCCTGGGCCAAAGCGAGCCTTCACGATAGCTGAACGCTAACACTGCATACGCGTTGTCCTTGAAGAATGGGGCTGCCGCCAGGCAGTTCCCCGGGGAAAAACGTCCCTTCGCGAAGGGCCGTTTGGCCGAGCTCCCTGCGGGAAAGCGAAAGCAAAGGACGCTTTTCTCCTTCTAACTGCTTTCGTCAAAGGAACGGGGGAAGTCACGGCGTTCTTTCTCTCCCTGAGATACACACAATCTGATGTTGCCTCCGAGCTCCGTTCTCGGCAAAGAACTGAAACGGACATGCGTTCCTGTGGGGAAGCCCGCGGCTGTGCTAGGATTTCTCTGGTAGTGTGTTTTCCCTGGGCCTCAGCGTACCCACACTATCTCGTCAGGGCAACACTGCATGGGACTTCCTCTGCTAGGAGACAGCTGCTGCGTCGTTCTTTGGGCTGGGAAACCTTGCTTGGGCCAGTGCCGATGGACCAAATTCAGGCCGAAAGAAAAGAGACTAGGAAAAGGCCTTCTCTCCCCGGCTGCTTTGCCAGTCTCTTCCTAGAAGCTAAAACTCTGTCGTTGCTCCTCTGGAAGGAGAGCTGCACCGCGATGTAGTTTTTCAGAAGAAGCCTTGCGTTTGCGAGAGCAAAGCAGGACAGCATGCAATGCGGGCAAGGGGAAGGAAGGGAAGCTTCTCTCCCCCTGCCTGCTTTTGCTCAGAGGGCTGGGTGAAGTCAGGGAGCTCTCCCCTTCACCTAGAAACGTGCGGGCTGCTGTTGCCTGTGCGCTCTCTTCTTTGGAAAAGAGTCTGCAGTTGCACACTTTGCACCGTGGAAAGGCAGCGGGGTCTGCTAAGATTTCTTCCCCACGCGCTTTGCTCTCCCTGGGCCAAAGCGAGCCTTCACGATAGCTGAACGCTAACACTGCATACGCGTTCCCCTTGCAGAATGGGGCTGCCGCCAGGCAGTTCCCCAGGGGAAAACCTCCCTTCGCGAAGGGCCGTTTGGCCGAGCTCCCTGCGGGGAAGCGAAAGCAAAGGACGCTTTTCTCCTTCTAACTGCTTTCGTCAGAGGAACGGGGGAAGTCACAGCCTTCTTTCTCTCCCTGACATACACACAATCTGATGTTGCCTCCGAGCTCCGTTCTCGGCAAAGAACTGAAACGGACATGCGTTCCTGTGGGGAAGCCCACGGCTGTGCTAGGATTTCTCTGGGCAGTGTGTTTTCCCTGGGCCTCAGCGTACCCACACTATCTCGTCAGGGCAACACTGCATGGGACTTCCTCTGCCAGGAGAGAGCTGCTGCGTTGTCCTTTGGGCTGGGAAACCTTGCTTTGGCCAGTACCAATGGACCAAATTCAGGCCGAAAGAAAAGAGACTAGGGAAAGGCCTTCTCTCCCCGGCTGCTTTCCCCATCTCTTCCTAGAAGCTAAAACTCTGTCGTTGCTCCTCTGGAAGGAGAGCTGCACCGCGATGTAGTTTTTCAGAAGAAGCCTTGCGTTTGCGAGAGCAAAGCAGGACTGCATGCAATGCGGGCAAGGGGAAGGAAGGGAAGCTTCTCTCCCCCTGCCTGCTTTTGCTCAGAGGGCTGGGTGAAGTCAGGGAGCTCTCCCTTCCACCGAGAAACGTGCGGGCTGCTGTTGCCTGTGCGCCCTCTTCTTTGGAAAAGAGTCTGCAGTTGCACACTTTGCACCGTGGAAAGGCAGCGGGGTCTGCTAAGATATCTTCCCCAGGCGCTTTGCTCTCCCTGGGCCAAAGCGAGCCTTCACGATAGCTGAACGCTAACACTGCATACGCGTTCCCCTTGCAGAATGGGGCTGCCGCCAGGCAGTTCCCCAGGGGAAAACCTCCCTTCGCGAAGGGCCGTTTGGCCGAGCTCCCTGCGGGAAAGCCAAAGCAAAGGACGCTTTTCTCCTTCTAACTGCTTTCGTCAGAGGAACGGGGGAAGTCACAGCCTTCTTTCTCTCCCTGACATACACACAATCTGATGTTGCCTCTGAGCTCCGTTCTCGGCAAAGAACTGAAACGGACATGCGTTCCTGTGGGGAAGCCCACGGCTGTGCTAGGATTTCTCTGGGCAGTGTGTTTTCCCTGGGCCTCAGCGTACCCACACTATCTCGTCAGGGCAACACTGCATGGGACTTCCTCTGCTAGGAGACAGCTGCTGCGTCGTCCTTTGGGCTGGGAAACCTTGCTTGGGCCAGTGCCGATGGACCGAATTCAGGCCGAAAGAAAAGAGACTAGGAAAAGGCCTTCTCTCCCCGGCTGCTTTGCCAGTCTCTTCCTAGAAGCTAAAACTCTGTCGTTGCTCCTCTGGAAGGAGAGCTGCGCCGCGATGTAGTTTTTCAGAAGAAACCTTGCGTTTCCGAGAACAAAGCAGGACTGCATGCAATGTGGGCAAGGGGAAGGAAGGGAAGCTTCTCTCCCCCTGCCTGCTTTTGCTCAGAGGGCTGGGTGAAGGCAGGGAGCTCTCCCCTTCACCGAGAAACGTGCGGGCTGCTGTTGCCTGTGCGCTCTCTTCTTTGGAAAAGAGTCTGCAGTTGCACACTTTGCACCGTGGAAAGGCAGCGGTGTCTGCTAAGATATCTTCCCCAGGCGCTTTGCTCTCCCTGGGCCAAAGCGAGCCTTCACGATAGCTGAACGCTAACACTGCATACGCGTTCCCCTTGCAGAATGGGGCTGCCGCCAGGCAGTTCCCCACGGGAAAACCTCCCTTCGCGAAGGGCCGTTTGGCCGAGCTCCCTGCGGGAAAGCGAAAGCAAAGGACGCTTTTCTCCTTCTAACTGCTTTCGTCAGAGGAACGGGGGAAGTCACGGCGTTCTTTCTCTCCCTGAGATACACACAATCTGATGTTGCCTCCGAGCTCCGTTCTCGGCAAAGAACTGAAACGGACATGCGTTCCTGTGGGGAAGCCCACGGCTGTGCTAGGATTTCTCTGGGCAGTGTGTTTTCCCTGGGCCTCAGCGTACCCACACTATCTCGTCAGGGCAACACTGCATGGGACTTCCTCTGCTAGGAGACAGCTGCTGCGTCGTCCTTTGGGCTGGGAAACCTTGCTTGGGCCAGTGCCGATGGACCGAATTCAGGCCGAAAGAAAAGAGACTAGGAAAAGGCCTTCTCTCCCCGGCTGCTTTGCCAGTCTCTTCCTAGAAGCTAAAACTCTGTCGTTGCTCCTCTGGAAGGAGAGCTGCGCCGCGATGTAGTTTTTCAGAAGAAACCTTGCGTTTCCGAGAACAAAGCAGGACTGCATGCAATGCGGGCAAGGGGAAGGAAGGGAAGCTTCTCTCCCCCTGCCTGCTTTTGCTCAGAGGGCTGGGTGAAGTCAGGGAGCTCTCCCCTTCACCGAGAAACGTGCGGGCTGCTGTTGCCTGTGCGCTCTCTTCTTTGGAAAAGAGTCTGCAGTTGCACACTTTGCACCGTGGAAAGGCAGCGGGGTCTGCTAAGATTTCTTCCCCAGGCGCTTTGCTCTCCCTGGGCCAAAGCGAGCCTTCACGATAGCTGAACGCTAACACTGCATACGCGTTCCCCTTGCAGAATGGGGCTGCCACCAGGCAGTTCCCCAGGGGAAAACCTCCCTTCGCGAAGGGCCGTTTGGCCGAGCTCCCTGCGGGAAAGCCAAAGCAAAGGACGCTTTTCTCCTTCTAACTGCTTTCGTCAGAGGAACGGGGGAAGTCACAGCCTTCTTTCTCTCCCTGACATACACACAATCTGATGTTGCCTCTGAGCTCCGTTCTCGGCAAAGAACTGAAACGGACATGCGTTCCTGTGGGGAAGCCCACGGCTGTGCTAGGATTTCTCTGGGCAGTGTGTTTTCCCTGGGCCTCAGCGTACCCACACTATCTCGTCAGGGCAACACTGCATGGGACTTCCTCTGCTAGGAGACAGCTGCTGCGTCGTCCTTTGGGCTGGGAAACCTTGCTTGGGCCAGTGCCGATGGACCGAATTCAGGCCGAAAGAAAAGAGACTAGGAAAAGGCCTTCTCTCCCCGGCTGCTTTGCCAGTCTCTTCCTAGAAGCTAAAACTCTGTCGTTGCTCCTCTGGAAGGAGAGCTGCGCCGCGATGTAGTTTTTCAGAAGAAACCTTGCGTTTCCGAGAACAAAGCAGGACTGCATGCAATGTGGGCAAGGGGAAGGAAGGGAAGCTTCTCTCCCCCTGCCTGCTTTTGCTCAGAGGGCTGGGTGAAGGCAGGGAGCTCTCCCCTTCACCGAGAAACGTGCGGGCTGCTGTTGCCTGTGCGCTCTCTTCTTTGGAAAAGAGTCTGCAGTTGCACACTTTGCACCGTGGAAAGGCAGCGGGGTCTGCTAAGATTTCTTCCCCAGGCGCTTTGCTCTCCCTGGGCCAAAGCGAGCCTTCACGATAGCTGAACGCTAACACTGCATACGCGTTCCCCTTGCAGAATGGGGCTGCCGCCAGGCAGTTCCCCAGGGGAAAACCTCCCTTCGCGAAGGGCCGTTTGGCCGAGCTCCCTGCGGGAAAGCCAAAGCAAAGGACGCTTTTCTCCTTCTAACTGCTTTCGTCAGAGGAACGGGGGAAGTCACGGCGTTCTTTCTCTCCCTGAGATACACACAATCTGATGTTGCCTCCGAGCTCCGTTCTCGGCAAAGAACTGAAACGGACATGCGTTCCTGTGGGGAAGCCCGCGGCTGTGCTAGGATTTCTCTGGTAGTGTGTTTTCCCTGGGCCTCAGCGTACCCACACTATCTCGTCAGGGCAACACTGCATGGGACTTCCTCTGCCAGGAGAGAGCTGCTGCGTTATTCTTTGGGCTGGGAAACCTTGCTTGGGCCAGTGGCAATGGACCGAATTCAGGCCGAAAGAAAAGAGACTAGGAAAAGGCCTTCTCTCCCCGGCTACTTTCCCAGTCTCTTCCTAGAAGCTAAAACTCTGTCGTTGCTCCTCCGAAAGGAGAACTGCACCGCGATGTAGTTTTTCAGAAGAAGCCTTGCGTTTGCGAGAGCAAAGGAGCACTGCAGGCAATGCGGGCAAGGGGAAGGAAGGGAAGCTTCTCTCCCCCTGCCTGCTTTTGCTCAGAGGGCTGGGTGAAGTCAGGGAGTTCTCCCTTCCACCGAGAAACGTGCGGGCTGCTGTTGCCTGTGCGCCCTATTCTTTGGAAGAGTCTGCAGTTGCACACTTTGCACCGTGGAAAGGCAGCGGGGTCTGCTAAGATTTCTTCCCCAGGCGCTTTGCTCTCCCTGGGCCAAAGCGAGCCTTCACGATAGCTGAACGCTAACACTGCATACGCGTTGTCCTTGAAGAATGGGGCTGCCGCCAGGCAGTTCCCCGGGGAAAAACGTCCCTTCGCGAAGGGCCGTTTGGCCGAGCTCCCTGCGGGAAAGCGAAAGCAAAGGACGCTTTTCTCCTTCTAACTGCTTTCGTCAAAGGAACGGGGGAAGTCACGGCGTTCTTTCTCTCCCTGAGATACACACAATCTGATGTTGCCTCCGAGCTCCGTTCTCGGCAAAGAACTGAAACGGACATGCGTTCCTGTGGGGAAGCCCGCGGCTGTGCTAGGATTTCTCTGGTAGTGTGTTTTCCCTGGGCCTCAGCGTACCCACACTATCTCGTCAGGGCAACACTGCATGGGACTTCCTCTGCTAGGAGACAGCTGCTGCGTCGTTCTTTGGGCTGGGAAACCTTGCTTGGGCCAGTGCCGATGGACCAAATTCAGGCCGAAAGAAAAGAGACTAGGAAAAGGCCTTCTCTCCCCGGCTGCTTTGCCAGTCTCTTCCTAGAAGCTAAAACTCTGTCGTTGCTCCTCTGGAAGGAGAGCTGCACCGCGATGTAGTTTTTCAGAAGAAGCCTTGCGTTTGCGAGAGCAAAGCAGGACAGCATGCAATGCGGGCAAGGGGAAGGAAGGGAAGCTTCTCTCCCCCTGCCTGCTTTTGCTCAGAGGGCTGGGTGAAGTCAGGGAGCTCTCCCCTTCACCTAGAAACGTGCGGGCTGCTGTTGCCTGTGCGCTCTCTTCTTTGGAAAAGAGTCTGCAGTTGCACACTTTGCACCGTGGAAAGGCAGCGGGGTCTGCTAAGATTTCTTCCCCACGCGCTTTGCTCTCCCTGGGCCAAAGCGAGCCTTCACGATAGCTGAACGCTAACACTGCATACGCGTTCCCCTTGCAGAATGGGGCTGCCGCCAGGCAGTTCCCCAGGGGAAAACCTCCCTTCGCGAAGGGCCGTTTGGCCGAGCTCCCTGCGGGGAAGCGAAAGCAAAGGACGCTTTTCTCCTTCTAACTGCTTTCGTCAGAGGAACGGGGGAAGTCACAGCCTTCTTTCTCTCCCTGACATACACACAATCTGATGTTGCCTCCGAGCTCCGTTCTCGGCAAAGAACTGAAACGGACATGCGTTCCTGTGGGGAAGCCCACGGCTGTGCTAGGATTTCTCTGGGCAGTGTGTTTTCCCTGGGCCTCAGCGTACCCACACTATCTCGTCAGGGCAACACTGCATGGGACTTCCTCTGCCAGGAGAGAGCTGCTGCGTTGTCCTTTGGGCTGGGAAACCTTGCTTTGGCCAGTACCAATGGACCAAATTCAGGCCGAAAGAAAAGAGACTAGGGAAAGGCCTTCTCTCCCCGGCTGCTTTCCCCATCTCTTCCTAGAAGCTAAAACTCTGTCGTTGCTCCTCTGGAAGGAGAGCTGCACCGCGATGTAGTTTTTCAGAAGAAGCCTTGCGTTTGCGAGAGCAAAGCAGGACTGCATGCAATGCGGGCAAGGGGAAGGAAGGGAAGCTTCTCTCCCCCTGCCTGCTTTTGCTCAGAGGGCTGGGTGAAGTCAGGGAGCTCTCCCTTCCACCGAGAAACGTGCGGGCTGCTGTTGCCTGTGCGCCCTCTTCTTTGGAAAAGAGTCTGCAGTTGCACACTTTGCACCGTGGAAAGGCAGCGGGGTCTGCTAAGATATCTTCCCCAGGCGCTTTGCTCTCCCTGGGCCAAAGCGAGCCTTCACGATAGCTGAACGCTAACACTGCATACGCGTTCCCCTTGCAGAATGGGGCTGCCGCCAGGCAGTTCCCCAGGGGAAAACCTCCCTTCGCGAAGGGCCGTTTGGCCGAGCTCCCTGCGGGAAAGCCAAAGCAAAGGACGCTTTTCTCCTTCTAACTGCTTTCGTCAGAGGAACGGGGGAAGTCACAGCCTTCTTTCTCTCCCTGACATACACACAATCTGATGTTGCCTCTGAGCTCCGTTCTCGGCAAAGAACTGAAACGGACATGCGTTCCTGTGGGGAAGCCCACGGCTGTGCTAGGATTTCTCTGGGCAGTGTGTTTTCCCTGGGCCTCAGCGTACCCACACTATCTCGTCAGGGCAACACTGCATGGGACTTCCTCTGCTAGGAGACAGCTGCTGCGTCGTCCTTTGGGCTGGGAAACCTTGCTTGGGCCAGTGCCGATGGACCGAATTCAGGCCGAAAGAAAAGAGACTAGGAAAAGGCCTTCTCTCCCCGGCTGCTTTGCCAGTCTCTTCCTAGAAGCTAAAACTCTGTCGTTGCTCCTCTGGAAGGAGAGCTGCGCCGCGATGTAGTTTTTCAGAAGAAACCTTGCGTTTCCGAGAACAAAGCAGGACTGCATGCAATGTGGGCAAGGGGAAGGAAGGGAAGCTTCTCTCCCCCTGCCTGCTTTTGCTCAGAGGGCTGGGTGAAGGCAGGGAGCTCTCCCCTTCACCGAGAAACGTGCGGGCTGCTGTTGCCTGTGCGCTCTCTTCTTTGGAAAAGAGTCTGCAGTTGCACACTTTGCACCGTGGAAAGGCAGCGGTGTCTGCTAAGATATCTTCCCCAGGCGCTTTGCTCTCCCTGGGCCAAAGCGAGCCTTCACGATAGCTGAACGCTAACACTGCATACGCGTTCCCCTTGCAGAATGGGGCTGCCGCCAGGCAGTTCCCCACGGGAAAACCTCCCTTCGCGAAGGGCCGTTTGGCCGAGCTCCCTGCGGGAAAGCGAAAGCAAAGGACGCTTTTCTCCTTCTAACTGCTTTCGTCAGAGGAACGGGGGAAGTCACGGCGTTCTTTCTCTCCCTGAGATACACACAATCTGATGTTGCCTCCGAGCTCCGTTCTCGGCAAAGAACTGAAACGGACATGCGTTCCTGTGGGGAAGCCCGCGGCTGTACTAGGATTTCTCTGGTAGTGTGTTTTCCCTGGGCCTCAGCGTACCCACACTATCTCGTCAGGGCAACACTGCATGGGACTTCCTCTGCCAGGAGAGAGCTGCTGCGTTATTCTTTGGGCTGGGAAACCTTGCTTGGGCCAGTGGCAATGGACCGAATTCAGGCCGAAAGAAAAGAGACTAGGAAAAGGCCTTCTCTCCCCGGCTACTTTCCCAGTCTCTTCCTAGAAGCTAAAACTCTGTCGTTGCTCCTCCGAAAGGAGAACTGCACCGCGATGTAGTTTTTCAGAAGAAGCCTTGCGTTTGCGAGAGCAAAGGAGCACTGCAGGCAATGCGGGCAAGGGGAAGGAAGGGAAGCTTCTCTCCCCCTGCCTGCTTTTGCTCAGAGGGCTGGGTGAAGTCAGGGAGTTCTCCCTTCCACCGAGAAACGTGCGGGCTGCTGTTGCCTGTGCGCCCTATTCTTTGGAAGAGTCTGCAGTTGCACACTTTGCACCGTGGAAAGGCAGCGGGGTCTGCTAAGATTTCTTCCCCAGGCGCTTTGCTCTCCCTGGGCCAAAGCGAGCCTTCACGATAGCTGAACGCTAACACTGCATACGCGTTGTCCTTGAAGAATGGGGCTGCCGCCAGGCAGTTCCCCGGGGAAAAACGTCCCTTCGCGAAGGGCCGTTTGGCCGAGCTCCCTGCGGGAAAGCGAAAGCAAAGGACGCTTTTCTCCTTCTAACTGCTTTCGTCAAAGGAACGGGGGAAGTCACGGCGTTCTTTCTCTCCCTGAGATACACACAATCTGATGTTGCCTCCGAGCTCCGTTCTCGGCAAAGAACTGAAACGGACATGCGTTCCTGTGGGGAAGCCCGCGGCTGTGCTAGGATTTCTCTGGTAGTGTGTTTTCCCTGGGCCTCAGCGTACCCACACTATCTCGTCAGGGCAACACTGCATGGGACTTCCTCTGCTAGGAGACAGCTGCTGCGTCGTCCTTTGGGCTGGGAAACCTTGCTTGGGCCAGTGCCGATGGACCGAATTCAGGCCGAAAGAAAAGAGACTAGGAAAAGGCCTTCTCTCCCCGGCTGCTTTGCCAGTCTCTTCCTAGAAGCTAAAACTCTGTCGTTGCTCCTCTGGAAGGAGAGCTGCACCGCGATGTAGTTTTTCAGAAGAAGCCTTGCGTTTGCGAGAGCAAAGCAGGACAGCATGCAATGCGGGCAAGGGGAAGGAAGGGAAGCTTCTCTCCCCCTGCCTGCTTTTGCTCAGAGGGCTGGGTGAAGTCAGGGAGCTCTCCCCTTCACCTAGAAACGTGCGGGCTGCTGTTGCCTGTGCGCTCTCTTCTTTGGAAAAGAGTCTGCAGTTGCACACTTTGCACCGTGGAAAGGCAGCGGGGTCTGCTAAGATTTCTTCCCCACGCGCTTTGCTCTCCCTGGGCCAAAGCGAGCCTTCACGATAGCTGAACGCTAACACTGCATACGCGTTCCCCTTGCAGAATGGGGCTGCCGCCAGGCAGTTCCCCAGGGGAAAACCTCCCTTCGCGAAGGGCCGTTTGGCCGAGCTCCCTGCGGGGAAGCGAAAGCAAAGGACGCTTTTCTCCTTCTAACTGCTTTCGTCAGAGGAACGGGGGAAGTCACAGCCTTCTTTCTCTCCCTGACATACACACAATCTGATGTTGCCTCCGAGCTCCGTTCTCGGCAAAGAACTGAAACGGACATGCGTTCCTGTGGGGAAGCCCACGGCTGTGCTAGGATTTCTCTGGGCAGTGTGTTTTCCCTGGGCCTCAGCGTACCCACACTATCTCGTCAGGGCAACACTGCATGGGACTTCCTCTGCCAGGAGAGAGCTGCTGCGTTGTCCTTTGGGCTGGGAAACCTTGCTTTGGCCAGTACCAATGGACCAAATTCAGGCCGAAAGAAAAGAGACTAGGGAAAGGCCTTCTCTCCCCGGCTGCTTTCCCCATCTCTTCCTAGAAGCTAAAACTCTGTCGTTGCTCCTCTGGAAGGAGAGCTGCACCGCGATGTAGTTTTTCAGAAGAAGCCTTGCGTTTGCGAGAGCAAAGCAGGACTGCATGCAATGCGGGCAAGGGGAAGGAAGGGAAGCTTCTCTCCCCCTGCCTGCTTTTGCTCAGAGGGCTGGGTGAAGTCAGGGAGTTCTCCCTTCCACCGAGAAACGTGCGGGCTGCTGTTGCCTGTGCGCCCTCTTCTTTGGAAAAGAGTCTGCAGTTGCACACTTTGCACCGTGGAAAGGCAGCGGGGTCTGCTAAGATATCTTCCCCAGGCGCTTTGCTCTCCCTGGGCCAAAGCGAGCCTTCACGATAGCTGAACGCTAACACTGCATACGCGTTCCCCTTGCAGAATGGGGCTGCCGCCAGGCAGTTCCCCAGGGGAAAACCTCCCTTCGCGAAGGGCCGTTTGGCCGAGCTCCCTGCGGGAAAGCCAAAGCAAAGGACGCTTTTCTCCTTCTAACTGCTTTCGTCAGAGGAACGGGGGAAGTCACAGCCTTCTTTCTCTCCCTGACATACACACAATCTGATGTTGCCTCTGAGCTCCGTTCTCGGCAAAGAACTGAAACGGACATGCGTTCCTGTGGGGAAGCCCACGGCTGTGCTAGGATTTCTCTGGGCAGTGTGTTTTCCCTGGGCCTCAGCGTACCCACACTATCTCGTCAGGGCAACACTGCATGGGACTTCCTCTGCTAGGAGACAGCTGCTGCGTCGTCCTTTGGGCTGGGAAACCTTGCTTGGGCCAGTGCCGATGGACCGAATTCAGGCCGAAAGAAAAGAGACTAGGAAAAGGCCTTCTCTCCCCGGCTGCTTTGCCAGTCTCTTCCTAGAAGCTAAAACTCTGTCGTTGCTCCTCTGGAAGGAGAGCTGCGCCGCGATGTAGTTTTTCAGAAGAAACCTTGCGTTTCCGAGAACAAAGCAGGACTGCATGCAATGTGGGCAAGGGGAAGGAAGGGAAGCTTCTCTCCCCCTGCCTGCTTTTGCTCAGAGGGCTGGGTGAAGGCAGGGAGCTCTCCCCTTCACCGAGAAACGTGCGGGCTGCTGTTGCCTGTGCGCTCTCTTCTTTGGAAAAGAGTCTGCAGTTGCACACTTTGCACCGTGGAAAGGCAGCGGTGTCTGCTAAGATATCTTCCCCAGGCGCTTTGCTCTCCCTGGGCCAAAGCGAGCCTTCACGATAGCTGAACGCTAACACTGCATACGCGTTCCCCTTGCAGAATGGGGCTGCCGCCAGGCAGTTCCCCACGGGAAAACCTCCCTTCGCGAAGGGCCGTTTGGCCGAGCTCCCTGCGGGAAAGCGAAAGCAAAGGACGCTTTTCTCCTTCTAACTGCTTTCGTCAGAGGAACGGGGGAAGTCACGGCGTTCTTTCTCTCCCTGAGATACACACAATCTGATGTTGCCTCCGAGCTCCGTTCTCGGCAAAGAACTGAAACGGACATGCGTTCCTGTGGGGAAGCCCGCGGCTGTACTAGGATTTCTCTGGTAGTGTGTTTTCCCTGGGCCTCAGCGTACCCACACTATCTCGTCAGGGCAACACTGCATGGGACTTCCTCTGCCAGGAGAGAGCTGCTGCGTTATTCTTTGGGCTGGGAAACCTTGCTTGGGCCAGTGGCAATGGACCGAATTCAGGCCGAAAGAAAAGAGACTAGGAAAAGGCCTTCTCTCCCCGGCTACTTTCCCAGTCTCTTCCTAGAAGCTAAAACTCTGTCGTTGCTCCTCCGAAAGGAGAACTGCACCGCGATGTAGTTTTTCAGAAGAAGCCTTGCGTTTGCGAGAGCAAAGGAGCACTGCAGGCAATGCGGGCAAGGGGAAGGAAGGGAAGCTTCTCTCCCCCTGCCTGCTTTTGCTCAGAGGGCTGGGTGAAGTCAGGGAGTTCTCCCTTCCACCGAGAAACGTGCGGGCTGCTGTTGCCTGTGCGCCCTATTCTTTGGAAGAGTCTGCAGTTGCACACTTTGCACCGTGGAAAGGCAGCGGGGTCTGCTAAGATTTCTTCCCCAGGCGCTTTGCTCTCCCTGGGCCAAAGCGAGCCTTCACGATAGCTGAACGCTAACACTGCATACGCGTTGTCCTTGAAGAATGGGGCTGCCGCCAGGCAGTTCCCCGGGGAAAAACGTCCCTTCGCGAAGGGCCGTTTGGCCGAGCTCCCTGCGGGAAAGCGAAAGCAAAGGACGCTTTTCTCCTTCTAACTGCTTTCGTCAAAGGAACGGGGGAAGTCACGGCGTTCTTTCTCTCCCTGAGATACACACAATCTGATGTTGCCTCCGAGCTCCGTTCTCGGCAAAGAACTGAAACGGACATGCGTTCCTGTGGGGAAGCCCGCGGCTGTGCTAGGATTTCTCTGGTAGTGTGTTTTCCCTGGGCCTCAGCGTACCCACACTATCTCGTCAGGGCAACACTGCATGGGACTTCCTCTGCTAGGAGACAGCTGCTGCGTCGTCCTTTGGGCTGGGAAACCTTGCTTGGGCCAGTGCCGATGGACCGAATTCAGGCCGAAAGAAAAGAGACTAGGAAAAGGCCTTCTCTCCCCGGCTGCTTTGCCAGTCTCTTCCTAGAAGCTAAAACTCTGTCGTTGCTCCTCTGGAAGGAGAGCTGCACCGCGATGTAGTTTTTCAGAAGAAGCCTTGCGTTTGCGAGAGCAAAGCAGGACAGCATGCAATGCGGGCAAGGGGAAGGAAGGGAAGCTTCTCTCCCCCTGCCTGCTTTTGCTCAGAGGGCTGGGTGAAGTCAGGGAGCTCTCCCCTTCACCTAGAAACGTGCGGGCTGCTGTTGCCTGTGCGCTCTCTTCTTTGGAAAAGAGTCTGCAGTTGCACACTTTGCACCGTGGAAAGGCAGCGGGGTCTGCTAAGATTTCTTCCCCACGCGCTTTGCTCTCCCTGGGCCAAAGCGAGCCTTCACGATAGCTGAACGCTAACACTGCATACGCGTTCCCCTTGCAGAATGGGGCTGCCGCCAGGCAGTTCCCCAGGGGAAAACCTCCCTTCGCGAAGGGCCGTTTGGCCGAGCTCCCTGCGGGGAAGCGAAAGCAAAGGACGCTTTTCTCCTTCTAACTGCTTTCGTCAGAGGAACGGGGGAAGTCACAGCCTTCTTTCTCTCCCTGACATACACACAATCTGATGTTGCCTCCGAGCTCCGTTCTCGGCAAAGAACTGAAACGGACATGCGTTCCTGTGGGGAAGCCCACGGCTGTGCTAGGATTTCTCTGGGCAGTGTGTTTTCCCTGGGCCTCAGCGTACCCACACTATCTCGTCAGGGCAACACTGCATGGGACTTCCTCTGCCAGGAGAGAGCTGCTGCGTTGTCCTTTGGGCTGGGAAACCTTGCTTTGGCCAGTACCAATGGACCAAATTCAGGCCGAAAGAAAAGAGACTAGGGAAAGGCCTTCTCTCCCCGGCTGCTTTCCCCATCTCTTCCTAGAAGCTAAAACTCTGTCGTTGCTCCTCTGGAAGGAGAGCTGCACCGCGATGTAGTTTTTCAGAAGAAGCCTTGCGTTTGCGAGAGCAAAGCAGGACTGCATGCAATGCGGGCAAGGGGAAGGAAGGGAAGCTTCTCTCCCCCTGCCTGCTTTTGCTCAGAGGGCTGGGTGAAGTCAGGGAGCTCTCCCTTCCACCGAGAAACGTGCGGGCTGCTGTTGCCTGTGCGCCCTCTTCTTTGGAAAAGAGTCTGCAGTTGCACACTTTGCACCGTGGAAAGGCAGCGGGGTCTGCTAAGATATCTTCCCCAGGCGCTTTGCTCTCCCTGGGCCAAAGCGAGCCTTCACGATAGCTGAACGCTAACACTGCATACGCGTTCCCCTTGCAGAATGGGGCTGCCGCCAGGCAGTTCCCCAGGGGAAAACCTCCCTTCGCGAAGGGCCGTTTGGCCGAGCTCCCTGCGGGAAAGCCAAAGCAAAGGACGCTTTTCTCCTTCTAACTGCTTTCGTCAGAGGAACGGGGGAAGTCACAGCCTTCTTTCTCTCCCTGACATACACACAATCTGATGTTGCCTCTGAGCTCCGTTCTCGGCAAAGAACTGAAACGGACATGCGTTCCTGTGGGGAAGCCCACGGCTGTGCTAGGATTTCTCTGGGCAGTGTGTTTTCCCTGGGCCTCAGCGTACCCACACTATCTCGTCAGGGCAGCACTGCATGGGACTTCCTCTGCTAGGAGACAGCTGCTGCGTCGTCCTTTGGGCTGGGAAACCTTGCTTGGGCCAGTGCCGATGGACCGAATTCAGGCCGAAAGAAAAGAGACTAGGAAAAGGCCTTCTCTCCCCGGCTGCTTTGCCAGTCTCTTCCTAGAAGCTAAAACTCTGTCGTTGCTCCTCTGGAAGGAGAGCTGCGCCGCGATGTAGTTTTTCAGAAGAAACCTTGCGTTTCCGAGAACAAAGCAGGACTGCATGCAATGTGGGCAAGGGGAAGGAAGGGAAGCTTCTCTCCCCCTGCCTGCTTTTGCTCAGAGGGCTGGGTGAAGGCAGGGAGCTCTCCCCTTCACCGAGAAACGTGCGGGCTGCTGTTGCCTGTGCGCTCTCTTCTTTGGAAAAGAGTCTGCAGTTGCACACTTTGCACCGTGGAAAGGCAGCGGTGTCTGCTAAGATATCTTCCCCAGGCGCTTTGCTCTCCCTGGGCCAAAGCGAGCCTTCACGATAGCTGAACGCTAACACTGCATACGCGTTTCCCTTGCAGAATGGAGCTGCCGCCAGGCAGTTCCCCAGGGGAAAACCTCCCTTCGCGAAGGGCCGTTTGGCCGAGCTCCCTGCGGGAAAGCGAAAGCAAAGGACGCTTTTCTCCTTCTAACTGCTTTCGTCAGAGGAACGGGGGAAGTCACGGCGTTCTTTCTCTCCCTGAGATACACACAATCTGATGTTGCCTCCGAGCTCCGTTCTCGGCAAAGAACTGAAACGGACATGCCTTCCTGTGGGGAAGCCCGCGGTTGTGCTAGGATTTCTCTGGTAGTGTGTTTTCCCTGGGCCTCAGCGTACCCACACTATCTCGTCAGGGCAACACTGCATGGGACTTCCTCTGCCAGGAGAGAGCTGCTGCGTTATTCTTTGGGCTGGGAAACCTTGCTTGGGCCAGTGGCAATGGACCGAATTCAGGCCGAAAGAAAAGAGACTAGGAAAAGGCCTTCTCTCCCCGGGTACTTTCCCAGTCTCTTCCTAGAAGCTAAAACTCTGTCGTTGCTCCTCCGGAAGGAGAACTGCACCGCGATGTAGTTTTTCAGAAGAAGCCTTGCGTTTGCGAGAGCAAAGGAGCACTGCAGGCAATGCGGGCAAGGGGAAGGAAGGGAAGCTTCTCTCCCCCTGCCTGCTTTTGCTCAGAGGGCTGGGTGAAGTCAGGGAGTTCTCCCTTCCACCGAGAAACGTGCGGGCTGCTGTTGCCTGTGCGCCCTATTCTTTGGAAGAGTCTGCAGTTGCACACTTTGCACCGTGGAAAGGCAGCGGGGTCTGCTAAGATTTCTTCCCCAGGCGCTTTGCTCTCCCTGGGCCAAAGCGAGCCTTCACGATAGCTGAACGCTAACACTGCATACGCGTTGTCCTTGAAGAATGGGGCTGCCGCCAGGCAGTTCCCCGGGGAAAAACGTCCCTTCGCGAAGGGCCGTTTGGCCGAGCTCCCTGCGGGAAAGCGAAAGCAAAGGACGCTTTTCTCCTTCTAACTGCTTTCGTCAGAGGAACGGGGGAAGTCACGGCGTTCTTTCTCTCCCTGACATACACACAATCTGATGTTGCCTCCGAGCTCCGTTCTCGGCAAAGAACTGAAACGGACATGCGTTCCTGTGGGGAAGCCCGCGGCTGTGCTAGGATTTCTCTGGTAGTGTGTTTTCCCTGGGCCTCAGCGTACCCACACTATCTCGTCAGGGCAACACTGCATGGGACTTCCTCTGCCAGGAGAGAGCTGCTGCGTTATTCGTTGGGCTGGGAAACCTTGCTTGGGCCAGTGCCGATGGACCGAATTCAGGCCGAAAGAAAAGAGACTAGGAAAAGGCCTTCTCTCCCCGGCTGCTTTCCCCATCTCTTCCTAGAAGCTAAAACTCTGTCGTTGCTCCTCTGGAAGGAGAGCTGCACCGCGATGTAGTTTTTCAGAAGAAGCCTTGCGTTTGCGAGAGCAAAGCAGGACTGCATGCAATGCGGGCAAGGGGAAGGAAGGGAAGCTTCTCTCCCCCTGCCTGCTTTTGCTCAGAGGGCTGGGTGAAGTCAGGGAGCTCTCCCTTCCACCGAGAAACGTGCGGGCTGCTGTTGCCTGTGCGCCCTCTTCTTTGGAAAAGAGTCTGCAGTTGCACACTTTGCACCGTGGAAAGGCAGCGGTGTCTGCTAAGATATCTTCCCCAGGCGCTTTGCTCTCCCTGGGCCAAAGCGAGCCTTCACGATAGCTGAACGCTAACACTGCATACGCGTTCCCCTTGCAGAATGGGGCTGCCGCCAGGCAGTTCCCCAGGGGAAAACCTCCCTTCGCGAAGGGCCGTTTGGCCGAGCTCCCTGCGGGAAAGCGAAAGCAAAGGACGCTTTTCTCCTTCTAACTGCTTTCGTCAGAGGAACGGGGGAAGTCACAGCCTTCTTTCTCTCCCTGACATACACACAATCTGATGTTGCCTCTGAGCTCCGTTCTCGGCAAAGAACTGAAACGGACATGCGTTCCTGTGGGGAAGCCCACGGCTGTGCTAGGATTTCTCTGGGCAGTGTGTTTTCCCTGGGCCTCAGCGTACCCACACTATCTCGTCAGGGCAACACTGCATGGGACTTCCTCTGCTAGGAGACAGCTGCTGCGTCGTCCTTTGGGCTGGGAAACCTTGCTTGGGCCAGTGCCGATGGACCGAATTCAGGCCGAAAGAAAAGAGACTAGGAAAAGGCCTTCTCTCCCCGGCTGCTTTGCCAGTCTCTTCCTAGAAGCTAAAACTCTGTCGTTGCTCCTCTGGAAGGAGAGCTGCGCCGCGATGTAGTTTTTCAGAAGAAACCTTGCGTTTCCGAGAACAAAGCAGGACTGCATGCAATGTGGGCAAGGGGAAGGAAGGGAAGCTTCTCTCCCCCTGCCTGCTTTTGCTCAGAGGGCTGGGTGAAGGCAGGGAGCTCTCCCCTTCACCGAGAAACGTGCGGGCTGCTGTTGCCTGTGCGCTCTCTTCTTTGGAAAAGAGTCTGCAGTTGCACACTTTGCACCGTGGAAAGGCAGCGGTGTCTGCTAAGATATCTTCCCCAGGCGCTTTGCTCTCCCTGGGCCAAAGCGAGCCTTCACGATAGCTGAACGCTAACACTGCATACGCGTTCCCCTTGCAGAATGGGGCTGCCGCCAGGCAGTTCCCCAGGGGAAAACCTCCCTTCGCGAAGGGCCGTTTGGCCGAGCTCCCTGCGGGAAAGCGAAAGCAAAGGACGCTTTTCTCCTTCTAACTGCTTTCGTCAGAGGAACGGGGGAAGTCACGGCGTTCTTTCTCTCCCTGAGATACACACAATCTGATGTTGCCTCCGAGCTCCGTTCTCGGCAAAGAACTGAAACGGACATGCGTTCCTGTGGGGAAGCCCGCGGCTGTGCTAGGATTTCTCTGGTAGTGTGTTTTCCCTGGGCCTCAGCGTACCCACACTATCTCGTCAGGGCAACACTGCATGGGACTTCCTCTGCCAGGAGAGAGCTGCTGCGTTATTCTTTGGGCTGGGAAACCTTGCTTGGGCCAGTGGCAATGGACCGAATTCAGGCCGAAAGAAAAGAGACTAGGAAAAGGCCTTCTCTCCCCGGCTACTTTCCCAGTCTCTTCCTAGAAGCTAAAACTCTGTCGTTGCTCCTCCGAAAGGAGAACTGCACCGCGATGTAGTTTTTCAGAAGAAGCCTTGCGTTTGCGAGAGCAAAGGAGCACTGCAGGCAATGCGGGCAAGGGGAAGGAAGGGAAGCTTCTCTCCCCCTGCCTGCTTTTGCTCAGAGGGCTGGGTGAAGTCAGGGAGTTCTCCCTTCCACCGAGAAACGTGCGGGCTGCTGTTGCCTGTGCGCCCTATTCTTTGGAAGAGTCTGCAGTTGCACACTTTGCACCGTGGAAAGGCAGCGGGGTCTGCTAAGATTTCTTCCCCAGGCGCTTTGCTCTCCCTGGGCCAAAGCGAGCCTTCACGATAGCTGAACGCTAACACTGCATACGCGTTGTCCTTGAAGAATGGGGCTGCCGCCAGGCAGTTCCCCGGGGAAAAACGTCCCTTCGCGAAGGGCCGTTTGGCCGAGCTCCCTGCGGGAAAGCGAAAGCAAAGGACGCTTTTCTCCTTCTAACTGCTTTCGTCAAAGGAACGGGGGAAGTCACGGCGTTCTTTCTCTCCCTGAGATACACACAATCTGATGTTGCCTCCGAGCTCCGTTCTCGGCAAAGAACTGAAACGGACATGCGTTCCTGTGGGGAAGCCCGCGGCTGTGCTAGGATTTCTCTGGTAGTGTGTTTTCCCTGGGCCTCAGCGTACCCACACTATCTCGTCAGGGCAACACTGCATGGGACTTCCTCTGCTAGGAGACAGCTGCTGCGTCGTCCTTTGGGCTGGGAAACCTTGCTTGGGCCAGTGCCGATGGACCGAATTCAGGCCGAAAGAAAAGAGACTAGGAAAAGGCCTTCTCTCCCCGGCTGCTTTGCCAGTCTCTTCCTAGAAGCTAAAACTCTGTCGTTGCTCCTCTGGAAGGAGAGCTGCACCGCGATGTAGTTTTTCAGAAGAAGCCTTGCGTTTGCGAGAGCAAAGCAGGACAGCATGCAATGCGGGCAAGGGGAAGGAAGGGAAGCTTCTCTCCCCCTGCCTGCTTTTGCTCAGAGGGCTGGGTGAAGTCAGGGAGCTCTCCCCTTCACCTAGAAACGTGCGGGCTGCTGTTGCCTGTGCGCTCTCTTCTTTGGAAAAGAGTCTGCAGTTGCACACTTTGCACCGTGGAAAGGCAGCGGGGTCTGCTAAGATTTCTTCCCCACGCGCTTTGCTCTCCCTGGGCCAAAGCGAGCCTTCACGATAGCTGAACGCTAACACTGCATACGCGTTCCCCTTGCAGAATGGGGCTGCCGCCAGGCAGTTCCCCAGGGGAAAACCTCCCTTCGCGAAGGGCCGTTTGGCCGAGCTCCCTGCGGGGAAGCGAAAGCAAAGGACGCTTTTCTCCTTCTAACTGCTTTCGTCAGAGGAACGGGGGAAGTCACAGCCTTCTTTCTCTCCCTGACATACACACAATCTGATGTTGCCTCCGAGCTCCGTTCTCGGCAAAGAACTGAAACGGACATGCGTTCCTGTGGGGAAGCCCACGGCTGTGCTAGGATTTCTCTGGGCAGTGTGTTTTCCCTGGGCCTCAGCGTACCCACACTATCTCGTCAGGGCAACACTGCATGGGACTTCCTCTGCCAGGAGAGAGCTGCTGCGTTGTCCTTTGGGCTGGGAAACCTTGCTTTGGCCAGTACCAATGGACCAAATTCAGGCCGAAAGAAAAGAGACTAGGGAAAGGCCTTCTCTCCCCGGCTGCTTTCCCCATCTCTTCCTAGAAGCTAAAACTCTGTCGTTGCTCCTCTGGAAGGAGAGCTGCACCGCGATGTAGTTTTTCAGAAGAAGCCTTGCGTTTGCGAGAGCAAAGCAGGACTGCATGCAATGCGGGCAAGGGGAAGGAAGGGAAGCTTCTCTCCCCCTGCCTGCTTTTGCTCAGAGGGCTGGGTGAAGTCAGGGAGCTCTCCCTTCCACCGAGAAACGTGCGGGCTGCTGTTGCCTGTGCGCCCTCTTCTTTGGAAAAGAGTCTGCAGTTGCACACTTTGCACCGTGGAAAGGCAGCGGGGTCTGCTAAGATATCTTCCCCAGGCGCTTTGCTCTCCCTGGGCCAAAGCGAGCCTTCACGATAGCTGAACGCTAACACTGCATACGCGTTCCCCTTGCAGAATGGGGCTGCCGCCAGGCAGTTCCCCAGGGGAAAACCTCCCTTCGCGAAGGGCCGTTTGGCCGAGCTCCCTGCGGGAAAGCCAAAGCAAAGGACGCTTTTCTCCTTCTAACTGCTTTCGTCAGAGGAACGGGGGAAGTCACAGCCTTCTTTCTCTCCCTGACATACACACAATCTGATGTTGCCTCTGAGCTCCGTTCTCGGCAAAGAACTGAAACGGACATGCGTTCCTGTGGGGAAGCCCACGGCTGTGCTAGGATTTCTCTGGGCAGTGTGTTTTCCCTGGGCCTCAGCGTACCCACACTATCTCGTCAGGGCAGCACTGCATGGGACTTCCTCTGCTAGGAGACAGCTGCTGCGTCGTCCTTTGGGCTGGGAAACCTTGCTTGGGCCAGTGCCGATGGACCGAATTCAGGCCGAAAGAAAAGAGACTAGGAAAAGGCCTTCTCTCCCCGGCTGCTTTGCCAGTCTCTTCCTAGAAGCTAAAACTCTGTCGTTGCTCCTCTGGAAGGAGAGCTGCGCCGCGATGTAGTTTTTCAGAAGAAACCTTGCGTTTCCGAGAACAAAGCAGGACTGCATGCAATGTGGGCAAGGGGAAGGAAGGGAAGCTTCTCTCCCCCTGCCTGCTTTTGCTCAGAGGGCTGGGTGAAGGCAGGGAGCTCTCCCCTTCACCGAGAAACGTGCGGGCTGCTGTTGCCTGTGCGCTCTCTTCTTTGGAAAAGAGTCTGCAGTTGCACACTTTGCACCGTGGAAAGGCAGCGGTGTCTGCTAAGATATCTTCCCCAGGCGCTTTGCTCTCCCTGGGCCAAAGCGAGCCTTCACGATAGCTGAACGCTAACACTGCATACGCGTTTCCCTTGCAGAATGGAGCTGCCGCCAGGCAGTTCCCCAGGGGAAAACCTCCCTTCGCGAAGGGCCGTTTGGCCGAGCTCCCTGCGGGAAAGCGAAAGCAAAGGACGCTTTTCTCCTTCTAACTGCTTTCGTCAGAGGAACGGGGGAAGTCACGGCGTTCTTTCTCTCCCTGAGATACACACAATCTGATGTTGCCTCCGAGCTCCGTTCTCGGCAAAGAACTGAAACGGACATGCCTTCCTGTGGGGAAGCCCGCGGTTGTGCTAGGATTTCTCTGGTAGTGTGTTTTCCCTGGGCCTCAGCGTACCCACACTATCTCGTCAGGGCAACACTGCATGGGACTTCCTCTGCCAGGAGAGAGCTGCTGCGTTATTCTTTGGGCTGGGAAACCTTGCTTGGGCCAGTGGCAATGGACCGAATTCAGGCCGAAAGAAAAGAGACTAGGAAAAGGCCTTCTCTCCCCGGGTACTTTCCCAGTCTCTTCCTAGAAGCTAAAACTCTGTCGTTGCTCCTCCGGAAGGAGAACTGCACCGCGATGTAGTTTTTCAGAAGAAGCCTTGCGTTTGCGAGAGCAAAGGAGCACTGCAGGCAATGCGGGCAAGGGGAAGGAAGGGAAGCTTCTCTCCCCCTGCCTGCTTTTGCTCAGAGGGCTGGGTGAAGTCAGGGAGTTCTCCCTTCCACCGAGAAACGTGCGGGCTGCTGTTGCCTGTGCGCCCTATTCTTTGGAAGAGTCTGCAGTTGCACACTTTGCACCGTGGAAAGGCAGCGGGGTCTGCTAAGATTTCTTCCCCAGGCGCTTTGCTCTCCCTGGGCCAAAGCGAGCCTTCACGATAGCTGAACGCTAACACTGCATACGCGTTGTCCTTGAAGAATGGGGCTGCCGCCAGGCAGTTCCCCGGGGAAAAACGTCCCTTCGCGAAGGGCCGTTTGGCCGAGCTCCCTGCGGGAAAGCGAAAGCAAAGGACGCTTTTCTCCTTCTAACTGCTTTCGTCAGAGGAACGGGGGAAGTCACGGCGTTCTTTCTCTCCCTGACATACACACAATCTGATGTTGCCTCCGAGCTCCGTTCTCGGCAAAGAACTGAAACGGACATGCGTTCCTGTGGGGAAGCCCGCGGCTGTGCTAGGATTTCTCTGGTAGTGTGTTTTCCCTGGGCCTCAGCGTACCCACACTATCTCGTCAGGGCAACACTGCATGGGACTTCCTCTGCCAGGAGAGAGCTGCTGCGTTATTCGTTGGGCTGGGAAACCTTGCTTGGGCCAGTGCCGATGGACCGAATTCAGGCCGAAAGAAAAGAGACTAGGAAAAGGCCTTCTCTCCCCGGCTGCTTTCCCCATCTCTTCCTAGAAGCTAAAACTCTGTCGTTGCTCCTCTGGAAGGAGAGCTGCACCGCGATGTAGTTTTTCAGAAGAAGCCTTGCGTTTGCGAGAGCAAAGCAGGACTGCATGCAATGCGGGCAAGGGGAAGGAAGGGAAGCTTCTCTCCCCCTGCCTGCTTTTGCTCAGAGGGCTGGGTGAAGTCAGGGAGCTCTCCCTTCCACCGAGAAACGTGCGGGCTGCTGTTGCCTGTGCGCCCTCTTCTTTGGAAAAGAGTCTGCAGTTGCACACTTTGCACCGTGGAAAGGCAGCGGTGTCTGCTAAGATATCTTCCCCAGGCGCTTTGCTCTCCCTGGGCCAAAGCGAGCCTTCACGATAGCTGAACGCTAACACTGCATACGCGTTCCCCTTGCAGAATGGGGCTGCCGCCAGGCAGTTCCCCAGGGGAAAACCTCCCTTCGCGAAGGGCCGTTTGGCCGAGCTCCCTGCGGGAAAGCGAAAGCAAAGGACGCTTTTCTCCTTCTAACTGCTTTCGTCAGAGGAACGGGGGAAGTCACAGCCTTCTTTCTCTCCCTGACATACACACAATCTGATGTTGCCTCTGAGCTCCGTTCTCGGCAAAGAACTGAAACGGACATGCGTTCCTGTGGGGAAGCCCACGGCTGTGCTAGGATTTCTCTGGGCAGTGTGTTTTCCCTGGGCCTCAGCGTACCCACACTATCTCGTCAGGGCAACACTGCATGGGACTTCCTCTGCTAGGAGACAGCTGCTGCGTCGTCCTTTGGGCTGGGAAACCTTGCTTGGGCCAGTGCCGATGGACCGAATTCAGGCCGAAAGAAAAGAGACTAGGAAAAGGCCTTCTCTCCCCGGCTGCTTTGCCAGTCTCTTCCTAGAAGCTAAAACTCTGTCGTTGCTCCTCTGGAAGGAGAGCTGCGCCGCGATGTAGTTTTTCAGAAGAAACCTTGCGTTTCCGAGAACAAAGCAGGACTGCATGCAATGTGGGCAAGGGGAAGGAAGGGAAGCTTCTCTCCCCCTGCCTGCTTTTGCTCAGAGGGCTGGGTGAAGGCAGGGAGCTCTCCCCTTCACCGAGAAACGTGCGGGCTGCTGTTGCCTGTGCGCTCTCTTCTTTGGAAAAGAGTCTGCAGTTGCACACTTTGCACCGTGGAAAGGCAGCGGTGTCTGCTAAGATATCTTCCCCAGGCGCTTTGCTCTCCCTGGGCCAAAGCGAGCCTTCACGATAGCTGAACGCTAACACTGCATACGCGTTCCCCTTGCAGAATGGGGCTGCCGCCAGGCAGTTCCCCAGGGGAAAACCTCCCTTCGCGAAGGGCCGTTTGGCCGAGCTCCCTGCGGGAAAGCGAAAGCAAAGGACGCTTTTCTCCTTCTAACTGCTTTCGTCAGAGGAACGGGGGAAGTCACGGCGTTCTTTCTCTCCCTGAGATACACACAATCTGATGTTGCCTCCGAGCTCCGTTCTCGGCAAAGAACTGAAACGGACATGCGTTCCTGTGGGGAAGCCCGCGGCTGTGCTAGGATTTCTCTGGTAGTGTGTTTTCCCTGGGCCTCAGCGTACCCACACTATCTCGTCAGGGCAACACTGCATGGGACTTCCTCTGCCAGGAGAGAGCTGCTGCGTTATTCTTTGGGCTGGGAAACCTTGCTTGGGCCAGTGGCAATGGACCGAATTCAGGCCGAAAGAAAAGAGACTAGGAAAAGGCCTTCTCTCCCCGGCTACTTTCCCAGTCTCTTCCTAGAAGCTAAAACTCTGTCGTTGCTCCTCCGAAAGGAGAACTGCACCGCGATGTAGTTTTTCAGAAGAAGCCTTGCGTTTGCGAGAGCAAAGGAGCACTGCAGGCAATGCGGGCAAGGGGAAGGAAGGGAAGCTTCTCTCCCCCTGCCTGCTTTTGCTCAGAGGGCTGGGTGAAGTCAGGGAGTTCTCCCTTCCACCGAGAAACGTGCGGGCTGCTGTTGCCTGTGCGCCCTATTCTTTGGAAGAGTCTGCAGTTGCACACTTTGCACCGTGGAAAGGCAGCGGGGTCTGCTAAGATTTCTTCCCCAGGCGCTTTGCTCTCCCTGGGCCAAAGCGAGCCTTCACGATAGCTGAACGCTAACACTGCATACGCGTTGTCCTTGAAGAATGGGGCTGCCGCCAGGCAGTTCCCCGGGGAAAAACGTCCCTTCGCGAAGGGCCGTTTGGCCGAGCTCCCTGCGGGAAAGCGAAAGCAAAGGACGCTTTTCTCCTTCTAACTGCTTTCGTCAGAGGAACGGGGGAAGTCACGGCGTTCTTTCTCTCCCTGAGATACACACAATCTGATGTTGCCTCCGAGCTCCGTTCTCGGCAAAGAACTGAAACGGACATGCGTTCCTGTGGGGAAGCCCGCGGCTGTGCTAGGATTTCTCTGGGCAGTGTGTTTTCCCTGGGCCTCAGCGTACCCACACTATCTCGTCAGGGCAACACTGCATGGGACTTCCTCTGCTAGGAGACAGCTGCTGCGTCGTCCTTTGGGCTGGGAAACCTTGCTTGGGCCAGTGCCGATGGACCGAATTCAGGCCGAAAGAAAAGAGACTAGGAAAAGGCCTTCTCTCCCCGGCTGCTTTCCCCATCTCTTCCTAGAAGCTAAAACTCTGTCGTTGCTCCTCTGGAAGGAGAGCTGCACCGCGATGTAGTTTTTCAGAAGAAGCCTTGCGTTTGCGAGAGCAAAGCAGGACTGCATGCAATGCGGGCAAGGGGAAGGAAGGGAAGCTTCTCTCCCCCTGCCTGCTTTTGCTCAGAGGGCTGGGTGAAGTCAGGGAGTTCTCCCTTCCACCGAGAAACGTGCGGGCTGCTGTTGCCTGTGCGCCCTATTCTTTGGAAGAGTCTGCAGTTGCACACTTTGCACCGTGGAAAGGCAGCGGGGTCTGCTAAGATTTCTTCCCCAGGCGCTTTGCTCTCCCTGGGCCAAAGCGAGCCTTCACGATAGCTTAACGCTAACACTGCATACGCGTTGTCCTTGAAGAATGGGGCTGCCGCCAGGCAGTTCCCCGGGGAAAAACGTCCCTTCGCGAAGGGCCGTTTGGCCGAGCTCCCTGCGGGAAAGCGAAAGCAAAGGACGCTTTTCTCCTTCTAACTGCTTTCGTCAGAGGAACGGGGGAAGTCACGGCGTTCTTTCTCTCCCTGAGATACACACAATCTGATGTTGCCTCCGAGCTCCGTTCTCGGCAAAGAACTGAAACGGACATGCGTTCCTGTGGGGAAGCCCACGGCTGTGCTAGGATTTCTCTGGTAGTGTGTTTTCCCTGGGCCTCAGCGTACCCACACTATCTCGTCAGGGCAACACTGCATGGGACTTCCTCTGCCAGGAGAGAGCTGCTGCGTTATTCTTTGGGCTGGGAAACCTTGCTTGGGCCAGTGGCAATGGACCGAATTCAGGCCGAAAGAAAAGAGACTAGGAAAAGGCCTTCTCTCCCCGGCTAATTTCCCAGTCTCTTCCTAGAAGCTAAAACTCTGTCGTTGCTCCTCCGGAAGGAGAACTGCACTGCGATGTAGTTTTTCAGAAGAAGCCTTGCGTTTGCGAGAGCAAAGGAGGACTGCAGGCAATGCGGGCAAGGGGAAGGAAGGGAAGCTTCTCTCCCCCTGCCTGCTTTTGCTCAGAGGGCTGGGTGAAGTCAGGGAGCTCTCCCTTCCACCGAGAAACGTGCGGGCTGCTGTTGCCTGTGCGCCCTCTTCTTTGGAAAAGAGTCTGCAGTTGCACACTTTGCACCGTGGAAAGGCAGCGGGGTCTGCTAAGATATCTTCCCCAGGCGCTTTGCTCTCCCTGGGCCAAAGCGAGCCTTCACGATAGCTGAACGCTAACACTGCATACGCGTTCCCCTTGCAGAATGGGGCTGCCGCCAGGCAGTTCCCCAGGGGAAAACCTCCCTTCGCGAAGGGCCGTTTGGCCGAGCTCCCTGCGGGAAAGCGAAAGCAAAGGACGCTTTTCTCCTTCTAACTGCTTTCGTCAGAGGAACGGGGGAAGTCACAGCCTTCTTTCTCTCCCTGACATACACACAATCTGATGTTGCCTCTGAGCTCCGTTCTCGGCAAAGAACTGAAACGGACATGCGTTCCTGTGGGGAAGCCCACGGCTGTGCTAGGATTTCTCTGGGCAGTGTGTTTTCCCTGGGCCTCAGCGTACCCACACTATCTCGTCAGGGCAACACTGCATGGGACTTCCTCTGCTAGGAGACAGCTGCTGCGTCGTCCTTTGGGCTGGGAAACCTTGCTTGGGCCAGTGCCGATGGACCGAATTCAGGCCGAAAGAAAAGAGACTAGGAAAAGGCCTTCTCTCCCCGGCTGCTTTGCCAGTCTCTTCCTAGAAGCTAAAACTCTGTCGTTGCTCCTCTGGAAGGAGAGCTGCGCCGCGATGTAGTTTTTCAGAAGAAACCTTGCGTTTCCGAGAACAAAGCAGGACTGCATGCAATGTGGGCAAGGGGAAGGAAGGGAAGCTTCTCTCCCCCTGCCTGCTTTTGCTCAGAGGGCTGGGTGAAGGCAGGGAGCTCTCCCCTTCACCGAGAAACGTGCGGGCTGCTGTTGCCTGTGCGCTCTCTTCTTTGGAAAAGAGTCTGCAGTTGCACACTTTGCACCGTGGAAAGGCAGCGGGGTCTGCTAAGATATCTTCCCCAGGCGCTTTGCTCTCCCTGGGCCAAAGCGAGCCTTCACGATAGCTGAACGCTAACACTGCATACGCGTTCCCCTTGCAGAATGGGGCTGCCGCCAGGCAGTTCCCCAGGGGAAAACCTCCCTTCGCGAAGGGCCGTTTGGCCGAGCTCCCTGCGGGAAAGCGAAAGCAAAGGACGCTTTTCTCCTTCTAACTGCTTTCGTCAGAGGAACGGGGGAAGTCACAGCCTTCTTTCTCTCCCTGACATACACACAATCTGATGTTGCCTCTGAGCTCCGTTCTCGGCAAAGAACTGAAACGGACATGCGTTCCTGTGGGGAAGCCCACGGCTGTGCTAGGATTTCTCTGGGCAGTGTGTTTTCCCTGGGCCTCAGCGTACCCACACTATCTCGTCAGGGCAACACTGCATGGGACTTCCTCTGCTAGGAGACAGCTGCTGCGTCGTCCTTTGGGCTGGGAAACCTTGCTTGGGCCAGTGCCGATGGACCGAATTCAGGCCGAAAGAAAAGAGACTAGGAAAAGGCCTTCTCTCCCCGGCTGCTTTGCCAGTCTCTTCCTAGAAGCTAAAACTCTGTCGTTGCTCCTCTGGAAGGAGAGCTGCGCCGCGATGTAGTTTTTCAGAAGAAACCTTGCGTTTCCGAGAACAAAGCAGGACTGCATGCAATGTGGGCAAGGGGAAGGAAGGGAAGCTTCTCTCCCCCTGCCTGCTTTTGCTCAGAGGGCTGGGTGAAGGCAGGGAGCTCTCCCCTTCACCGAGAAACGTGCGGGCTGCTGTTGCCTGTGCGCTCTCTTCTTTGGAAAAGAGTCTGCAGTTGCACACTTTGCACCGTGGAAAGGCAGCGGTGTCTGCTAAGATATCTTCCCCAGGCGCTTTGCTCTCCCTGGGCCAAAGCGAGCCTTCACGATAGCTGAACGCTAACACTGCATACGCGTTCCCCTTGCAGAATGGGGCTGCCGCCAGGCAGTTCCCCAGGGGAAAACCTCCCTTCGCGAAGGGCCGTTTGGCCGAGCTCCCTGCGGGAAAGCGAAAGCAAAGGACGCTTTTCTCCTTCTAACTGCTTTCGTCAGAGGAACGGGGGAAGTCACGGCGTTCTTTCTCTCCCTGAGATACACACAATCTGATGTTGCCTCCGAGCTCCGTTCTCGGCAAAGAACTGAAACGGACATGCGTTCCTGTGGGGAAGCCCGCGGCTGTGCTAGGATTTCTCTGGTAGTGTGTTTTCCCTGGGCCTCAGCGTACCCACACTATCTCGTCAGGGCAACACTGCATGGGACTTCCTCTGCCAGGAGAGAGCTGCTGCGTTATTCTTTGGGCTGGGAAACCTTGCTTGGGCCAGTGGCAATGGACCGAATTCAGGCCGAAAGAAAAGAGACTAGGAAAAGGCCTTCTCTCCCCGGCTACTTTCCCAGTCTCTTCCTAGAAGCTAAAACTCTGTCGTTGCTCCTCCGAAAGGAGAACTGCACCGCGATGTAGTTTTTCAGAAGAAGCCTTGCGTTTGCGAGAGCAAAGGAGCACTGCAGGCAATGCGGGCAAGGGGAAGGAAGGGAAGCTTCTCTCCCCCTGCCTGCTTTTGCTCAGAGGGCTGGGTGAAGTCAGGGAGTTCTCCCTTCCACCGAGAAACGTGCGGGCTGCTGTTGCCTGTGCGCCCTATTCTTTGGAAGAGTCTGCAGTTGCACACTTTGCACCGTGGAAAGGCAGCGGGGTCTGCTAAGATTTCTTCCCCAGGCGCTTTGCTCTCCCTGGGCCAAAGCGAGCCTTCACGATAGCTGAACGCTAACACTGCATACGCGTTGTCCTTGAAGAATGGGGCTGCCGCCAGGCAGTTCCCCGGGGAAAAACGTCCCTTCGCGAAGGGCCGTTTGGCCGAGCTCCCTGCGGGAAAGCGAAAGCAAAGGACGCTTTTCTCCTTCTAACTGCTTTCGTCAGAGGAACGGGGGAAGTCACGGCGTTCTTTCTCTCCCTGAGATACACACAATCTGATGTTGCCTCCGAGCTCCGTTCTCGGCAAAGAACTGAAACGGACATGCGTTCCTGTGGGGAAGCCCGCGGCTGTGCTAGGATTTCTCTGGGCAGTGTGTTTTCCCTGGGCCTCAGCGTACCCACACTATCTCGTCAGGGCAACACTGCATGGGACTTCCTCTGCTAGGAGACAGCTGCTGCGTCGTCCTTTGGGCTGGGAAACCTTGCTTGGGCCAGTGCCGATGGACCGAATTCAGGCCGAAAGAAAAGAGACTAGGAAAAGGCCTTCTCTCCCCGGCTGCTTTCCCCATCTCTTCCTAGAAGCTAAAACTCTGTCGTTGCTCCTCTGGAAGGAGAGCTGCACCGCGATGTAGTTTTTCAGAAGAAGCCTTGCGTTTGCGAGAGCAAAGCAGGACTGCATGCAATGCGGGCAAGGGGAAGGAAGGGAAGCTTCTCTCCCCCTGCCTGCTTTTGCTCAGAGGGCTGGGTGAAGTCAGGGAGTTCTCCCTTCCACCGAGAAACGTGCGGGCTGCTGTTGCCTGTGCGCCCTATTCTTTGGAAGAGTCTGCAGTTGCACACTTTGCACCGTGGAAAGGCAGCGGGGTCTGCTAAGATTTCTTCCCCAGGCGCTTTGCTCTCCCTGGGCCAAAGCGAGCCTTCACGATAGCTTAACGCTAACACTGCATACGCGTTGTCCTTGAAGAATGGGGCTGCCGCCAGGCAGTTCCCCGGGGAAAAACGTCCCTTCGCGAAGGGCCGTTTGGCCGAGCTCCCTGCGGGAAAGCGAAAGCAAAGGACGCTTTTCTCCTTCTAACTGCTTTCGTCAGAGGAACGGGGGAAGTCACGGCGTTCTTTCTCTCCCTGAGATACACACAATCTGATGTTGCCTCCGAGCTCCGTTCTCGGCAAAGAACTGAAACGGACATGCGTTCCTGTGGGGAAGCCCACGGCTGTGCTAGGATTTCTCTGGTAGTGTGTTTTCCCTGGGCCTCAGCGTACCCACACTATCTCGTCAGGGCAACACTGCATGGGACTTCCTCTGCCAGGAGAGAGCTGCTGCGTTATTCTTTGGGCTGGGAAACCTTGCTTGGGCCAGTGGCAATGGACCGAATTCAGGCCGAAAGAAAAGAGACTAGGAAAAGGCCTTCTCTCCCCGGCTAATTTCCCAGTCTCTTCCTAGAAGCTAAAACTCTGTCGTTGCTCCTCCGGAAGGAGAACTGCACTGCGATGTAGTTTTTCAGAAGAAGCCTTGCGTTTGCGAGAGCAAAGGAGGACTGCAGGCAATGCGGGCAAGGGGAAGGAAGGGAAGCTTCTCTCCCCCTGCCTGCTTTTGCTCAGAGGGCTGGGTGAAGTCAGGGAGCTCTCCCTTCCACCGAGAAACGTGCGGGCTGCTGTTGCCTGTGCGCCCTCTTCTTTGGAAAAGAGTCTGCAGTTGCACACTTTGCACCGTGGAAAGGCAGCGGGGTCTGCTAAGATATCTTCCCCAGGCGCTTTGCTCTCCCTGGGCCAAAGCGAGCCTTCACGATAGCTGAACGCTAACACTGCATACGCGTTCCCCTTGCAGAATGGGGCTGCCGCCAGGCAGTTCCCCAGGGGAAAACCTCCCTTCGCGAAGGGCCGTTTGGCCGAGCTCCCTGCGGGAAAGCGAAAGCAAAGGACGCTTTTCTCCTTCTAACTGCTTTCGTCAGAGGAACGGGGGAAGTCACAGCCTTCTTTCTCTCCCTGACATACACACAATCTGATGTTGCCTCCGAGCTCCGTTCTCGGCAAAGAACTGAAACGGACATGCGTTCCTGTGGGGAAGCCCACGGCTGTGCTAGGATTTCTCTGGGCAGTGTGTTTTCCCTGGGCCTCAGCGTACCCACACTATCTCGTCAGGGCAACACTGCATGGGACTTCCTCTGCCAGGAGACAGCTGCTGCGTCGTCCTTTGGGCTGGGAAACCTTGCTTGGGCCAGTGCCGATGGACCGAATTCAGGCCGAAAGAAAAGAGACTAGGAAAAGGCCTTCTCTCCCCGGCTGCTTTGCCAGTCTCTTCCTAGAAGCTAAAACTCTGTCGTTGCTCCTCTGGAAGGAGAGCTGTGCCGCGATGTAGTTTTTCAGAAGAAACCTTGCGTTTCCGAGAACAAAGCAGGACTGCATGCAATGCGGGCAAGGGGAAGGAAGGGAAGCTTCTCTCCCCCTGCCTGCTTTTGCTCAGAGGGCTGGGTGAAGGCAGGGAGCTCTCCCCTTCACCGAGAAACGTGCGGGCTGCTGTTGCCTGTGCGCTCTCTTCTTTGGAAAAGAGTCTGCAGTTGCACACTTTGCACCGTGGAAAGGCAGCGGGGTCTGCTAAGATTTCTTCCCCAGGCGCTTTGCTCTCCCTGGGCCAAAGCGAGCCTTCACGATAGCTGAACGCTAACACTGCATACGCGTTCCCCTTGCAGAATGGGGCTGCCGCCAGGCAGTTCCCCAGGGGAAAACCTCCCTTCGCGAAGGGCCGTTTGGCCGAGCTCCCTGCGGGAAAGCGAAAGCAAAGGACGCTTTTCTCCTTCTAACTGCTTTCGTCAGAGGAACGGGGGAAGTCACAGCCTTCTTTCTCTCCCTGACATACACACAATCTGATGTTGCCTCCGAGCTCCGTTCTCGGCAAAGAACTGAAACGGACATGCGTTCCTGTGGGGAAGCCCACGGCTGTGCTAGGATTTCTCTGGGCAGTGTGTTTTCCCTGGGCCTCAGCGTACCCACACTATCTCGTCAGGGCAACACTGCATGGGACTTCCTCTGCTAGGAGACAGCTGCTGCGTCGTCCTTTGGGCTGGGAAACCTTGCTTGGGCCAGTGCCGACGGACCGAATTCAGGCCGAAAGAAAAGAGACTAGGAAAAGGCCTTCTCTCCCCGGCTGCTTTGCCAGTCTCTTCCTAGAAGCTAAAACTCTGTCGTTGCTCCTCTGGAAGGAGAGCTGCGCCGCGATGTAGTTTTTCAGAAGAAACCTTGCGTTTCCGAGAACAAAGCAGGACTGCATGCAATGCGGGCAAGGGGAAGGAAGGGAAGCTTCTCTCCCCCTGCCTGCTTTTGCTCAGAGGGCTGGGTGAAGTCAGGGAGCTCTCCCCTTCACCGAGAAACGTGCGGGCTGCTGTTGCCTGTGCGCTCTCTTCTTTGGAAAAGAGTCTGCAGTTGCACACTTTGCACCGTGGAAAGGCAGCGGGGTCTGCTAAGATTTCTTCCCCAGGCGCTTTGCTCTCCCTGGGCCAAAGCGAGCCTTCACGATAGCTGAACGCTAACACTGCATACGCGTTCCCCTTGCAGAATGGGGCTGCCGCCAGGCAGTTCCCCAGGGGAAAACCTCCCTTCGCGAAGGGCCGTTTGGCCGAGCTCCCTGCGGGAAAGCCAAAGCAAAGGACGCTTTTCTCCTTCTAACTGCTTTCGTCAGAGGAACGGGGGAAGTCACAGCCTTCTTTCTCTCCCTGACATACACACAATCTGATGTTGCCTCTGAGCTCCGTTCTCGGCAAAGAACTGAAACGGACATGCGTTCCTGTGGGGAAGCCCACGGCTGTGCTAGGATTTCTCTGGGCAGTGTGTTTTCCCTGGGCCTCAGCGTACCCACACTATCTCGTCAGGGCAACACTGCATGGGACTTCCTCTGCTAGGAGACAGCTGCTGCGTCGTCCTTTGGGCTGGGAAACCTTGCTTGGGCCAGTGCCGATGGACCGAATTCAGGCCGAAAGAAAAGAGACTAGGAAAAGGCCTTCTCTCCCCGGCTGCTTTGCCAGTCTCTTCCTAGAAGCTAAAACTCTGTCGTTGCTCCTCTGGAAGGAGAGCTGCGCCGCGATGTAGTTTTTCAGAAGAAACCTTGCGTTTCCGAGAACAAAGCAGGACTGCATGCAATGTGGGCAAGGGGAAGGAAGGGAAGCTTCTCTCCCCCTGCCTGCTTTTGCTCAGAGGGCTGGGTGAAGGCAGGGAGCTCTCCCCTTCACCGAGAAACGTGCGGGCTGCTGTTGCCTGTGCGCTCTCTTCTTTGGAAAAGAGTCTGCAGTTGCACACTTTGCACCGTGGAAAGGCAGCGGTGTCTGCTAAGATATCTTCCCCAGGCGCTTTGCTCTCCCTGGGCCAAAGCGAGCCTTCACGATAGCTGAACGCTAACACTGCATACGCGTTCCCCTTGCAGAATGGGGCTGCCGCCAGGCAGTTCCCCAGGGGAAAACCTCCCTTCGCGAAGGGCCGTTTGGCCGAGCTCCCTGCGGGAAAGCGAAAGCAAAGGACGCTTTTCTCCTTCTAACTGCTTTCGTCAGAGGAACGGGGGAAGTCACGGCGTTCTTTCTCTCCCTGAGATACACACAATCTGATGTTGCCTCCGAGCTCCGTTCTCGGCAAAGAACTGAAACGGACATGCGTTCCTGTGGGGAAGCCCGCGGCTGTGCTAGGATTTCTCTGGTAGTGTGTTTTCCCTGGGCCTCAGCGTACCCACACTATCTCGTCAGGGCAACACTGCATGGGACTTCCTCTGCCAGGAGAGAGCTGCTGCGTTATTCTTTGGGCTGGGAAACCTTGCTTGGGCCAGTGGCAATGGACCGAATTCAGGCCGAAAGAAAAGAGACTAGGAAAAGGCCTTCTCTCCCCGGCTACTTTCCCAGTCTCTTCCTAGAAGCTAAAACTCTGTCGTTGCTCCTCTGGAAGGAGAGCTGCACCGCGATGTAGTTTTTCAGAAGAAGCCTTGCGTTTGCGAGAGCAAAGCAGGACAGCATGCAATGCGGGCAAGGGGAAGGAAGGGAAGCTTCTCTCCCCCTGCCTGCTTTTGCTCAGAGGGCTGGGTGAAGTCAGGGAGCTCTCCCTTCCACCGAGAAACGTGCGGGCTGCTGTTGCCTGTGCGCCCTCTTCTTTGGAAAAGAGTCTGCAGTTGCACACTTTGCACCGTGGAAAGGCAGCGGGGTCTGCTAAGATATCTTCCCCAGGCGCTTTGCTCTCCCTGGGCCAAAGCGAGCCTTCACGATAGCTGAACGCTAACACTGCATACGCGTTCCCCTTGCAGAATGGGGCTGCCGCCAGGCAGTTCCCCAGGGGAAAACCTCCCTTCGCGAAGGGCCGTTTGGCCGAGCTCCCTGCGGGAAAGCCAAAGCAAAGGACGCTTTTCTCCTTCTAACTGCTTTCGTCAGAGGAACGGGGGAAGTCACAGCCTTCTTTCTCTCCCTGACATACACACAATCTGATGTTGCCTCCGAGCTCCGTTCTCGGCAAAGAACTGAAACGGACATGCGTTCCTGTGGGGAAGCCCACGGCTGTGCTAGGATTTCTCTGGGCAGTGTGTTTTCCCTGGGCCTCAGCGTACCCACACTATCTCGTCAGGGCAACACTGCATGGGACTTCCTCTGCTAGGAGACAGCTGCTGCGTCGTCCTTTGGGCTGGGAAACCTTGCTTGGGCCAGTGCCGATGGACCGAATTCAGGCCGAAAGAAAAGAGACTAGGAAAAGGCCTTCTCTCCCCGGCTGCTTTCCCCATCTCTTCCTAGAAGCTAAAACTCTGTCGTTGCTCCTCTGGAAGGAGAGCTGCACCGCGATGTAGTTTTTCAGAAGAAGCCTTGCGTTTGCGAGAGCAAAGCAGGACAGCATGCAATGCGGGCAAGGGGAAGGAAGGGAAGCTTCTCTCCCCCTGCCTGCTTTTGCTCAGAGGGCTGGGTGAAGTCAGGGAGCTCTCCCTTCCACCGAGAAACGTGCGGGCTGCTGTTGCCTGTGCGCCCTCTTCTTTGGAAAAGAGTCTGCAGTTGCACACTTTGCACCGTGGAAAGGCAGCGGGGTCTGCTAAGATATCTTCCCCAGGCGCTTTGCTCTCCCTGGGCCAAAGCGAGCCTTCACGATAGCTGAACGCTAACACTGCATACGCGTTCCCCTTGCAGAATGGGGCTGCCGCCAGGCAGTTCCCCAGGGGAAAACCTCCCTTCGCGAAGGGCCGTTTGGCCGAGCTCCCTGCGGGAAAGCCAAAGCAAAGGACGCTTTTCTCCTTCTAACTGCTTTCGTCAGAGGAACGGGGGAAGTCACAGCCTTCTTTCTCTCCCTGACATACACACAATCTGATGTTGCCTCCGAGCTCCGTTCTCGGCAAAGAACTGAAACGGACATGCGTTCCTGTGGGGAAGCCCACGGCTGTGCTAGGATTTCTCTGGGCAGTGTGTTTTCCCTGGGCCTCAGCGTACCCACACTATCTCGTCAGGGCAACACTGCATGGGACTTCCTCTGCTAGGAGACAGCTGCTGCGTCGTCCTTTGGGCTGGGAAACCTTGCTTGGGCCAGTGCCGACGGACCGAATTCAGGCCGAAAGAAAAGAGACTAGGAAAAGGCCTTCTCTCCCCGGCTGCTTTGCCAGTCTCTTCCTAGAAGCTAAAACTCTGTCGTTGCTCCTCTGGAAGGAGAGCTGCGCCGCGATGTAGTTTTTCAGAAGAAACCTTGCGTTTCCGAGAACAAAGCAGGACTGCATGCAATGCGGGCAAGGGGAAGGAAGGGAAGCTTCTCTCCCCCTGCCTGCTTTTGCTCAGAGGGCTGGGTGAAGTCAGGGAGCTCTCCCCTTCACCGAGAAACGTGCGGGCTGCTGTTGCCTGTGCGCTCTCTTCTTTGGAAAAGAGTCTGCAGTTGCACACTTTGCACCGTGGAAAGGCAGCGGGGTCTGCTAAGATTTCTTCCCCAGGCGCTTTGCTCTCCCTGGGCCAAAGCGAGCCTTCACGATAGCTGAACGCTAACACTGCATACGCGTTCCCCTTGCAGAATGGGGCTGCCGCCAGGCAGTTCCCCAGGGGAAAACCTCCCTTCGCGAAGGGCCGTTTGGCCGAGCTCCCTGCGGGAAAGCCAAAGCAAAGGACGCTTTTCTCCTTCTAACTGCTTTCGTCAGAGGAACGGGGGAAGTCACAGCCTTCTTTCTCTCCCTGACATACACACAATCTGATGTTGCCTCTGAGCTCCGTTCTCGGCAAAGAACTGAAACGGACATGCGTTCCTGTGGGGAAGCCCACGGCTGTGCTAGGATTTCTCTGGGCAGTGTGTTTTCCCTGGGCCTCAGCGTACCCACACTATCTCGTCAGGGCAACACTGCATGGGACTTCCTCTGCTAGGAGACAGCTGCTGCGTCGTCCTTTGGGCTGGGAAACCTTGCTTGGGCCAGTGCCGATGGACCGAATTCAGGCCGAAAGAAAAGAGACTAGGAAAAGGCCTTCTCTCCCCGGCTGCTTTGCCAGTCTCTTCCTAGAAGCTAAAACTCTGTCGTTGCTCCTCTGGAAGGAGAGCTGCGCCGCGATGTAGTTTTTCAGAAGAAACCTTGCGTTTCCGAGAACAAAGCAGGACTGCATGCAATGTGGGCAAGGGGAAGGAAGGGAAGCTTCTCTCCCCCTGCCTGCTTTTGCTCAGAGGGCTGGGTGAAGGCAGGGAGCTCTCCCCTTCACCGAGAAACGTGCGGGCTGCTGTTGCCTGTGCGCTCTCTTCTTTGGAAAAGAGTCTGCAGTTGCACACTTTGCACCGTGGAAAGGCAGCGGTGTCTGCTAAGATATCTTCCCCAGGCGCTTTGCTCTCCCTGGGCCAAAGCGAGCCTTCACGATAGCTGAACGCTAACACTGCATACGCGTTCCCCTTGCAGAATGGGGCTGCCGCCAGGCAGTTCCCCAGGGGAAAACCTCCCTTCGCGAAGGGCCGTTTGGCCGAGCTCCCTGCGGGAAAGCGAAAGCAAAGGACGCTTTTCTCCTTCTAACTGCTTTCGTCAGAGGAACGGGGGAAGTCACGGCGTTCTTTCTCTCCCTGAGATACACACAATCTGATGTTGCCTCCGAGCTCCGTTCTCGGCAAAGAACTGAAACGGACATGCGTTCCTGTGGGGAAGCCCGCGGCTGTGCTAGGATTTCTCTGGTAGTGTGTTTTCCCTGGGCCTCAGCGTACCCACACTATCTCGTCAGGGCAACACTGCATGGGACTTCCTCTGCCAGGAGAGAGCTGCTGCGTTATTCTTTGGGCTGGGAAACCTTGCTTGGGCCAGTGCCGATGGACCGAATTCAGGCCGAAAGAAAAGAGACTAGGAAAAGGCCTTCTCTCCCCGGCTACTTTCCCAGTCTCTTCCTAGAAGCTAAAACTCTGTCGTTGCTCCTCTGGAAGGAGAGCTGCACCGCGATGTAGTTTTTCAGAAGAAGCCTTGCGTTTGCGAGAGCAAAGCAGGACAGCATGCAATGCGGGCAAGGGGAAGGAAGGGAAGCTTCTCTCCCCCTGCCTGCTTTTGCTCAGAGGGCTGGGTGAAGTCAGGGAGCTCTCCCTTCCACCGAGAAACGTGCGGGCTGCTGTTGCCTGTGCGCCCTCTTCTTTGGAAAAGAGTCTGCAGTTGCACACTTTGCACCGTGGAAAGGCAGCGGGGTCTGCTAAGATATCTTCCCCAGGCGCTTTGCTCTCCCTGGGCCAAAGCGAGCCTTCACGATAGCTGAACGCTAACACTGCATACGCGTTCCCCTTGCAGAATGGGGCTGCCGCCAGGCAGTTCCCCAGGGGAAAACCTCCCTTCGCGAAGGGCCGTTTGGCCGAGCTCCCTGCGGGAAAGCCAAAGCAAAGGACGCTTTTCTCCTTCTAACTGCTTTCGTCAGAGGAACGGGGGAAGTCACAGCCTTCTTTCTCTCCCTGACATACACACAATCTGATGTTGCCTCCGAGCTCCGTTCTCGGCAAAGAACTGAAACGGACATGCGTTCCTGTGGGGAAGCCCACGGCTGTGCTAGGATTTCTCTGGGCAGTGTGTTTTCCCTGGGCCTCAGCGTACCCACACTATCTCGTCAGGGCAACACTGCATGGGACTTCCTCTGCTAGGAGACAGCTGCTGCGTCGTCCTTTGGGCTGGGAAACCTTGCTTGGGCCAGTGCCGATGGACCGAATTCAGGCCGAAAGAAAAGAGACTAGGAAAAGGCCTTCTCTCCCCGGCTGCTTTCCCCATCTCTTCCTAGAAGCTAAAACTCTGTCGTTGCTCCTCTGGAAGGAGAGCTGCACCGCGATGTAGTTTTTCAGAAGAAGCCTTGCGTTTGCGAGAGCAAAGCAGGACAGCATGCAATGCGGGCAAGGGGAAGGAAGGGAAGCTTCTCTCCCCCTGCCTGCTTTTGCTCAGAGGGCTGGGTGAAGTCAGGGAGCTCTCCCTTCCACCGAGAAACGTGCGGGCTGCTGTTGCCTGTGCGCCCTCTTCTTTGGAAAAGAGTCTGCAGTTGCACACTTTGCACCGTGGAAAGGCAGCGGGGTCTGCTAAGATATCTTCCCCAGGCGCTTTGCTCTCCCTGGGCCAAAGCGAGCCTTCACGATAGCTGAACGCTAACACTGCATACGCGTTCCCCTTGCAGAATGGGGCTGCCGCCAGGCAGTTCCCCAGGGGAAAACCTCCCTTCGCGAAGGGCCGTTTGGCCGAGCTCCCTGCGGGAAAGCCAAAGCAAAGGACGCTTTTCTCCTTCTAACTGCTTTCGTCAGAGGAACGGGGGAAGTCACAGCCTTCTTTCTCTCCCTGACATACACACAATCTGATGTTGCCTCTGAGCTCCGTTCTCGGCAAAGAACTGAAACGGACATGCGTTCCTGTGGGGAAGCCCACGGCTGTGCTAGGATTTCTCTGGGCAGTGTGTTTTCCCTGGGCCTCAGCGTACCCACACTATCTCGTCAGGGCAACACTGCATGGGACTTCCTCTGCTAGGAGACAGCTGCTGCGTCGTCCTTTGGGCTGGGAAACCTTGCTTGGGCCAGTGCCGATGGACCGAATTCAGGCCGAAAGAAAAGAGACTAGGAAAAGGCCTTCTCTCCCCGGCTGCTTTGCCAGTCTCTTCCTAGAAGCTAAAACTCTGTCGTTGCTCCTCTGGAAGGAGAGCTGCGCCGCGATGTAGTTTTTCAGAAGAAACCTTGCGTTTCCGAGAACAAAGCAGGACTGCATGCAATGTGGGCAAGGGGAAGGAAGGGAAGCTTCTCTCCCCCTGCCTGCTTTTGCTCAGAGGGCTGGGTGAAGGCAGGGAGCTCTCCCCTTCACCGAGAAACGTGCGGGCTGCTGTTGCCTGTGCGCTCTCTTCTTTGGAAAAGAGTCTGCAGTTGCACACTTTGCACCGTGGAAAGGCAGCGGTGTCTGCTAAGATATCTTCCCCAGGCGCTTTGCTCTCCCTGGGCCAAAGCGAGCCTTCACGATAGCTGAACGCTAACACTGCATACGCGTTCCCCTTGCAGAATGGGGCTGCCGCCAGGCAGTTCCCCAGGGGAAAACCTCCCTTCGCGAAGGGCCGTTTGGCCGAGCTCCCTGCGGGAAAGCGAAAGCAAAGGACGCTTTTCTCCTTCTAACTGCTTTCGTCAGAGGAACGGGGGAAGTCACGGCGTTCTTTCTCTCCCTGAGATACACACAATCTGATGTTGCCTCCGAGCTCCGTTCTCGGCAAAGAACTGAAACGGACATGCGTTCCTGTGGGGAAGCCCGCGGCTGTGCTAGGATTTCTCTGGTAGTGTGTTTTCCCTGGGCCTCAGCGTACCCACACTATCTCGTCAGGGCAACACTGCATGGGACTTCCTCTGCCAGGAGAGAGCTGCTGCGTTATTCTTTGGGCTGGGAAACCTTGCTTGGGCCAGTGGCAATGGACCGAATTCAGGCCGAAAGAAAAGAGACTAGGAAAAGGCCTTCTCTCCCCGGCTACTTTCCCAGTCTCTTCCTAGAAGCTAAAACTCTGTCGTTGCTCCTCCGAAAGGAGAACTGCACCGCGATGTAGTTTTTCAGAAGAAGCCTTGCGTTTGCGAGAGCAAAGGAGCACTGCAGGCAATGCGGGCAAGGGGAAGGAAGGGAAGCTTCTCTCCCCCTGCCTGCTTTTGCTCAGAGGGCTGGGTGAAGTCAGGGAGTTCTCCCTTCCACCGAGAAACGTGCGGGCTGCTGTTGCCTGTGCGCCCTATTCTTTGGAAGAGTCTGCAGTTGCACACTTTGCACCGTGGAAAGGCAGCGGGGTCTGCTAAGATTTCTTGCCCAGGCGCTTTGCTCTCCCTGGGCCAAAGCGAGCCTTCACGATAGCTGAACGCTAACACTGCATACGCGTTGTCCTTGAAGAATGGGGCTGCCGCCAGGCAGTTCCCCGGGGAAAAACGTCCCTTCGCGAAGGGCCGTTTGGCCGAGCTCCCTGCGGGAAAGCGAAAGCAAAGGACGCTTTTCTCCTTCTAACTGCTTTCGTCAAAGGAACGGGGGAAGTCACGGCGTTCTTTCTCTCCCTGAGATACACACAATCTGATGTTGCCTCCGAGCTCCGTTCTCGGCAAAGAACTGAAACGGACATGCGTTCCTGTGGGGAAGCCCGCGGCTGTGCTAGGATTTCTCTGGTAGTGTGTTTTCCCTGGGCCTCAGCGTACCCACACTATCTCGTCAGGGCAACACTGCATGGGACTTCCTCTGCTAGGAGACAGCTGCTGCGTCGTCCTTTGGGCTGGGAAACCTTGCTTGGGCCAGTGCCGATGGACCGAATTCAGGCCGAAAGAAAAGAGACTAGGAAAAGGCCTTCTCTCCCCGGCTGCTTTGCCAGTCTCTTCCTAGAAGCTAAAACTCTGTCGTTGCTCCTCTGGAAGGAGAGCTGCACCGCGATGTAGTTTTTCAGAAGAAGCCTTGCGTTTGCGAGAGCAAAGCAGGACAGCATGCAATGCGGGCAAGGGGAAGGAAGGGAAGCTTCTCTCCCCCTGCCTGCTTTTGCTCAGAGGGCTGGGTGAAGTCAGGGAGCTCTCCCCTTCACCTAGAAACGTGCGGGCTGCTGTTGCCTGTGCGCTCTCTTCTTTGGAAAAGAGTCTGCAGTTGCACACTTTGCACCGTGGAAAGGCAGCGGGGTCTGCTAAGATTTCTTCCCCACGCGCTTTGCTCTCCCTGGGCCAAAGCGAGCCTTCACGATAGCTGAACGCTAACACTGCATACGCGTTTCCCTTGCAGAATGGGGCTGCCGCCAGGCAGTTCCCCAGGGGAAAACCTCCCTTCGC
Source organism: Elephas maximus indicus (assembly GCF_024166365.1). Classification (NCBI taxonomy): domain Eukaryota; kingdom Metazoa; phylum Chordata; class Mammalia; order Proboscidea; family Elephantidae; genus Elephas; species Elephas maximus. The sequence goes on from NC_064840.1 coordinate 36,143,378, forward strand.
GAAGGGCCGTTTGGCCGAGCTCCCTGCGGGGAAGCGAAAGCAAAGGACGCTTTTCTCCTTCTAACTGCTTTCGTCAGAGGAACGGGGGAAGTCACAGCCTTCTTTCTCTCCCTGACATACACACAATCTGATGTTGCCTCCGAGCTCCGTTCTCGGCAAAGAACTGAAACGGACATGCGTTCCTGTGGGGAAGCCCACGGCTGTGCTAGGATTTCTCTGGGCAGTGTGTTTTCCCTGGGCCTCAGCGTACCCACACTATCTCGTCAGGGCAACACTGCATGGGACTTCCTCTGCCAGGAGAGAGCTGCTGCGTTGTCCTTTGGGCTGGGAAACCTTGCTTTGGCCAGTACCAATGGACCAAATTCAGGCCGAAAGAAAAGAGACTAGGGAAAGGCCTTCTCTCCCCGGCTGCTTTCCCCATCTCTTCCTAGAAGCTAAAACTCTGTCGTTGCTCCTCTGGAAGGAGAGCTGCACCGCGATGTAGTTTTTCAGAAGAAGCCTTGCGTTTGCGAGAGCAAAGCAGGACTGCATGCAATGCGGGCAAGGGGAAGGAAGGGAAGCTTCTCTCCCCCTGCCTGCTTTTGCTCAGAGGGCT